>NC_084899.1:7770000-8107500 GCF_958979055.1 Alnus glutinosa | reverse complement strand
TCACCAATGTATTACACTGTACCAAACAAAAGAATACATATGCAATGTTCTATTCCACCGTTACAACCAAACAAAAGAATAGGAATAGCTATTCCATTCCACCTTCATCTATTCCCAGGAATAGTTATTCATTTTCCTAATGGAATAGACATTCCGCGAACCAAACGAGGCCTAAGTGTTCTTACCTATAAGTTTGGGAGTATGCTTTGAGCCAACCTCCCCATCCAGGTTTTCTTCATCCTTAAACCATGTTTTCATTTTACACACATTGGGGACAATGTGTTATTTTAAGTTTGGAGCTATAGAAGTACACTTAGTCTAATTTCTACACTTAGTCTATGTTGTTTTGTAGAAATTAGTTGATTTATAATTATGATTTGTTTTTCATTGATAATTTTAAAATTTTCAACACATGATCACATAATTAGAGAGTCTAAGTCTTCTTAATTACTTTTGACTATGAGATTTACTTGTGAAATTTGAAAATCATGACATACATTGGCATATTGTTTGTGGGGTATGTACTTAAGTTAATACCTTGCATATGGTTTTTAGTGTCTCGAAAAACCAAGATTACTTGTTAGATGGATGACATGGGCATATATAGTATTAAAAAAAAAAAAAAAAAAAAAACTTCATTGAGTAACCGGACCTCTTGCCTCATTAAGCATTGAGTGTTCATGTCAAAAGATGCAAGTTAATAAAAAATGGTTAGTTTGACGTCGTAGTTCTTTTTTACCTGAGTTATTAAGCCCTTAGGGATGTTTTACATCTAGTGCCCTAAAGCCATCTGGTTTGGGAGTCACTGGCCTAGCACTTGGTACATAGGTCATTTAAAAGCTTAAAGAAGTTGAGCATTGCACAACCATACTAAATAATGTAAATAATATTAAAGTATGCCTATGCCTTAGTGATTCCATCTAGCGAGAGATATAAAGAATTTTGAGACACTGGAGTATGGATGTAGGTTATATTCTTTGAAAGCTCCATAATTGTATGATAATATCAAATTGCATCATTTCTAACATGTGAGATCTTAGCCGGCCATTTGTAAGCAAGTAGACTATGATTTTCTGAATTGTGTGAAGATGGAGTTTATTACTTTAAAGTTGTTCATGAATTATGAACCATTGTTTTGATGATACTTCTTTCTATTAGGTAACATGTATATTTTGTAAAGATAATGTTTGTAGGTAGCATTTCTGCTAAACCTTCACGAAACTTCACTCGTCCACTAGGGTAGCCTAGGGGTTTAAAAGGCTTGTTGCATGTGCTAAATGCAATCGCGTTTCCCACGAAAGAGGATGTAGAATAGTTGTTTATATTTTAATTTCTAGTTGTCATGATAGGGACTAACATTATGTAAGTTTGGGGGTGTGATAAGTCTTGAATTATTCAATTCAAAACCCCTTAATTTGCATTTGTTAGACCTAGTTTGTGTTGTATATATAACGTTTTGTTGTAGTTTTGTCTTATGTCTTAGTTTCAGGTCTTAGTTGAAATCTAGTTCAAAACACTTGAATTAGACCTAAAAATACATCAAGGGCAATTTGGTCATTTCCAGAGTTCGAGGCTGATCCTAAAAAGATGAAAAATCATCCAAGGCATTTCAATCGATCGATTATTTGTACAGCTAATAATTCGATCGATCGACTTTCAGTCGACTCAACTTCGATCGATCCAGATGCGATCGATCAATTCTCAAAGCACAACATTTTCGATCGATCGACTTCGCATCTTCCAGAAGGTCCAGATATTTCCAAATCTTTGTGCGATCCAAATCAAAAGTTGGGTTTAATGGACAGAAATGGACGGCGACCAGCTCTGTTTGTGCGGCTAGGATTGATCCTTGATGAGTCCCTTGTAAATTAAATCTCCATATATATGAGATTAGGGTTTTAGGTTAGATCATGCATCTTTTGGGGATTTCGGATTTGCTCAAGTGTATCACTTAAATTCTAGTGTTTTTTTCATTTCCTTTAATGGACGTTTTCTGGGCTTAGTTCCAGAGAGCTTGTTCCCTTTGTATTTTCTTCCTTGTTATTCAATTTTCTAGCTTAGTTTGCTTTTCTTTCCCTTTCTCTTTTTGTAATCCGAATTTCATAGTTTTAATATAGTTGTTTTTGATTCATTTCCTTCTTGTTTCTTCACTGTTTTTCATAGATTTCATGCTTAGATTAGATTCCATTATGCATAGCTAAATTAGTTCTTAGGGTTTGATTAAAATCCTCTCCAAAAACCATGAAGTGTTCTTGAGGTTCTTAGGATTTTCTTGAGATGTTTGATGATTGTTAAGGACTAGAGGATCTCAAAACCCATGCTAAAAGGTTTTGTTTTCAAAATTCCAATCTAATTATTCATGAAAAAGAGTTAAATTTGTCTATGAGTTTTCTTAGATTTCTTGAGTAAAACCAACGTTCTTGGAAACAAGAAAGATGTCTTTTGCAATAGTTCTAATTTGACATGATTTATGTTTACCTATTAGAGTCACCTTATAGGGTATACTAGGGAATACCAGTCGTTTCACACCTTTGGTAGTTTAAACCGTTTTTCAATTATATTGTAACTTTTATGTGATGCGACCGGTGTGAAACTAGATACCTTATCTTTGTGGCCTAATTAGGGTTTTCATATATTGTGTATGCTTATTAGGATGTGTTATAGAGTAGTAAGCTAGGAGCATTAATCACTCCACACCTTTGGTAGAGTAAACGTTTTTCAATTATAGTTTAAATCTTTACGTGGAGTTGTTTAATGTAAAACTAGGTGCTTTATGATTACGTCTTAACTAAAGTGTTTTCGTGTCAAGGTTGTCGTAAGGGTTGACGCCCATTACGCGCTCATATCATGCATGTTAGGAAGATCCATATAGACTTTAAGCATTTCATTGGTTGAGGTTGGACAAGATCAATACCCTAAGTTTTCTTTAAGTTTGTTTTCATTTTCCTCTTTCATTTCTTCACCTTATTGTTGTAGCTTCAATTCTACAACCTTTACTTTTATTTTTACTCTTAAGTTAAGTTAGATACGTTCATTTAGATATCCTATAACGTAAAACAACCAATAATCTATGTGGTTCGATCACCCTTACTATAGTACAATCGATACGTACTATTGCGAGTGGTAAACTTATAAATTTAAAATCCACGTAGTCGGTTAGTCGGCTACCAATATGGTGCTATTAGGATTAGAAACAAAAGACCAAAAATGACACCTCTACCCTCACTTCCATTCTTTTTCTTTTCTTCTTTTCTTTTATTTGGTCTCACACACGTTGGCTTTCTTCAAATTTTTTTTCTTCTTCTTTCATTTCTTCTTAGTCTTCTACAAAATAGCTTCTTCGTTTTTATTTTTCTTTTCTTTTGGAATTCGCTAGAGCGTCTTGGACAGAGATGTGCTCAAGCAAACATATCAGAATGTACTTGGTTTTCCGGTTTCTTTGCAATTCCACATAAAAATCATTATTTTCTCTCAATGACCTGCAAAGCACCAAAACTAACAAAAAACATCAGAAAATAACAAAGCTAAAAGTTTAGCACATGCAAATTAAGGGGTCCAAATATACAATATTTGGCACTCATTAAATACTCCCAAACTTACATTTTGTTAGTCCCTTAGTAAAACAAAATCAAAGCATATAACATAAGTCCGTTGTTGTGGGATAAACGATTGCATTTGGCATATGCAACAAGCCTTTTAAACCCCTAGGAATCCCTAGTGAACGAGTGAAGTCTCGTGAGGGTTTGCCACAAATGATACCCACAAACATTGAAGCACTATGTTGTCAACAAGAAATAATTTTCACACAAACCATGGTTCTTATTCATGAGCAGGTTTAACAAGATGAACATCACATTCACATCATTAGGACTTCAAATTTCATTCAACTCATAGCTATAAAATTGAGACAACACATGCTCCAATAAGTGTAAAGTGAGATTAACATAGACTCATGAAGTTTCAATTTTTCTCAAAGCTTATGTACCCCAAAATTCATAGGAATTCTATCAAATGAAAACAACCAAGGCTTAAATTAAAATGTGCATATTTTTTTCCTCTTTTTTTTTTTTTTTTGATAGGTTGTGCAATGCCTGACTTCCTAAAGCTTTCTAACCTATGTAACGAGTGTTGGGCCAGCGACTCTCAAACCAGATGGTTTTAGGGCACTAGATGAATAAACATCCCTAAGGGCTTAATTACTCAAGTCAAAAAGACTGCGAAGTCAAACTAGCCATACAATCAACCAAATTTAACTTCTCATCTTTTTACACGAACACTAAATGCTTAGTGAGGCAAGAAGCCCGGTTACTCAATAAGAACTCAAATTGATATTTTTTTTTAATCTTTTTTTTATAGATATATTTAAAAAATAAAAAAAATAAAAAAATTAAGCCAAGGTTTCCTCAACAAATCATCCTACAAATCTCAAGACACATTCCTCAATTCAAATCTCATACCTCACAGACCCTATGCTAAAGTGCTTGTGATAATCAACTCAAACAAATGAAGTCTCTCTAATCCAACAAATAAGTCCAAAAATTCAGATTTCTAAAGACATGCAGTGTTCAAGATGTTAAACAAACCAATGATATGCAAACCACAGTTGCGATGTAATCATGCTCAATCAACAACATAGCACAACAATTTATTTTTTTTTGTTTTCTTTTTATATATATATATTTTTTGTTTTATTTTTTTTTTGTTTTTTTGTTTTTTTGGTTTTTTTTTTTTTTTTTTTGAAAATTTTCTAGTACAAAAAGGCAAATAAAAAAAAAAAACAGACAAATAAAGTGTTTTTCCATACCTCCAAACTTGAATCACACATTATCCTCAATGTGTAGTATAGAAATATATTACAAGAAGTAAAGAAACATCAATGTGTGAAAAAAGTCAGGGCGTCCCCCAAACTTAAACACAAAAACACCTATCAACAAAACTAACAACAATCTTTTCGCATAGAAACAATCATCAAAAGATTAATTTCTATTAGAAACAAAAATAAAATGAAAAGGCAAAAACAAAAAAAAAAAAAGAAAGTGCGGAAAGTAAAATGGAAAAGAAATTTTATAGTGCCTTCCCCGATCGTTTGGATGTCCAATCAATCTCTTCCACCCTTTCTTCTTTAGAATTTGATAGCTCTAAAGAAGAATGTTTCGCCATCTCAGGTAGCCTACTGGCTTGCTTTGAAGGTTTTTTGGGGACGACGATTCCTAGATTTGCGCACTTGTGCGCATAAATCCTTGAGAATTTTGGCATAAGATGGCTCTTTGAGACATTGAAGAATTGAAGCTTGGGGTTCATGAAGTGTCTCAAGAGGGATTGTGATGAATGAATGAGCTTTAGTACTCACTTCCTTGTTATTTGACAAATTTGGAGTTGACGGGGGCTCAATTTGCTCTAGGTGCTCAATAGACTCCAAATGCTCATATTTCTCTTCCTCCTCAGCTGCTAATGAAAATGTGTTAGGGAATGATATTTCAGTGGTTTTCCCATTCTCAGGTCGTATCTCAGATGTGGAATCCAATAAGACCTCAACTTGCTCATATACCATGTCCAGATCAAATTCGAATTGAGCATGGCTCTCTTTAAAAGGATCTTCCAGACTTGGCTCATTAACAATCTCCTCAACAACTACCTTTCACTCCCAAGTGTGGTGGTGGCTTGGACATGCTCATGATGAGGATTGCTGGAATCATCATCATCAATCATATAGTGTCATTTAGCCATCAACTGACTTTAAAGCTATTCTTCCTTCATTCTGTTTAACTCAGCAACCAGACGATCAAGCTGTCATTCCAACCTTTCAATCGCTAAAGTGTTGGCCATAGTGGCATCTTCAATCTCTTCAATGACTGGGCTATCGACCATGGTGACATTCTTAAGCTCTTGTATGGTTTGACTATTTGAGCGTATGAAAGCTTTGAATGTGTCTTCCAATGATGACTCTGGTTGTGGCACTTGAATGGTGGATTGGCCAGTTCTCTCCATAAGTTCCTTCAGCATGTCTTCCAATGAAGATTGTTGAGAAAAATGATCATATGATGAAGGATGAAGGACTTGGGTTTCGAACTGCGGATATTCAGGATGGTGCAGTTCATCAAATTGGGGAGCACAGCTTCCCATGGCTTGAGCTTGCCACAATAAATCTGGATGGTTGGTCCAGTCCGACTGGTAAAAAGTTGAATTTGGTTCAAACCCTGGGCTGGTGAAAATGATGTTCATTTGCTCTTATAAAAAATTACAGAATTGTCCTCATGATGGACAATGACTAGAACTATGATAAGGATTGAGCAATATCAACATGGTCCATATTGGTGACAATTCATGTTTTACCCTCACTCGTTAGCATGCAAATAACCCTCCTAAAACATGAACTACTTTTTCTTTTTTTTGGTTTTTTTTTTTTTTTAAGAAGATAAAATAAACAAGAATAAATAATAAAAAATAAAAACTAACATAGAAGCATAAAACAAAACAAAAAACAAAAAACAAAAAACAAAAAAAATCAAAAAACAAAAAACAAAAAAAAATCAAAAATTAAAAACTTAAACTTAAAAAAACACACAAAACGGACCAAAAATAAGTTTGGCAAAATTTCAGGTATTGATCCGTTTTGATGCAGTTTGCGGATGTTCGCTCGCGCGTATGTGAGTTGATGTGTGAATGAAAGTTTCGACAAAACTGCAAAACAACGATAAAAATAAAAAATAAACAAAAAAAAAAAAAAAAAAACTCTTTTTTTTTTCTTTTTTCTTTTTAAACAGTGAAATAGAAACAAATAAAAATTAAAATAAAACAAAAATTGTAAGAAAAATTAAAAAAAAAAAATAAAAAAATCTACCTAAACTAAGTAGAAAAAAAAATCAATTTAAACAAAAATCAATTTTGACAAATCATCAAATTCTCCGGCAACGGTGTCAAAAACTTGTTGTGAGATTTAAAATACTCGCAAGCGCACGAATCGTTTGCAATATAGTGTATGTGCAAGTATGAGGTCGAATCCACAGGAAATTGTGTTCCGAAAATTAATTTATATTTAAACTAATTCTATTTTAACCTTGTTCTAATTTTTAGGGTTTTAAAATAATAAACTAAATAAAATTGAATTAAAAAAATAAATAAATAAATAAAAAAGCACTAAGGTTTTCATAATCCACCTCGTCAAATCAAAGCACATATTCTCATGTTTGTTCATACATGTGAATTGCAATAAAATCCTATGCATGTTTTAATTTTCATAAAATTACCCATTGAAAGATTCAATGAATCCATCATTTCTACGAATCACAATGAATATCCAATTTAATTCAAAACCATCTAATGTATTCGTTTGATTAATAAATTACAATGGATATCCAAATTAAATCAAAAGATTCTATGTATCTATTGAATAAAACACATTGAATATCCAGCATTTGCACATATATTAATCGAAACAATCAATTAAAAGAGTTTTAATCCTTTAATTGAATTGAAATGAACATACGTTCGGATCATACGAACAAAACATGAAAATACAAAATCTAATAAATGGTGAGGCTTCATCTTCAACCTTAGTTGAAATTTTAGTCTCTCATGACTAAAAATAACATGCTAAACTTTATTAAAAACTAAAAGTCTTACAAAGAACAAAAGACAACATACAGAATAAGACTCTCGGTTGGAGGCTACAGGCTTGCGCCTCTCCACATGCACTCTCCCCTTTTTACAAAAGAAAAGCTCCATTTTTATATAGTCCTGCTAGGGTTAGAAACAAAAGACCAAAAATGACGTCTCTACCCTCATTTCCCTTCTTTTTCTTTTCCCACTTTTCTTTTCTTTTTTTCTTTTATTTGGTCTCATGCACGTTGGCTTTCTTCAATTTCTTTTTTATTCTTCTCTCATTTCTTTTCGGTCTTCTACAAAATAGCTTTTTCCTTTTTATTTTTATTTTCTTTTGGAATTCGCTCGAGCGTCTTGGATAGAGATGTGCTCGAGCCAACAGATCAAAATATACTTGGTTTTCCCGTTTCTTTGCAATTCCACATAAAAATGTTATTTTCTCTCAATGACCTGCAAAACATCAAAACTAACAAAAAACATCAGAAAATAACAGAGGTAAAGGTTTAGTATATGCAAATTAAGAAGTCCAAATATACAATATTTGGCACTCATCAATAAACGTTTGACTTTATTCTCTTGCACATCTCATGTTAATCTCCGTACAGGAGATGCACAAATCTACCATTGAATATATAAGACCACATGTGGGTTCTGTTATAAATAAATATGTGGGAATTACAGAAATTAATAAAAGCAAAATAAAAACTGTATGAAAAATCACTGAACTCTTGGACAATAAGGGGAATATTAATCTGTCTCTTAGACAAATATTGCATCCCACTTATACAATAACTTTTGCAATAAGGAATACAACAATTTTGTCCTCAGAATACAATACTGCCCGAATGTAGTGTGTAGATTGCAAATTCTGAACTACTCTGAATAATAAATTCTGTAACAGCAGAGAACAAGAAGAAGAAAAGAAAAAAGATACCAAAAAATATGCTATATATATATATATATATATATATATATATATATATATATATATATATATATATATATATATATATATATATATATATATATATATTTATAAATTACAGAATCAATTTTTAACATTTTTTTTGCTGTTGAAAATGCAATTTCTAACTGTTGAAAAAGCAATTGAAAATAGTTGTTTCTGATGGTTGAAAAAATAGTTAAATATTTAAAAAATATTACTGTTAGAATAGTAATTGTACACATCAGAAAAATGCACACGTAAATAATAAGTCTGTGGCTTGTGTGCGACGATACACAAGTACTAAGTGCGTCTAAAGCATCAAATCGACTATGCGACACGCGTGCGACAACCAATGGGTGACTTAACAAGTATGTGTGTACTCAAATCCAATCTAGTATAAGTGTAAAATAAATGCTTATAAAGCACGCTAAAAACTCATAGTATTTCAATGTGGGACAAAGTGTAATTTAAAAAATAGAGGGAAAGTAGAAATATTGAAATTTGAGGGAAACTTAAATTTTCATGAAATAATTTTCAATAGGTTCCACAGATTTAAAGGTGGATTTGAAAAAAAAAAAAAAAAAAAAAAAAACTTGATTTATAATCTTTTATTTTTCATCACTTTTGAAAAAATGTACCTAAATTTTAAAAAGTGTCAATTTATGGTATCCATCTTTCAATTTTTTTATTTTATTTTTTTTTTTTTAAATTTCAACCCTCGTTAGAATTTTCCGTTAAATCCTGTCAAAATTCTCAAAATACTCTATTATTTTTTAGGGAAAAAAAAATAATTCCTAGGATTTAGGTGTTGATCAAAATTTAATAGAATTTGCAAAATACATATACCTAAATTTTTCAAAATTTTATAAGTTTTTTTAAAAAATAAACAGATGGATATTTTGAGAATTTTGATAGAATTTAACGGAAAATTCTAACAGATAGTTGAAATTGAAAAAAAATAAAAAATAAAAAATAAAAATAAAAATAAAAATAAAAATAAAAATTGAAATATGGATATCCTAAAAATTGATATTTTTTAAAATTTGAGTACTTTTTTTTCAAAGCGATAAAAGATCATAGATTATAAGTGAAGTTTTTTTTTTAAAAAAAAAAAATGTAAAAAATATGAAAACCAAACACGTCTCAATTACTTTTCCCTATCATCACCGGAAACGAAGAGGATCTAATCTAATCTACGGGGGTCCTTACAATCAGAATCCCAAAAGTTTTGTTGGATCGGTCTTAATGCGTAGGTAATATCAATTGATTCAAGCCCAATCCAGCCCATAAATATTTGTCCTACTCGGACTCTTTTGACCCTTTCGTTTGGAACCATTAATTGTGGAGGCCTAATTGGGCTCCTCTAAGGTGGATTTTTCTTTGGGTTACACTAGGTCTTTAACTTTCCCAAAATTTTAGAAACTCCACCCTTTCTAATTTTTTTCTTTTCTAATCAAATGGTAGAAAGGGTTATAAGGAAAACAAAAAAAAAAATATTGGAACCGAGAAAATAATGCCAAAAATAAGAACGAGGGATAATTTTATAAAAAAGTATCGAATTATACACCATTTTGAAATAAGGATACTGAATTAGCAAACGTCTCAGACTGGAGTATCCACGTTCCAAACATCTCACCTAAGGGTACTCCGTTAGGATTTGCTGTTAAATCCTAACGAAGTATTCAAAAGACTCCATTTTTTTATAGAAAAAATAAAAGGAAAACAAAAAAAAAAAAAAAAATGCTATGATTTAGGTGTTGGTCAGAATTTAACGGAATTCGCAAAAATACCCATGCCTGAATCTTTGAAAATTTTTGTAAATTATAAATAAATAAAAAAAAAAGATATTTTAGATATTTTGACTAGATTTAATAGCAAATTTTAACGGAATACTCTTAAATAAGACGTTTAAAAACGTGGATATTCTAATTTAAAACGTTTACTAGTTCAGTACTCTTATCTCAAAACGGCGTATTATTCGATATTTAAGAATAGCATCATCATCCGAATGTTAGACTAAAAATTTAAAAATGAGTTGTACAATACGGTTTATGAAGATGGCCAAAAAGCTGATCCGCTTGAAATCGGCAACAAGCGGGTTAAAAGAATTGGCAGTTCTACACGTGTCGTATAATGTGCGAAAAGGCCCACTAGGTCAAAGGCCCACTAAAATCATATGAAATATATATATGGGATAACAGTAGGTAGGAAAAGGAGCAAGAAGTCTCAAGTAGTTGACTTCTGTTAAATTCAAAGATAAGAAATGGCATCACTACTCTTCAAATACATAATAATCATGTCGTTTCTTATAACGAGTCGTTTCATTTCCCTGAAACTGTAGCGATTACTTTATGCACCAAAAGCAAGGTATCCGATGCTGTTAGAAAACACAAGTTTAGGTGCATAGAATATGCTAAAGTCAACACTTGCACTTTTTTTTTTTTTTTTTTTTTTTTTTTTATCATGTTACATGAACATGGTTAAATAGTTTTAAGACGGTCGGATCGGTGATAGAACTCTTAACAAATAGAGAAAGTAGTCATTGAATTTATTGGTCTTCCGGGAAATTAGAGACACCCCGATAATCAAGTTAGTCTTCCACTGCATTTTCTAAAAAAAAAAAAGAAATTATTTTACTTGTTTGTAGAAAATATATATAACTTTCTCAAACTACTATTTTATTATCAATATCTCCAGTGGCAAATACATTCTTAGATCTGTGCTGAAAAATAAAAAATAAAAAAAAAATAGTAATTTTCTAATGGCCCCGCCCCTACCCTACAGCCTACCTCTTTTCAGACTTTTCTAATGTCTTGGTCCCACTACTTTTTTCTTGTTTTTCTTCTTGTAAGTGTAGGATCAAACGATCAAGTTAGTCAGACTTTACGTACGTTAAAAAAAAACTCCATATTTTTATGCTTAGCCTAGTACTAGTGTCCTCCAAACTATCAATCGTGTTCCCCTAAACTACTAAAAATTTCAATGTCTTATATAAACTACTAAAAAAAAGTGTGTTGGGACTTTCCCTCCAGCCCGCTGCAAATGGATTGCTTTCATAAACAATTCTGCCAAGACCAAGTCGATCGCCATGTCGTCTGTCTAAAATTTTTTGAGATTTTTTTTTTTTTTGAATTTATAAGGATATTTTTGTTTTATTGAAGGAAAAGAAATTAAGGTAATTTTGCCTTTTTGTTAATATTGGTAGACATTAATATTTTTTAACAATTTAGAAAAGGCATTAACAATTGAATAATAGTACTAGAGATATTGTAAACTTCCATGCTTTCTAAGTAAATAAATATCTCTCTCTACCCTCCACACATTTGAAAAGAAAGATCCGTGGAGGGCTATGATTGGTCAGTCAAGCTTGTTCAGACGGATATTTTTTTCCTTCCACGAGGGCATAAAGTATCAACCACTATCATCTTTCTTTACTCATTCGGTCTTCTTCTATCTTCTCCATTGAGTGCATAAGTTTTTCGTACAACCAAGATTCTCTATTTATTATATTGACACCTAATAAAGTTAAAAAGTTCCCCTAAAAAAAAATTAAATAAAGTTATTAAAATCGGATCCTTTTAACTTTTATATAAGAATCTAATACATATAAAATACTAATATAAACGATTTTATTTAAAAGATTATTCTTTCTATTTTTTGAGATGCAAAATTACTAATTAAATTATTTTACTCTAATTTTATTTATATTATTCTTAATAAGTAGATAATATAGCTAAATTAACCATTTACGGGTATTGTTAATTTCATTTTGTCGATAATTAGTAAATGAAATTTTATTAATTTTATTTTGAAAAAATTTCCTGCAAAAGCAACTGTTACAGGTAAATAGGTAATCTTGTTACTAATATTTTATATGCAATGCAAGTATTTGAAAACGAATTTCATTACGTTATATAATTTATATTTCAATTAGAGTATTAGTTCTATTTGCAGTTTATATATATATATATATTTCGAAGTTTGAAAACTAAACGAGACCATTAGTATTAGAAAATAATATTATTTTTCTCTTTTTCTTTAGTTTTTCATATTCATATTTGTTGGGAAAATTATTATTCACAAAACCCAAATGAGCCCATAACCGAATTTAGGCTCCATCAGTTCGATCGACTCGAGGAAGCTCGGTCGGTCATATTGCCACAACCAAGATTTGTGGAGATCATGAATTCTGTAAGGCCCGGAATATATAGAGCATTATTTCCCTGAAGAGATAGCTCCGGAATCTCGGCACCCAATCTTTGAGGAGATTGTGGACCTCAAGAGATTTGTAGGAGAGATCGTGGATCCCAAGAGATTCGTAGAGGAGATCATAGGTCAATCGCCCATGAAGAGAGATCGTGGATCCCGGGTTTTTCGGGATCCTCAGTATACTCCAACTGTATGTGTGTGCATATAAATAGATACACACCCCAGGTATCATGCAAACTAGCTACAATACCAAATTTATATTGAATATTCTCTGAAATTGTCTGCTGACTTAAGTATCGGAGCGGGATCAGTCACCAGCCACGATAAGTTGATTGTTATTTTGCAGATTAAGAAGAACAAGGCAAATCACAAGGCGAAACGTCACCATACTAAAAACTGTACCAACAATATTAATATTTTTTCTACCAGACATGTTCAAAAAAAAAAAAAAACCTTAGTCGTTATAAATAGCGTAATTGTGTAAATGTACCTCACAGTGAAAAATAATACTAAAATTAAAATAAATTATAATATAAAAGTGTAATTGTGTACTTATATGAATGTACGAGAAAATATAATTTTCCTATAAAATATAGAGGTAAATGTAAAATTAATCATTGTGGTTGGCCTAAATTACAAAATATTTTCTAAAGTATAAAAAATAATTCATATGTCCTCAGGGTAGGCCGACATAACAATTTAGTCCATGCAATAAAATTTCATCAAAACACTAAACAAATGCCATTAGTGTGCAACATCATCAATAATAGAATGATAACACATTTCACTCTTTTTAAAAAAAAAAATATAAATCTATAAAACTTCCAATTAATTTTTTTTTTTTATTTTTTTTTTAAAAAAAGAACAAAGAGAGAGAGAGAGAGAGAGAGAGAGAGAGCCACTCCTTGGAGGAGGGGTTATAAAAGATTAGGAGTAATAAAAAAAAATGAGAAAAAAAATATATAATAGCAAAGCATTCAAGTTGGCATAGTGGCGGCCGGAGCTTGCATTTTAATTCACAGGAGTTAAAATTAAAAGACAGAGTTGAACAAAAATTAATTAAAATTAAAGAATATATTTAATTAAATAAATAAACCATTCAAAAAAGTTTATTATCATTTAAAGCATATAAATGTAACTTATAATTTTTTTTATGCCTCGCATAAATTTTTTTAGTTTTCTTTATATAAGAAGCTTTCATATTTTAAAATTGTTGCATGAAATTTAATTATTGTAGTGGCATGATGTTTGCCTTTGCTTTTTAAACCAAAAATACTAAAGTTGGTTTGTAGAAAATTTGTGTCCTTTTTTATTTCTGTCCTTGTGTGTATTTATAAGGTAGAGAGATTGAACATAGGAATGGAGGGCAGCTAATACTACGAAAAAAAAAAAAAAAAAAAAAAAAGACACAAATTTTTTCTAAACCAGCTTCTACAAGTGAAATATATCCGTTAGCATGTGAAAGGTAGATGCTTTTTTAATAGCTTAAAGAACACATGTCCCTTTTATATATTACTTCATAGAAAACTCCTACAATCTAATTTATAGGAAATTTCTGTCTAAAAAATAAAAGCCTTAATAAACCACTTCAAACATTAAATACAAAACAACTTTAACCTTTATAAATAAAAACTTCAAACATAAAATACAAAACTACTTTAATATTTATACCACATCAAAACACTTTTTTAACCAAAAAGAAAAAGCACTGTCTAAAAAATTTTAAAGAAAACTTCACAAAACCTCTCCTGAACTTCCACTCAATTTGAACTAGCACCCAAAATTTGAAAACTCTCAATTTAAAATTTTTAATAAAAATGTTAAGAGTAAATTTAGAATTTTATAAAAGTTTAAGAGGAGGTATAAGGTCATTTCACCCCTTTTGTTGGGATTTAACTTCAAACCTTAACAAATGAAAATCATTTCAAAAAGTTAGAAGTTCCCTGGTTTAAACTGAAAATTTTGTAAATTTTAAGGGATTAGTTCAAATCTGGCGAAAGTTCGTAGAGTCTTTGTTAAGTTTTCTCAAAACTTTATAAAAGGAATCCTCACTAAAAAGTAGGTCATTGACAAGTGCCTTTGATTGGTCGAACAGCATAGTATTCGAATGCCACCAGGCGTGACCAAAATATATTCATTTACTTTATAGTCATTAGGTTCACGCGGTTTGTGGGATCAGAAGCACCACCAAATACCGCGTAATCTTCTTGAATGCTGAAGACCAAAAATCCCATCACAAACAAACGAAACTTCTCTACCTTCTCTCCTCTATCTCTGTGCTGCACTTCTTCTCCTCTATCTTCCTTATCTTTTTCTTCTTTGGTTGTATTAGGCAAACAGAAATGATGGTAATTACCGTACTCCTATTAGCTCTTCTATTTCTTGCTGGCTTCCTTTATATATTCTTTCATTTTCCCACCAAGAAGTTGTTTGCATGGTTGAAACACAGTACTCCACCCGACAAAAATCCTACAGCTATTTCCACCGCATCTTCAAACTCGGACAACAAGCCTGAGCTGAA
Organism: Alnus glutinosa; assembly: GCF_958979055.1. NCBI lineage: Eukaryota > Viridiplantae > Streptophyta > Magnoliopsida > Fagales > Betulaceae > Alnus > Alnus glutinosa. The sequence goes on along the minus strand of NC_084899.1, from coordinate 8,092,222 downwards.
GAAGATATTCGCTACCTTCGACAAAAACGGCGACGGATTCATAACAAAGCAGGAGCTGAGGGAGTCACTGAAGAACCTCAGAATCCTCATGACAGAGAAGGAGGTTGAAGAAATGGTCGTCAAAGTGGATGCCAACGGAGATGGGTTGATCGAGTTTGAAGAATTCTGCATGTTGTGCGAGTCGATGGCTGGTGAAGGGGGCGGCGGCGCAGAGGGCGTCGGAAAGGAAGGCGGCGGAGAGGAGGAGAATTTGAAGGAGGCTTTTGATGTGTTTGATAAAGATAGGGATGGGTTGATTACAGTGGAGGAGCTGGGTGTGATTTTGTGTGCCTTGGGGTTGAAGGAAGGGAAGAAAGTTGAGGATTGCAAGGAGATGATTAGGAAGGTTGACAGGGATGGGGATGGAATGGTTAATTTTGATGAGTTCAAGAGCATGATGAAAGGTGGTGGAACCCTTCTTTTAGCCCACTAATTCTCTCTAATTAAGTTTAATTTCTCCAAACCCTTGCTAGCTAGTTTCTAGTTCTAAACGACAACGAAGCGTGCGTTTCATTCTCCAGTACCCAATTTCTCGATAAGCTGTTCATTTATTTCCATCTCACATATGTATATGGAGAAGAAAGCTGTACATGTACTTAGAGCTTCAACTAGTGTGTATTTATCTTATTTACCCGAAAAAACAAGAAATATGCATAATCTATGAACCTTTTCTTTTTTTCATTTTTTCATATATGTTGAAGATATCATTTGTTGTACAGTCAAACTACGAAATGTTCATTTATTTCCATCTCACATATGTATATGGAGAATGTTAACAAATTTTCTGGAGCTGACGACTTGGAATCCCGGACAACGCCGTGTATCAAAGTTCACGAGGTTGATGAAATTCAAATGAGTGTTCTTCAAGTTGTCTGCAAAACAAAAGGGGTCGTCGGGGTGTCCCGGCAACGCCTCCTCCGACGATCAAGTTAGAATTGGTGGGAAAAAACCTCTTTAGAAAGAAGAAGTGCGTGTGTATTTAGAAGAAGATACCTCTCTTTTTTATCAGCCCAAACCTTTTATATGTCTGCCCCTCTTAAATGTCCTTCACGTCAACATTTATTACTCGAAGATGCTTTTCTTTTCCTTAATTAATTTGAGCCCATGAACCCAGGCGCTTATACCGAATCGTCCCTACTTTCTCTGATCGGCGGCGGACGATCATCGATTAATAAGACAAAAATATTAATTAGAGAGAAGTCTCCCACTTCATATCAAATAGCTCCGCTCTTAGCTGTAGACTCCAGCTCATCTCTCTACCATTTCAATCAATGGCGGGAAATTCCTTAACACTTACCCCCCGAATTCTTTCTCCATCCTTGATGAAGGGGAAGAGAATTCTAGCACTTTTTCCGGGATTGTCTCTTCCCGCCATTTAATTTGAGGGTGTTCAGGCCTCCACGGTGGGCCCCAAGGAGAGGACATTTGATTTCACCTTTCTCCAGCGTGACCAGTTTGCTGTGGAGGGACTGGAAACGTTCCTACACCGAACAGGCGCGTTTTTTCAGGGATCAGGGACCTTAACGTGCGGCGTAATGATGATGACAAGAAGGCCTTTTGACTTCCGCGCCGGTTACAGAATTAATTCGCTGCCATCAATCAAATAGTCGCACACCTCTCCGTTTCTCAGAGGTTGTCGAATTCGTTATAAATATCTCCCTTCGGCTTCAGCTCTGTTCATTTCTTCCGTCGCTCATTCTGTCTTCATCTTCTTCTTTTCTCGGCTCTTTCTCTTCATTACCTCCTCCGAACTCCACATGGCCATCACTCGCAGAGATCCAGCATCCAGGAGTCTTGTGGATGCCCCTGAAGAGCCTGTTCCTTTGGCCGTTGTCTCCCCTCCCACTGTCAGACCTGGGGTTGCGCGTTTGGTGCCGCCGGAAGATCGGTTAGAGTCGACCTGGTTGGCGTGCCACGAGGCGACTCTTCGGAGGGCCTATGACATCGGCCCATCTGTCAACATCTTCTTCCAAGAACCTGAATCGCGGGGGATAGCCGGGGGCGAAGTTACCTTGACAGAGCGCATGTTCATGGCAGGGGTTCGACTTCCGTTCCCGAAAATCGTTCGCGAGGTTTGCGCGTTCCTCGGGGTGGCCCCCGGCCAGATCGCTCCGAATGGTTGGAGGTACGTGGTGGCGTCATCCATCCTGTCGCGGCTGGTCCTCGGAACTGAGATGGACTCTGCCCAATTCTTCAGTATATACCGTCCGTCTACCAAAGACGGTGCCGTCGAGCTGCGGGTGCGCCAAGATCCGATATTCATCTACCTCGACCAACGTAAGTACGGGAACAACAAAGGTTGGAGAGAGCAGTTTTTTCGGGTCTCCGGGGAATGGGAATGTCCCTCCCAGTCGGTTATTTCGGACTCCCAACGGGTGCCTAGAGAATGGAGGCCATTGGTCGACGACTTACGGATCCTTCCTACACTGAGCGTCGCTAAAATCAAGGAGGTCAACACCATGCTCTCCTTCTCGGCCAGGGCTGTTCAGTCGTCGATCGACTACGAAAACCTTGTTTTAGTCCAAAGCCTGAACGAATGCTTTGGGTATCAAATCCCAGAGCAAAAAGTAATTTTGGACAAGCGGGGAGCCCCGGTAGTTGGGTGGTCCGTCACGACCAGTAGGCCCATTCCGGGCAAGGTTCCGAGGAAGGTCGCCCAAAAGGGGAGTACGTCAGGGAGGCAGGCCAATCAGTCTCCCCGAAGAACGCGCTCTTCGAAGGTTCATCAACCACAGGCCCCGGCCTCCCGAGTTCCTCAGGCCCTTCCGGACAGGCCATCTTCTGATTCATCGATCGGCTCCGACGATTCTATTATGAGGGAGATTGATGAGGTAGCCGAGGCTTCATCCGAGGAAGAGGAGGGGAATTCTTCCCCAGCCATAAAGGTTCTTCCCCGAGACCCTCGGACGAGCCCTTCCTTCCCTGGTTCGGGTGCCCGCTCGCCTCCCATTTCTTTCGAAGACGTCACCAAAGATGTGGCCACCGCTGCAACTATCGAGGTGGTAGAGCACTCTCCTACTTCTCCGAATGATCCCAACCCTCCTCCCCAACCTGCAGAAGATTCGGTTATTCAACCTGAGGCGCCCCTGCCTCAGCAGAAAGGGAAGAGGGTCTCTCCGGGGGCCGACGAAGGTCCCGAATCCAAAAAACTTCGAGCTCAACGGGATAGCAGTTTTATGCTTGGCCGGATATTGGCCATGGCCAAGGTTTACACGCCTCCTGGCAGCCAGAATCCTCCAACCACTGCCTCCCTTCCTACACTTATCACTTCGGTGACTTCTCCGGTCGAACCTGTGGCCCACCCGGGGGCTGAAGCGAGCCCCGGAGTTAATGTTGTTGCGGGAGACGAAATTCCTCGCAGGGGGTCACCAATTCAATCACCACTGAGGGAGGAGCCGGATACTTTCTCTCAGGAGTTCAACAAACTGCAAGAAGAGGTGGCCTCCAAAAGGGAGGCGCTCGGGCAGGCCTCTCCGATGCCCGCTTTTCCCATCAGGCCTGAGTCTTCGACTCCGATTCCGGTCCCCACGTCGCCCCAAGCTTCTACCTCCGTTCTCCCTTCCGATTCTGCGACTGCTGGGCGACGACAGGACTTTCAGACCCACGGGCTAGCAGGATGTCCCTTGGAAGCTCTGAGCTCCCTAGTCACCCCGGACTACAGCCCCCTGTTCGGGGAGCTCCCAGTGGAGGGCTATGCCGAGCAGCTTACCGGAAAGATCCTTCAGGTATATGATTCTGACATTCCTTATTTTTAGTTTATCTCCCCTCTCCGTTCAAGTACTGACGCCTCATTCTTACTTAGTTCGCCGTGGACGTTGCCGCATCCTGGAGGAGTCTTCGGGAACCCGAGCAAGACCAACGTGAGGCCATTCAGTCCTTACAGGCTCGGGTAAAGGAGTTGGAAGAGGAGTCCCAGGGGCAGAGGAGAGCTTTGGCCGAGTCCGAGAAGCACCGGCTAAGGCTCCAAAAACTATCCGAACTCCGGGAAAGCACACTACAGAGCACTTTGACCAGCTGAGAGAGAATGGTCCGCGACATGGAGATCCTTGAGAGCAATCTATCCGTAGCCCAAACTCGGCTAAAAGATTCTCTTTCCGAGAAGGCCAAACTCGAGGCCACATTGGGGGTAGAGCTTCAATCCTCTGGCTCCTTGCGGGCAACTGTCCAATCCCGCTAGGGACCGGGTAACGTCGGAGCTCGAACAAGCCATCGCTGACAAAAAGCAAGCTCTCGACGAACAGACTAGTGCGTACCAGGAAAGGAGAGAAGCGGTGGAGAGGATGGAAGAGCTCCACCTTCAAGTGGTTGAGCTCACCAGGGAGCTTTCCCAGGTTCCAGAGCTCCGAGATACATCATGGGCCGTGGGCTTCAATTGGGGCTTCGAACACTTGAGAGGTGTTGCCAGAAGTGCCCCTCCCGGCGACGAGTCCTTCAAGGATCTCGACATCAGCACCATCCAGATCCCGGACGAGGCCTTGGAGACCATGGCCAAGCTAGGAGTCGACCAATTCCCTCATGTAGCCGATTGGAGCTCGAAAACCTCTAAACCCGCCCCGGCAGGAAACTCAAAGTCGGGGTCCACTTCCTCTTCATCCAGAGAAGGGGCTCCTTCCTCCAGTCGCGCCCCCGGCAACCCCTGATAACTCCTTTCTTTCTTTTTGAAAATATCGATGTACTGCTTTGCTTTATCATTTCAATGAAAAGGAGATTCGTATATTTCATTTATTACTGCCATTAATGAACATCTCGTCTGGTCTCACTCCATTAATGGCTACCGGCCCGAATTGATTTTCAATCTAACTTTTCAGCGTTAGGTATACCTGCCATTATGGGAATAGCAAATGCATTTAAACAATTTCGCACCTATATATGTATGTATCTCTGGACTTCTCGTCCATCATATTTTCATCTCAAGCTCTCGCACTTGCCTTTTCTCATTTGGAGTCGTGTCGTGTTCGCGTTTCCAGCACTTAGGCATGGAGTTAGGAGTGTCCCAATTCCAGCATTTAGACCCACTTGGATGCATGATCTTCGGCTTTATCTAGCAAGGGAGGCGCGATCTCCGACTTTACGCCGGAGATATCCCATTGCTTGCCATGCCCAGTTGGGAGTCGCCTGCTTTAGGGTCCACTCCGGCGTTCAGTGGACCCCATCGTCCAACTTCTCGCCACTCTCCAACTTTGCATTAGCCACCTGTGCCTTTGAACCGCTGGGTTCCCGTCTGCTAGGGATGTCGCCTCCTGACAACTCCTCCATGGGGAGGAAGCGGAAGAGGTCGGTGACCTGTTGGCACCCGACTCACCCCCATGTACGCCAGCCCAAATATTTTACAACATGTAACTGTGTATCTTATCAATAAGCATGTTCTTTTCTCTCTTTTTAAATATCTCCTTTAGATGTTGTTCCCGTACCAAATGAGAACATACGAACGTCCGAGGAGGCGGGATCACTTACCCCACTCTCCCCTCCAAATCTATGCGTTGCTACAAAGTAGGAACGGAGGGATTTGTTATGTGGAAGGGGTAAACTGAAGTGATCCTAAACCGAGCAGTCAAACGTTATCTTATTGTCCGGAGACAGGGGGTCCACCCATTCATCCCTTCGTGGGGGCAGGCTCCCTTTAATCCTCCTGTCCGGAGACAGGAGGTTTAACCGTTCATCCCCTCGTGGGGGCGGGCTCCATTACCCCCCTGTCCGGAGACAGGGAGTCCACCCGTTCCTCCACTCGTGGGGGCGGGCTCCATTACCCCCCTGTCTGGAGACAGGGAGTCCACCCGTTCCTCCCCTCGTGGGGGCGGGCTCCCTTACCCCCCTGTCCGGAGACAGGAGGTCCACCCGTTCATCCCCACGTGGGGGCGGGCTCCCTTACCCCCCTGTCCGGAGACAGGGGGTCTACCCGTTCATCCCCTCGTGGGGGCAGGCTCCCTTACCCCCCTGTCCGGAGACAGGAGGTCCACCCGTTCATCCCCTCGTGGGGGCGGGCTCCATTACCCCCCTGTCCGGAGACAGGGGGTCCACCCGTTCATCCCCTCGTGGGGGCGGGCTCCATTACCCCCCTGTCCGGAGACAGGGGGTCCACTCGTTCATCCCCTCGTGGGGGCGGGCTCCCATAACCCCCTGTCCGGAGACAGGGAGTCCACCCGTTCATCCCCTCGTGGGGGCGGGCTCCATTACCCCCCTGTCCGGAGACAGGGGGTCCAAATGTTTTCGGAATTAATACAACAAAAGCTTCACTTTACAAGACAAGAATTTCAAAAGTAATACTTTTTGAGGTGTTCTACATTCCAAGCCCTTGGGAGCGCTTTCCCTTGCTCCGTAGCTAGGCGATAGGCCCCGTTTCCACAGGAGCTAACGACTCTGTACGGCCCTTCCCAGTTCGGTCCCAGTTTACCATCAGTAGGCTCTTGAGTCATCAGGTTGACCTTTCGCAGGACCCAATCGCCAACTTGAAGCTCTCTGGGTCTAACCTTCTTATCATAATACTTGGCCACACGGTGTTGATAGGCCGTACATGCTGTGCGGGCGTCCTCCCGGCGTTCCTGCAACAAATCCAAACGCAAAACAAAAGGGGTCGTTGGGGTGTCCCGACAACGCCTCCTCCGACGATCAAGTTAGAATTGGTGGGAAAAAACCTCTTTAGAAAGAAGAAGTGCGTGTGTATTTAGAAGAAGATACCTCTCTTTTTTATCAGCCCAAACCTTTTATATGTCTGCCCCTCTTAAATGTCCTTCACGTCAACATTTATTACTCGAAGATGCTTTTCTTTTCCTTAATTAATTTGAGCCCATGAACCCAGGCGCTTATACCGAATCGTCCCTACTTTCTCTGATCGGTGGCGGACGATCATCGATTAATAAGACAAAAATATTAATTAGAGAGAAGTCTCCCACTTCATATCAAATAGCTCCGCTCTTAGCTGTAGACTCCAGCTCATCTCTCTACCATTTCAATCAATGACGGGAAATTCCTTAACAGAGAAGAAAGCTGTACATGTACTTAGAGCTTCAACTAGTGTGTATTTATCTTATTTACCCGAAAAAACAAGAAATATGCATAATCTATGAACCTTTTATTTTTTTCATTTTTTCATATATGTTGAAGATATCATTTGTTGTACAGTCAAACTACGAAATGTTCATTTATTTCCATCTCACATTTGTATATGGAGAAGAAAGCTGTACATGTACTTAGAGCTTCAACTAGTGTGTATTTATCTTATTTACCCGAAAAAACAAGAAATATGCATAATCTATGAACCTTTTCTTTTTTTCATTTTTTCATATATGTTGAAGATATCATTTGTTATACAGTCAAACTACGAAATTATATATATATATATATATATATATATATATATATATATATGAGAAATGCTGGAGTTTTTTTTGGTGTCTTTCTGGTGTCTTGCTGGATGACATGAATTTAATATAAAAAAATTATCTCAAAATGTGATTTTTCACGTCATCCAGAAAAATGCTAGAAACAACTCTTATTTATATATATATATATATATATAAAAAGCAGTCAAAAGTATAGCTCCAAACCTGAAAAAACGATTAATGACCAGAGGTTTGGTTTTTCTAACTCCTTATATATATATAGTTGACCACCAAAATAAAATAGTGTGCGCATGTGCAAATACATATATAGTATTTTTAATAATCGCTAATCTCAAAAAATTAATAAATAAATAAGAGATTCACCGACAATCTGAAAAAAAAAAAAAAAAAAAAATGTGCTTATGATCACATGAGATTTTTTTTTTTTAAAAAAAATATGTTGTTCACCAACCAAAAAATACATGGCAATCTATATTACACCGATAAAATAAAATAAGGGAAAGTTTACTTGATCTTCTTAAACTTTCATCGCTTTTGCAATCTCGATATCCCTTAAAATTTAAAAACTCTCAATTTATTGTATTCTTACCCTTCTGTTAAGATTTACTGTTAAATCCTAACGTATGACATAGAAATTACCAAAATTTTCCTGTATTTTTTTTTTCTCTTTTTTTGTTTAAAAAAGAAAATGTAGTTGTAATTGAAAGGTAATTTTGTAATTTTATATAGTTTACAAGGGTATAAGGGTAATCTATCCTTTGACAGTCTAATTTAACTCCAAACCCTAATGGGAAGAGTGAGATTGAAAAAAATTGAAAGTACGTTAGATACACTAAATTAAGAGTTTTCGAACTTTTGGAAAGAGATTTTAAAAGTGATGAAAATTCAAGAGAATTAAGTGAAGTTTCTCCAATAAAATAAATTTATTTAAAAAAAAAAAAAAAAAAAAAACCGATATGCATGATCCATTTGATTCATTGCATCGAAGAGAATCATCCCTCATCCAAATCTAGCAAAACCAAATTATGGCATTCATCCTTGAGCATTCATTCCACTTAATTGAGTCTTGAGGAAGTGAAATAGAGAAAGGTGGAGGAGATGAGAACCTTGCATGTGCGGAAATTGAATTCGTTTCCCCCACATGCCAATGCCAATCACAGTAGTACTGTTGGTAGGCATGTATTTTGGGGCATCTAACTCCATCCCAACGCCAAACAACCGGACTTTCTAACCCAATTCAATCATTCTTAGTATCGTGTTGTTCAAGAATCCCCCAATTACAATGATTTTCCACAGCTCTAAAGGTAAACAATCGTGTAGGGTTGATAATTTTTTATACGATTTGTGAATCTTAGTGGTGTAAATCCAGACCGATTATAACTGGACCGGATCCGGAACCGGGCACTAACCGGGCCGGAAAACCGGAAAACCGGAATTCGGGTAGGTACCCGGTTATTTAAAACCAGGTACCCGGTCCCGGGTACATGTTTTTAAAATACCCGGTTAAACCGGGAACCCGGGACCAATTTTTAATTATTAAAAAAAAAATACCCCCTCTTTCCAGGCCCCTGTGCCTACAGAGTACAGCTTGCCCTTTTTAGTTTTTAGCCTTTTAGTCTTTTACTTTTTTTTTACAGTTTTACTAGTTTTAGGCTTTTACGTTTTAAGTTTTTAACTTTTAAGTTTTATTGTTTTAACCCTAAATCACTAATAAAATCAGTAAATCATAGTATCATACCCTCAGAGTCTCAGACCTCCGTCCCTCAGTGCCTGCAGCCTCACGCTTCACGCCACATGCCTACCTCACAGTACTCTTCGTCTCTTCTTCAATCTTCTTTGTTCTGTTGTCCAATTTCCGCCTCTACTAGTCCGGTGTCACTCTTCTTGTCTTCATTTCTTCTTTTCATTTCTTCTTCAAGGTGGGTTTTTATTTTCTTTTTTATTTTGTTATTTATTTATTTATTTATTTTTTTTTCAGTTTTCAACTTTTCACGCTGCCTTCATTTTTTCTTCAGTTCTTCTTTTCTTTGTACTGGATCCCTGAAACTGCCGCTAAATTTGGTGTGCCTTGTGTCCTTTTCAGTGTGTTTTCTGCTTGTGCATTAGCCTTCATAGGGCCACCTGCTGAGCTGAAGTCCCTCAACCAACGAACAAAACCTGCACTACAACTCTTTGTATATATAACTAATAACTGAATATATAAAGCCCAATGAAGTCTCCCACACAAAAAAAAAAGGCCTAATGCCTAAAATACTAAAAACATGCCCAAAAATATATATAAATATATATATATATATTTAAACCCGGGTTACCCGGGGTACCCGGATCCGGTCCCGGTTATTGAAAATCCAATAACCGGAACCAGATTTACACCCCTAGTGAATCCAACACACTAAATTTGCGAGTTGGGGTTAAAGCATCTGACCGATTTAATTAAATAAGTCGAGTTGGGGTTGATATATATTTTCTTATACTCATATATCAACACGACTTGAACCCAACACACAGTTTTTAGGGCCGACAATTTTTTACTCGACTCGCAAACCCAATACTAAATTAGCAGATTAGGGTTGAATGGTCTAACTCGTTTCATTAAATGAATCGGGTATGGTTTACCTATATAGTCTTATACACATGTCTCGATACACGAATACGAATTGTGACCCCTACGTCTGTGTGCTCCAATTTGTGAACAAATTAGTTTCACATCAATTAAAAGAAATATGAGGAATGCAAATAAAACGAATGTTTGAGTGAAAAATAAACCTTTGGTAGCGTTAAAACGGCTGAAATTCAAGATAGAAAGCAAATTGAAGAGAACATAGAGAAACATAGAACAAAAAGAATTAAGGCGGTTTGGCCTTCAAAACTTAAGTCCAACATATATAAAGTTGAGAAATGATATTTTGTATCCCCTTGTCATTTTCTCATCATTTTCCGCTGACATGGCATTATAAATCTACCCTTAGACCAATCTTAATTTGAAAAAAATAAAATAAAAATTGGAAATTATTGGACTTTTAATTTTAACAAGTGTGTGGGAACAGTATGCAACAAAATATTAAATGCGGAATTAAAGGAGACAAATATTTTGTTGACGAAGTGGAAACTCAATTAAGAGAAAAACCACTCCGTGGCAGCCAAACCCAAGATATCCACTATTCTAAAGACAAGACTAGATACAAAGTAGTAGCACTCACATACCCATGATGCAGTGGTCGTACCTTGCACTATAACGTATAGCCTAACACGAACGCCTCCCAACCAGGTCTCCTACCTGAAGGGATCTTTAATGGAATCATTTACCTTATGGTTAACCCCTAAGATAGACTTCACAGCTGATCAAATCACACACTGGAAAAAGGTAGAGAGCTAGCAGATCTTCAATATCTCACTAAACACCCTCTCTAAGCTGTAAGAAAGTCACTACTGAATTATGTGCAAAATGCATGCCTAGAGCCTCTTATTTATAGGCTTTAGAAGCCCTAATTCTAGTCAGAATCGGAGTCTCTAGCACGTGCGTCCGAACGGCAGACTTGGGTGTCCGGACGGGCAATTATTTCCGTGTCTAAAAAGCAATTCTGAAAAATTCTCGAATTTCAGCAGGGCCGTCCGAATGCTTGATGTTTCCTTCCTGACGGTTGCCCATTCGGACGATTCTATTGGCCGTCCAGGCCATCAAATTGCATCATTTTTCGTTAGCTTTCCAATGACGTCAATTTCGTCCCAATCCGATATTGGACCAAAGAGTTATGATCAAAATAATCGAGGGTGTCCGGACGGCTTGACCGAGCGTCCGAACGGTCAACTGCAACCACCTTTCCAAACTAGCGCTGAAAGCTTCCATAATAGGGCCGCGTCCGGACGGTGTTTCCCTAGCGTTCGGACGGTTGCACTTCAGCTGCACGTAATTACCATAATAAGGCTTTGAGCGTCCGGACCTTGAAGGCGGATGTCCAGACGGTTGAATTGGTGCACACAATTTCCATAGATGATGCTTGATTGTCCGGACCATGAAGAATGACGTCTGGACGGTTGAACTTTGTATGCACGACTTGCCTTATGGAGGACATCGTCCGGACGGGATCACACATCATTCGGACGGTTGCAGCCGTCTTCCCATAACTGTGTCATGAGGCAGAAACCCTAATGCTTGTCAAACACTGAATGGCGTCCGGACGGTATAGCCACGTCGTCCAGACGGATTCATTGAAACACTGGGATCTTCTCGAACTCTGAAGAGCGTCCGGACGATTTGCCATTGCGTTCGAACAGATGTAAACTTCAACTGTTCGAAGCTTCTAGACACTGATGGGCGTCCGGACAGAAAGTTCTCGTCGTCCGGACGGATGTTGCTGACTGATGAGCGTCTGAACGGAATACCACGTTGTCCGAACAGATGCAAGGGAACTGAACTGACTGATTTGAATTTTTCACAGAGTCTTCTTGAAGCTCATAACTGAAGTGTAGACTCTGAATAAAACAACAACCCTGTGAAAGCAGCATTATTACATAGAAGTGATTTTGTCCAACAGAATGCAGCCAACACAAAAACTAACAAACTCCTCCTTTGTCCATTCTGGGACAAAAATCACTTGACTGGGTTTAAAATACATTCCCGGTCCAAAACTAACATATACTCCCCCTTTTTGTCTCAAAGGGACAAAGGGTAAACAGAGTATAGAAAGACCACAGTAATAGAATACTCCCCCTTGATGTCTCAAAAACGTTCCTAAAATCCAAAACAGTAGGAAAATAGAGAAGAGTCTGTAAGTGGCCCAAAATGTAGTTCCACCGAAATGTAAGATACTATATATAGTCGAAAAACTACGAGATTTGTGAGCTAAACCTCTAGTTTTCTCAACTGCTCTTTGTAATACCCGAGAAAGACACCCCACTTAAGTTATTAAAATATGTGCATAAATATAAGATTTAAGAATTGCTCTTAGTCTAATAGAATTATGTAGTTATGCATGTAGAAAGTTGGATCAGTAAAGCGAAGTCGATCGTGCGACTTTCTGGTCGATCGAGCGATTATAGGTCGATGTCGATCGATCGACTAAGTTTCGATCGAGCGATTTTATCCAGTGCGACGCAGCTTACGGGTAAACAGCAGAAAAGTGATTTTTACCTTTGATTTCGAACCCATTGCTTATGGACGGTTCCAGATGATTGAAACTTATTTAGTTAGCCTAAGTTAGCTTAGTTTGGTTGAAATTGAACTAGATATGGTGGTACAATTTAATCATGACTCAAGATATGGAAGAAAATCTAATCTTGGATATTAGATGATCTTGCATGGATATTTCTCTCTCTTGCTACCAAAGATCCGACCCTTGGAAGGATTTGTGCTGGATTGATCTCAGCCCTTCGTGGTTATTATATATAGCTTGCATGGGATACCAAAAATCAGCCTAAACTCTCCCCATACCACTCACGTAAGCTCCCCTCCCCTTCACTGTTTTGGTACTGAATCTCCCATGAAAAATCTCTCTCATTCTTCTGTGGAAGCCAGCACCTATAGCCAGAAATAAAGCCTTAAATCTCCTCTTGTTTCTCAACAAAACACCAATAATCAACATCAGAAACCTCTCTCAAATTCTAGCTCGAAAGCCAGCAGCTTCCAACTCATTTCAAGCACTTTGCTTTGGAGTTAGACCTCCTTCTTCCATCCAATCTGTTGGGTGCGAATCTTGGTAAATGAATCTTCCTTTCTACTCTCTAAAATTCAGTATGTGTTCCCAAGAATCATGGGTAATTTCTCCTCTTGAAAGAATTACACTCATGAGCTGTTGAAATATGGGTGTATTGATTTATGAAAAGGAAGGTGTGTGTGTGTGTGTGTGTGTTGTGTGCTGGAATTCCCTGCATGAATCAGAATGTTAAAGTATGAACTAGTAAGTAAGTGTAAATGGTATATGGCTAATGCATGTGTGTGTGGAAAGTATTATTTTGGCTACATAAGGGTATGAATGAGAGTTGTATATATATATATATATATATATATATATCAACATACTAGTGGAGTTAATGGCTAGTAAAAAGGGATGTCTTAGTTTCATTATTCAATAACCTAAGATGGCATTCAATATCTTGATTAAGAGAACCAAAAATGGAAGTATTAGGACAACGGTTAAAATGATACTTTAAGGATAAATATAGTGAACATATTTGTAGCATCATTTCACTAATTTAGTATTACCATATGATTGGAATTATGCAGTTATAGAGAAAGACTTTTGGAGCAGAAACCAGTATGTATCTCTATACTTACTGAGGACGAAGCTGGTTGATTTTCCTATAATATTATGTTTACTGTTTTATTTACTTGTTTGCGCATGTGACTTTGCATATTTTATTATTTCTAATAACCTGTCTAATAACAAGCTGTTGGATCAAGATCCACGGTGGGTATGCGAGGCTTCACATGAGTTCCAAGGTTCTCAGTGAATGAGGAGATACCTGAAAAGATTAATAAATACAAAAACTGGTGTACCAAGGTCACCAGGGAAACCAAGGTTTCCAGGAGCCAAGGCTCCCAAAGATTATAATTAAAAGTTAAGTGAGGAAACCAAGGTTTCAAATAACACGCTAAACGTGCCAAGGCCAACAGAGTAGTGGAAAAAGGGAATTACCTAAAACTATACCCTTAAAACTATCATTGCTTTATGATTACATTTATGTTCATTTTATGTCTATGACTCGCGATCATGGATTATATTTTGTATATACATGTGATTACATGGCCATTGCATTATGTTGCATTAACCAAGTAAATCGGCACTCATATTATTATTGGAAATAGCGGACTTACTTTAGTGTTTATGTTGTTTTCTTCTCTTTGTATGGTACTTGTAATGGTTCAGGCTATGAAGAAGAAGAGGATTATCAGGACTATCCCGACACATAGATGGTTCCTGGTTCAGTTTTGTAAGGCTGGATAGCCTATATTTTGGGACTACCCTGTTATAGTCCATTAGCCTAACTTAAAACAATATTTATAATTCTCCGGTTATATATATAGATTTTGGCTTGTATAATTATTTAGCCCTGTGTGGCATGACTGGTATTACTGTCTGTATAATTATGCTGACTGGCTCATTATATATATATATATATATATATATATATATATATATATATATATATATTGAGGTATTTCAGTAGTAGCTCTAAGCTGTCAACCTATTCCCAATTCATATTACATTTATTCCGTTGCCAATAATTACCTCTGATAAGTTAGTAATGTCTTGTGGAAATTTGAAAATTTTCACTGACGCTTTTTGTAAAAGCGGGGCATTACATTTTGGTATCAGAGCAGTTTGCTCTGTGGACCTTAGGTTTGACCTTAGCATAAGACCTAGGCACACAGAGCTATAGGGACATAAAAGTATTTTTGCTTGCATATATATATATATACATGCTAGGTATTAATTTGAAATTCATGAGTTAGAATAAGGATAAAATAGATAGATGTACATGCGCACTTAGAATTTTGTGGTTTACAATCATTGTTTATTTGAGTAATTTTGAGTGTTACAATTATTTATAGCATGATTTATTTATGAAATCTTTATCAGTGACTGATTGTTAAATAGTTAGGTTGTTAGTTCATTGTTTGGTTTTAAACATTTTATATTCGCTTAAAGAATGTCTGTGCCCAACAAATGTGGAATAACTGTTCCTTTAAAACACAGAATCATGCCTCCTAGACGCCGTCCCCTCTATGACTCTAATCGTGTTCCCCGTCCTGAAAGAAATGGTGAGGAGGATCTGCCACCCCCACCTCCACCAACACCATTCAATGATGGCATACACCCAGCTTTAGTACAACTTATAGTTGACACCACTAGGCAACTGGCTGAAGTAATATCACGAATTCCACGACCCAATGAACGAGCCGAACCTGTGGGTTGTTCATTACGCGATTTTGCTAGCTATCACTTCCGAACTTTTGAAGGAACAGAAGGGCCGAATGTTGCAGAGGCTTGGTTCACAGATATAGATGTACTGTACACTACCCTCGGTTGTACAGATGAGCAGAAGGTTCAGTACATTGTGCTGCAGTTGACAGGCGAAGCTAAGAGATGGTGGACTGCAAGGAAGGTGCTGCTTGGGGAAAGGACAGTAATTACTTGGGAGATGTTTAAGGAGGAATACAATCGACGGTTTTTCCCTCGATCTCAGAGGCAACTACGAGCGATAGAATTCCAGAATTTAGTCCAAGGTGACATGACTGTAGAGCAATATTCCGCCAGATTCATGGAGTTAGCTCGGTTCGCAGCCAATCTTATCCCTGAAAAGGAAACGAAGGCAGAACGATTCGAGAATGGCCTCAACCCTCGCATTAGAGAAAGGGTGATTTGTCTGGAAATAAAGGAATACGCCAGATTGGTAGAAGTGGCGTCCCTAGCTGAAAGAGGAATACGAGAGTCAGCAGCTGCATACGAATTGAAGAAACGTTCGAAACAACCAATGACGCGCCCCATCAAAAGGCAAGCTGTTGGAAGTGGCTTCAAGCCTACCCTGGGAAAGAATTTTTCGAATCAGAAGGCCGTCTGCAGCAAATGCGCAAGGACGCACCTAGGGGATTGTAAGCAAGGAGCATCCACATGTTTTAGATGTGGTAAGCCTGGGCATTTTTTTAAGGATTGCCCTATGAATGCTGCGGGAGGAGCGAAATTTCAAGGAAGTGGAACTCAGGCACGCGTGTATTCTCTTATGCCCGGAGGAGAAGAAGGAGTCGAAGGTGATGAAGAGGATGCGGATGTGGTAACAGGTACCATCCCTCTTTTTGGTAAAGTAGTGAGTACTCTTTTTGATTCAGGTGCAACGCATTCTTTCATATCATCTACATACGTTAAATTATGTAGCATGACTCCTCGACCCTTGAACCAAAGCATAACTGTATCCACACCTACTGGGAATATAGTCACTTGTAGGAAATCCATTGAGGATTGCCCTATCGTCATAGGAGATAGAGTCCTACCGGCAAACCTAGTTGTATTTCAAATGTTAGGTTTTGACGTAATTCTAGGAATGGACTGGTTGTTGAAGCACTATGCCAATATCGACTGTAGAAAGAAAGAAGTTGTCTTTCGCTCTCCAAGCGAAGAGGAATTCAAATTCTGTGGATCTCGAGTACGAGCCACTCCACCTCTTCTTTCTGCAATTTAGGCAAGGCGAAGCATTAGCTGTGGTGCACAAGCATTTTTAGCCTATGTCAGGGCTGAGTCGGAAGGAGAACGTAAGCTGGAAGATATACCTGTAGTGCGTGAATATCCAGACGTTTTCGCCGAGATCTCAACCGGATTGCCACCTGATCGAGAAATCGAGTTCTCTATCGATCTGATGCCAGGAACTCAACCCATTCATAAAGCACCATACCGTATGGCGCCCTCAGAATTGAAGGATTTGAAGAAGCAACTTGAAGACTTGGTAGACCGGGGTTTCATTCGCCCTAGCGTCTCACCATGGGGAGCACCCGTTCTGTTTGTAAGGAAGAAGGATGGATCCCTACGTATGTGCATTGATTATCGCGAACTCAACCGAGTGACAATCAAGAACAAGTATCCGTTGCCAAGGATTGACGATCTCTTTGACCAATTGAAGGAAGCTACGGTATACTCCAAGATTGACCTTCGATCGGGGTATCATCAGCTTAAGGTAAAGGAAGCAGACATTCCGAAGACGGCAATACGTATGCGTTATGGACATTACGAGTTCTTAGTCATGCCATTTGGAGTGACTAATGCGCCTTTTGTATTCATGGACTTAATGAATCGAGTGTTTCACAAGTACCTTGACCAGTTTGTGGTGGTGTTCATAGATGACATCTTAGTTTATTCTGCCACTAGCAAAGATCACGAAGAGCACTTGAGAACAGTGCTAAACATCTTGAGAGAGAAGAAGCTTTTTGCTAAGCTTAAGAAGTGCGAGTTTTGGCTGAAGGAAGTCTCGTTCCTAGGTCATGTAATTTCGGAAGAAGGAGTAGCAGTTGACCCTAGAAAGATTTAAGCAGTGACCAATTGGGAGCGGCCATCGAATGTAAATGAGATACAAAGTTTTCTAGGGTTTGCGGGATACTATCGAAGATTTGTGGAAGGTTTTTCTAAGCTTTCAAGGCCTTTGACTGCGTTGACGAAGAAGAATGCTCATTTCATCTGGAGCGATGAATGTGAAGAATGCTTTCAAGAGCTGAAGCAAAGGTTAGTATCTGCACCTGTCCTGACTCTTCCCAAGGAGTCGGAGAAATTCGTTATCTTCAGCGATGCATCTCTTCAAGGCCTAGGTTGCGTGCTCATGCAGCAAGGCAAGGTGATCGCCTACGCGTCGAGACAACTGAAGGACCACGAGAGAAATTATCCTGTGCATGATTTGGAACTTGCAGCCATCGTTTATGCGTTAAAGATATGGAGACATTATCTACTTCAAGAAACAGTGGAGATCTACACTGACCACAAGAGTCTCAGGTACATTTTCACGCAAAAGGAATTGAATATGAGGCAGCGAAGATGGCTCGAGTTAATCAAGGATTACGATTGCAATATCATGTACCATCCGGGGAAGGCAAACATTGTAGCAGATGCGTTAAGCAGGAAGTCGTGCGGTAGAATCTTAAGTTCTATCACCACCCCAGATCAACTGGCTCAACCTGTAGAAGTGATTCAACTGAACGTTGCGGAGGAGCAAGCAATCTTAGCAACTTTGGTTATTCATCCTCTAACTTTTGATAGAATCAAAGTGGCCCAGGAGAATGATCTTGAAGTGCAAGGTTTGGTGAAGAAGGCTAATCATAGCAGCGCTTCTGGATTTTATTTCACGGATGACGGTTTGTTGAGAATGGGTGACACTAGGATTGTCATACCTAACGATGTGGAACTAAGAAGAGATATCTTAGATGAAGCCCACAAAACGCGATATACAATTCATCTGGGGAGTACCAAGATGTATCAAGATTTGAAGAAGAAGTTCTGGTGGCAGGGCATGAAGCGAGATATTGCTGAATACGTGGCCCAATGTCATGTATGCCAACAAGTGAAAGCTGAACATCAAAGACCTGCAGGGCCTCTTCAACCTTTAAGTATTCCGGAATGGAAGTGGGATCAGATTGCCATGGATTTTGTTGTAGGCTTACCGAAGGCACCCGGTGGCCAAGATTCCATTTGGGTTGTGATCGATAGGCTTACCAAAAGTGCTCATTTCATTCCATTTCATATCACCGATCCGGTACCCAAGTTAGCTGAAATGTACATTAGAGACATCGTCAGATTACATGGAATGCCTGTCTCTATTGTATCCGACAGGGATTCCCGATTTACTTCTAGGTTCTGGAAATGCTTGCAAGACGCATTGGGAACTAAGCTCAACATTAGCACTGCTTATCATCCTCAGACTGATGGACAATCAGAGAGAATTATTCAGATTCTGGAAGACATGTTGAGATTGTGCGTGCTGGATTTTAAAGGTAAGTGGATCAAGTATTTACCTTTAGTCGAATTTGCCTACAATAATAGTTTTCAGGCAACTATCGGAATGGCACCATATGAAGCACTTTATGGACGAAAATGTAGATCCCCGTTATATTGGGATGAAGTGGGTGAAAAATATCTCGTCGGGCCGGAAATGATGCAAGACATGAAGGACAAGATCTCCGTTATTCGAAGAAGGATGCTGATAGCCCAGAGCCGGCAAAAGAGCTATGCAGACAAGCACCGCCGTCAATTGGAATTCAATGTGGGTGACCTTGTCTACCTAAAGGTCTCGCCGATGAAAGGAGTAATGAGGTTTGGCAAGAAGGGAAAGCTGAGCCCGAGATTTGTAGGACCCTTTGAAGTTAAAGAGGTGATCGGCCCCGTAGCGTACAAAGTCGAATTACCGCCAGCTTTATCTGGAATCCACGACGTCTTTCATGTTTCAACCTTGAGAAGACATGTTCATGATCCGCGCCATATCATAGACATCGAGCCTTTACAAGTGCAAGACAATCTCAAATACGAAGAACTGCCAATTCAAATTCTTGATCGCAAAGAGCAACGACTAAGGACCAAAACTATTCCCTTAGTTAAAGTTCTATGGCGAAACCACGACGTTGAGGAAGCATCATGGGAACTTGAACATGAAATGAGGAACAAATATCCACATTTGTTTTGAGGTTTGAAAACTCTTTGCGGTATTTGATTAAAATACTTGCTATGTTTTTAAATGTCATACACTTGTGTTATATATTTGTCTTGACAAGTAAGTGTAAATGGTATATGGCTAATGCATGTGTGTGTGGAAAGTATTATTTTGGCTGCATAAGGGTATGAATGAGAGTTGTATATATATATATATATATATATATCAACATACTAGTGGAGTTAATGGCTAGTAAAAAGGGATGTCTTAGTTTCATTATTCAATAACCTAAGATGGCATTCAATATCTTGATTAAGAGAACCAAAAATGGAAGTATTAGGACAACGGTTAAAATGATACTTTAAGGATAAATATAGTGAACATATTTGTAGCATCATTTCACTAATTTAGTATTACCATATGATTGGAATTATGCAGTTATAGAGAAAGACTTTTGGAGCAGAAACTAGTATGTATCTCTATACTTACTGAGGACGAAGCTGGTTGATTTTCCTATAATATTATGTTTACTGTTTTATTTACTTGTTTGCGCATGTGACTTTGCATATTTTATTATTTCTAATAACCTGTCTAATAACAAGCTGTTGGATCAAGATCCACGGTGGGTATGCGAGGCTTCACATGAGTTCCAAGGTTCTCAGTGAATGAGGAGATACCTGAAAAGATTAATAAATACAAAAACTGGTGTACCAAGGTCACCAGGGAAACCAAGGTTTCCAGGAGCCAAGGCTCCCAAAGATTATAATTAAAAGTTAAGTGAGGAAACCAAGGTTTCAAATAACACGCTAAACGTGCCAAGGCCAACAGAGTAGTGGAAAAAGGGAATTACCTAAAACTATACCCTTAAAACTATCATTGCTTTATGATTACATTTATGTTCATTTTATGTCTATGACTCGCGATCATGGATTATATTTTGTATATACATGTGATTACATGGCCATTGCATTATGTTGCATTAACTAAGTAAATCGGCACTCATATTATTATTGGAAACAGCGGACTTACTTTAGTGTTTATGTTGTTTTCTTCTCTTTGTATGGTACTTGTAATGGTTCAGACTATGAAGAAGAAGAGGATTATCAGGACTATCCCGACACATAGATGGTTCCTGGTTCAGTTTTGTAAGGCTGGATAGCCTATATTTTGGGACTACCCTGTTATAGTCCATTAGCCTAACTTAAAACAATATTTATAATTCTCCGGTTATATATATAGATTTTGGCTTGTATAATTATTTAGCCCTGTGTGGCATGACTGGTATTACTGTCTGTATAATTATGCTGACTGGCTCATTATATATATATATATATTGAGGTATTTCAGTAGTAGCTCTGAGGTGTCAACCTATTCCCAATTCATATTACATTTATTTCGTTGCCAATAATTACCTCTGATAAGTTAGTAATGTCTTGTGGAAATTCAAAAATTTTCATTGACGCTTTTTGTAAAAGCGGGGCGTTACACTCTTGGTACTGCAACACCAGTTGCTTCAAATGTTGCAACTCCTGATTCCTTTCTTCGTGCTCTTTCTGACATTCGTATTGAATAGACACTGCTCGCTTGAGAATTGTATTTTCCTGAATAAGTGCTTCTACTGGTTCCTTCAGCATCATATTTTCCTACAATAGGGCAAGCCATCAGTACAACAAAGCACTAGAAAAGAAACCATTTAAATCCTCCACTGCACCTGCACTTCTCTCCCTTTTTCTTCACTCACCAAAGAAGAAATAATGGAAAGAACAAAAAGGGAGACTATAACACATTCAACATTATTGTAGTACAATCACAACCATAAGCAACTTGGTGAAAGCTTTGGGCTGCCTCTGCAGTTGTACGTGCAGAGATAGATCTCTCCAAAACCTCAAGCACTCGTGAAGTACGAGCTCTAGCATCATCTACATTGGAGGCACTTATCATTTCTCTAACAAAGTGCTCCACCCAGTCAGCACCATCCATGGGAGGGTCCTGTGCAGCTAATAGATCCTCACCAGCTGCAACCTCTCCATTAGCTGTCGCTACACCTGAAACAAATTATTGTACTCGGCCCATTTAAGTGCCACTGCCAACTGGAACAAGTCACAAGGCCCCAAACTTGGAAAAAGAAAGGTGGCTTGCAAATGGAAGACAACCATAACCATGATAACATCACTATATTCTTAAAAGAGAATTATTCTGTAATGAAGCACTTCAAACGACTTGTATTAAATTTTTTTTACAATTCTAATAAAGAAGCAGTTGCAAAGCAAAAAGGAGACAACACTTCCATAAGGTTGTAACTCTTTTTTCTTTCTACTTTCTTCTTCGGTGGTTGAAAAATTAAAATGACTTCTAATATAAACAAGTGTATGCAAAAATGTGTGCAACAAAATATCAAAATGCGGAATTAAAGGAGACAGATATTTTGTTGACAAAATGAAACTCAATTAAGAGAAAAATCACTCCGAGGCAGCCAAACCCAGGATATCCACTATTCACTAGACAAGACTAGTTACAAAGTAGTAGCACTCACATACCCCTGATGTAGTGGTCGTACCTTGCACTCTAACATGTAACCCAACACAAACGCCTCCCAACCAGGTCTCCTACCTGAAGGGGTCTTCAATGGAATCCTTTACCTTAGGACCAACCCCTACGATAGACTTCTATTCAGCGTAGCAATAGCACACACATCAACGGCTTAAGAGAGACTAACTCAGCACAATGACTGTACAATATAACTCTCTAAGCACTAAGGAATTAAATACCGGATTCTTGCAGTTCTCAAGCCTAGGGACCTCTATTTATAGGATGCATGTTCAAATGAGCGCCTGGCTTGATAAACCTAGGCGCCGTCCGAACGGTAGACATAAGGCATCCCAACGGACAACTGTACGATCGGCTTTCCAAAATTTCGCTGAAATTCTTTCCTGATTTGAGCCGCGTCCAGACGGTGTTGCCCTGTCGTCCGGACGGTCGCACTTCAGCTGCACGCAATTTCCATATTAAGGCTTCGTGAGTCTGAACCAAGGGAATGGTCGTCCGGACGGTTGATCAGATGCACGCAATTTCCATATTAGTAGCTCGCGCATCCGAACTATGAAGGCTGACATCCGGACGTCTGAATTTTGAATGCGCAACTTGCCTTATGGATGAGCACGTCTAGACGGGAATCTACATCATCCGGACGGTTGCAGCGATCTTCCCATATCTGTGTTTTGGAAAGAAATCCCATAGCTGGTCGAACATTGAGTGTCGTCCAGACGTGCTGCTGAAACACTCGAACGGATGCAAGCTGGAACAGTTCGAAGCTTCTTGACACAGAGGAAAGTCCATATGGAAAGTTCTAGTCATCCAAACGGATGTTGCTTTGGACAGTTGGACGTCCGGACGGTATATCACATCATCCGAACGGCTGCAAGGGATCCGATTTCTCTGGCTTGTAGATTGTGCAGAATCTTCTAGAAGAACTCTAAATAACTGAATCCCTGTTTAAATGAATCATTACAAAAAAGTGATTTTGTCCAACAGAATGTAGCCAATTACAAACTAACAAACTCCCCCTTTGGCCATTCTGGGACAAAAATCACTTGACCGGTTAAAAATACAATCCCGATCCAAAATAAAAATTACTCCCCCTTTTTGTCACAAAAGGGACAAAGGGTAAAACAGAGTAATAAGAATCAAACACACAAAAATTACTTCCCCTAAATGTCTCAGATGGACAAGGGTAAACAGAGTAATAATATCCAGAAGTTTAAATAAAAAACGACTGAATAAAAACATCTTGCTAAAACGAGGAGAGAAAAGCAATAAGGTTAGGTCCTTCACAAGTATAGTAGCACACGCATGTATCCCAGTCTGATAAATCAGTCAAAGAGCAAGTTAGAATTATGCAAACTTAGAGTCGATAGACAAGTATAAGATAGAGAAAGATTTCCCTACAAACATAATAATGAAAATAGCTTGCTCAACTCATGCAATGCATGTGTGTGTGAAGGCTTTCTCAAAAGGTATTGAAGTTTGCTGATATGACAAAGAGCAACTGGATTATCTAAACATGAGAGAAAATCCAAGAAAGATCAGTCAAAAGTCAAACCTTATTAATTACTAGGGCCTAGCCACCCTCATCTGATACACTCTCCCTAAGATGCAACACCTAATTGTTTTATTTGTTCCATGAATGACAAGGTAAAGTTTTTACTTGCACCATGAAGGACAAAGTATATTGCTAATTCAGCACAAAAGCAGTGAATATGAGCATATAGCACAGAGAACAGAATTGTTACTATTTTTTTGGTGCTGCAACCTAGAGAAAATGCTAGCATTTTAGGCTCTAGGTTCAACTAGCATATTGGTCAATTTGACCATCTTGTCAAAAACATCTCTCTTGTTTAGAGTACCCAGAAGCAAAAGGTCAGAGAGGAAAGTACACACCTTAGGGGAGCCTTGGATAGTGCATGGAGTCATCACATGAGAAAAGCAACTATCAATCATAAAAAGTGAGTAGGAAAACTTTGCATATGTCAGACTTATGTTCTCAACCACATGTAAGAATAATTCATCAAAGTAAAATGAACTAATAAACCAAAAAAGATACATGAGATAGCTGACAAACCTTTGAAAGAACCGCCCTGCTACAAAACTCTCCAATTTTAAACATCATGCTATTAGAGGACAAGACTTAAGAAACACAAAAAAAAAAGTCTTATCCTAGCATGGAAAAGCATGTCTAGGACATGTCACAAACAGCAATGGCTTTCTGAAGGGACTCAAACCTGCTACCATCTAGAGGTTTGGTAAGAATGTCAGCCAATTGATTTTCAGTGGGAATGAAGGAGAGAGATACTACCTCGGATTCCACAAGATCACGCAAGAAATGATGTCTGATGTCGATGTGCTTGGTCCGAGAGTGCTGAACAGG
Organism: Alnus glutinosa; assembly: GCF_958979055.1. Classification (NCBI taxonomy): domain Eukaryota; kingdom Viridiplantae; phylum Streptophyta; class Magnoliopsida; order Fagales; family Betulaceae; genus Alnus; species Alnus glutinosa. The sequence continues at coordinate 8,067,799 of NC_084899.1, read as the reverse complement.
ATTCTTGGAAATATTTATAGCACTAGTATTATCACAATTGATAATCACGATACCTTGAGAGAATCCATAGTCACCTAGTAGCGTCTTCATCCATAGTAATTGGGTACAACAGCTTCTCGCAGCAATATATTCAGCCTCAGCAGTGGAGAGAGATATAAATGCTTGTTTCTTACTTATCCAAGCTACAAGATTGTTTCCCACATAGAAGCATCCTCCCAAGGTGCTCTTTCTATCATCAGTATTTCCAGCCCAGTCTGCATCAGAGTATCCTGCAACAACAAGATTTGTTTCCCTAGAATACCATATGCCATAAAGAAGAGTGTCATTTACATACCTGATGATATGCTCGACTGTAGTGAGGTGAGATTCCTTAGGATTTGCCTGAAAGCAAGCACAAACTCCCACACTGAAGGCAATATCTAGTTGGCTGGTTGTAAGATATAAGAGACTCCCTATCATACTCATGTATAGAGATGGATCAACTGGTTTCCCTGCAAGGTCACTACTAATCTTGACGCTGGTGCTCATGGGAGTTCGGGCACGACTCTTCCCATCTAGGCCGAAACGTTTAACTAGATCCTTAGCATACTTGGATTGGGAGATGAAAATGCCTTCAGCAGTTTGTTTGACTTGAAGACCAAGAAAATAGTTCAGCTCACCAATCATGCTCATCTCAAATTCCTGCTTCATCTCCTTAGAAAATTCATGGGCAAGGGAGTCTAAAGTAGCTCCAAAAATACTGTCATCAACATAGATTTGAGCAATGTGCTTGTGAGTATCTTGATTTCTGATAAACAAAGTTCGATCAGCATGTCCCCTTGTAAACCCCTTGGCCAAAAGATATGTGGTGAGACGCTCGTACCATGCCCGAGGAGCCTGCTTAAGACCATATAGAGCTTTCTTCAGCTTGAACACATGATGGGGATGATGAGGATCTTGAAATCCTTTCGGTTGTTCTACATAAATCTCTTCATGAAGAATACTGTTCAGAGATGCACTCTTTACATCCATTTGATACAGCTTGAAACCAAGATGGCAAGCGATAGAGAGAAGGATTTTGATGGATTCTAACCTGGCAACTGGGGCAAAGGTTTCATCAAAGTCTACTCCCTCAATCTGAGTATATCCCTGGGCGACAAGACGTGCTTTATTCTAGACCACTGTACCATGCTCATATGTTTTGTTCTTGAAAATCCACTTGGTGCCAATGATATTATATTTAGCAGGTCGAGGAACCATAGTCCAAACATCATTTCTGGTAAACTGATGGAGCTTGTCATGCATGGCAGACACCCAGCTTTCATCTTGTAGGGCTTCGTCAACTTTCTTGGGCTCTGTTTGAGCAAGGTAGCAGCTGTAGGAAACTTGATTAGCTACTTCACTGGTAGACTGCATGACTCTGTTTCTTAGCCTACACCTTTCATCAATGGTCCCAAGAAGCTGCTGAGGAGGATGATTGAGCTTCACCCATGACCGCTTAGGAGGATTTGCAGGAGTATCCTCATCTTCGGAAGCACTGGCAATGTATCTAAAGTTGTGGGAGTAGAAGGAGATTCAGCCGGAGACACACTTGGAGAAGTCTTGATAATGTTAGTTGAAGTTACTGGCAGATCAGCTGAATTGAGCTGATTTTCCTCCCTACTGCTTGGTGCCTCAACTTTTTCATCATCAATAACAACATTAATAAATTCCATCACAGTCTCTGTTCTTTTATTGAAAACCCTGTAAGCACGACTGTTTGTGGAATACCTCAAGAATATACCTTCATCACTTTTGGGATCAAATTTCCCAAGATTCTCCTTGTCACGAAGGATGTAGCATTTACTTCCAAAAGTTTTGAAGTACTTAACTGTGGGCTTTTTACCTCGCCAAATATCATAGGGAGTCTTGTTTGTTTCAAGCCATAGGTAGACTCTGTTAATAATATGGCATGCAGTATTAACTGCTTCTCACCAAAATTGTTGAGCGAGATACTTTGAGTGGATCATCACACGAGCCATTTCCTGAATCACCCTGTTCTTTCGTTCTATAACTCCATTCTGTTGAGGAGTGATAGGAGAAGAAAATTCATGCTTGATTCCATATGAAAGGCAGAATTCTTCAAATTTGGAATTTTCGAATTCCCTTCCATGGTCACTAGGGATTCTCATAATCTGGCAATTTTGCTCAACCTAAATCTTCTTAAATAAATGTTGAGCAGTATCAAAAGCATCAAATTTTTCTCGAAGAGGAATAGCCCATGTATATCGAGAGAAATCATCCACAATTACTAGTATATACCTTCTCCCACCTAGACTAGCAGTTCTAGTGGGACCCATGAGATCCATATGCAGTAATTCTAAATTTCTGGAAGTTTGAATACCTGAGATCTTTTTATGAGCTGCTCGAGTCTGTTTCCCTAGTTGGCATGAACCACAAATTCCTTTCCCAGTCTTCTCCATTTTGGGCAGATCTTTGACAATATCTTTGCTAGCAATCTTCAACATATCTGTGAAATTTAGATGCTCCAACCTTTGATGCCACAGTTCACTGTCATCTATGGTTGCCTTATTGCAGAAAATTTGAGGGTCTACAGTGAGACCAGGAAGACCAAAGCAGTTGTCAATAGTTCTTTCTCTCACCATAAGCCATTTGCCACTACTGTCAAAAATATTACATTCCTTTTTGGAGAATTGCACCACCAAATCATTGTCACAAAATTGGCTGATGCTGAGGAGATTTGCCTTGAGCCCCTCCATATACAAAGCTTCCTGAGATGTTCCGTGACCTGGAATGTCGATGATTCCTTTTCCGATAACCTTGGATTGGCTCCCAACTCCATAGGTGATCCTTCCTTCTTTGCCCATCTGAACTTCTTTCAGTAGAGTCTTATCACCTGTCATGTGTTTAGAACAACCACTAGCCAAATACCACAAACAAGTATCAAGAATTTTTAGGGCAGTATGAGCAACTAAACACAGATTATCTTCCTTTTTAACCCAGACTTGTTTGGAAGCTTTCTTTTTATTATTTACCAAGACAGATCTTTGTTCATTAGGGGAGAGGTATGCTAACTTCTCACTAATGAGCTTAACTTGATCACTTAACTTCTTGACTTGTTCTTCAAAACCTGGTTCATCTTTTCTAGGAGCATGAGTTTTATTCTAAGGTTTTTTAGAACGAATCTGAAAACAATTGGGGCGAATATGACCACTAACACCACAGTGGTGACATGTAGGTATAGAATGATTGGCCCTTTTATCCTCACAAGTAAACTGAGTATGATTACGAGACATGCTAGGCTTAATGAACATAGTTCTATGAACAGACATAGCATGATAAATAGAAGCAACTTTATCAATACTAAAATCAGACATGATAGAAGTCAAACAGAATAACACTCAAGAATTTAATCTTCTCAGAGTGTACCAAGCTCTGATACCAATTGAAAAACTAAAATAACTTCTAATATAAACAAGTGTGTGCAAAAAAGTGTGCAACAAAATATCAAAATGCGGAATTAAAAAGGAGACAGATATTTTGTTGACGAAGTGGAAACTCAGTTAAGAGAAAAACCACTTTGAAGCAACCAAACCCACAATATCCACTATTCAGAAAACAAGACTACTTACAAAGTAGTAGCACTCACATACTCCTGATGCAGTGGTCGTACCTTGCACTCTAACGTGTAAGCCAACATCAACGCCTCCCAACCAGGTCTCCTACTTGAAGGGTTCTTCAATGGAATCATTTACCTTAGGGTCAACCCCTAAGATAGACTTCAATTCAGCGCAGCAACAGCACACTCAGCAATGGCTTAATAGAGACTAACTCAGCACAATGATTGTACAATATAACTCTCTAAGCACTAAGGACTTCAATACCGAATTCTTGTAGTTCTCAAGCCTAGGGACCTCTATTTATAGGCTGCAAGTTCAAATGAGCGTCTGGCTTGATAAACCTAGGCGTCGTCCGGACGGTAGACATAAGGCATCCCGACAAACAACTGTGCGATCGGCTTTCCAAAATTTCGCTGAAATTCTTTCTTGATTTGAGCCGCGTCTGGACGGTCGAACTTCAGCTACACGCAATTTCCATATTAAGGCTTCGCGCGTCCAGACCAAGGGAATGGTCATCCGAACGGTTGATCAGATGCACGCAATTTCCATATAAGTAGCTTGCGTGTCAAGACCATGAAGGCTGACATCCGGACGTCTGAATTTTGAATGCACGACTTGCCTTATGGATGAGCGCGTCCGGACGGGAATCCACATCGTCTGGACGGTTGCAGCGATCTTCCCATATCCGTGTTTTGGAAAGAAATCCCATAGCTGGTCAAACACTGAGTGTCTTCCGGACGTGCTGCTGAAACGTCCGGACGGATGCAAGCTAGAGCAGTTCGAAGCTTCTTGACACAGAGGAAGGTCTGGACGGAAAGTTCTCGTCGTCCGGACGAATGATGCTTTGGACAGTTGGACGTCCAGACGGTGGCAAGGGATCCCATTTCTCTGGCTTGTAGACTGTGTAGAATCTTCTAGAAGAACTCTAAACAGCTAAATCCCTGTTTAAATGTATCATTACAAAGAAGTGATTTTGTCCAACAGAATGTAGCCAATTTCAAACTAACAGTGGTAAGTAGTGTCCATAAGTAACTCTCTATAACTTTATATTCCCCTTTTTGAGCCATAAATTGCTTGAATTCATTCTATGTAGGTATACAAAATATCAGATACATCTAAAACATCTTGCACTTCAAAAAAGCAATATTCATTTTTGCAAAGATGTACTTCTACAGCCTTTAGTTCAAAACTTCAAATCGATGCCAAGTGGCAAGAATTATTAGTGAAGTTATCCCTTTCAAGCAATCCATTTTGGTGATTTTTACTTTGTGCACCAGATGGTGGTACATTGATTTCCTCATGTACGAAGAATTGATTTGGGGTCAGAACTGCTTTTACGCAATAACTTAATATAATTTTTATGTAACAGACCAATTCCCTTTGTTTACTTCTCGACACCTGTAACGTCCCACCCTAAATTAAAGGGCAAAAGTGAAAAAAAATTCTCAATCAACTACGAGACACTACTTCTATATCCTAAATAGATCAACGCATCAGAAAACCTGTAATAAATTTTTACTTTTAAGTTGACCTTATAAACATATCAATAAAACTAATCAGAGCTTATATATCATTACTTAATGACAATACAATATTAATACAATCATTATGTTCAAGCAACTACAGCATGCCACACTAGGCATCAATACAACATAAGGAGAGACTGACACGGTTTAAGTTAATGACTCACCATCTACATACTCCCATCAATTACATCTAAGCTCACACTCGATCAACAGCATCGGACGACAAATACCTGCAGTCAATAGCAACGTCTATACGATTGTGGGATCACCACAACAACATAGGTGGATGTATGAGTCCACATTTCTCAACAATATAAGAATGTACTAATTTAAAAATTTGAGTTGTTCTTTTAGGTTTCTACTGAGAGTTTATAATAACAGCTACATTTGGTTTTACAATAAGTTTAAAGCAGCTCGTAGCTAATAAAGTAACACTGTAGAAAAATAAGTCTTTTCCACATATTATCTTAGCTGTGAGAGTACATGCATATTTTGTATTCCAACTAGAAACATGCACATATAATCCAATCTAAGTCATAGCAAAATTTTAATATATCATATAACTCAACCATACACATATTACATGCATTCCACAACCTCAAGCAAAACACAAGCATATGAATATGTTTAAGCAAAAATCAATTCATAGACATCAATCTCAACTCATGCAATACATTTCATAATCATCAACACAAAACATATGCCATGCATTCATTCATTCCCATTTTCATCCTTTCTTATTTTTGTTCACTCACATTTCATTCATTTTCATTTCCACTACCTTTCATTTCCATTTCTTTTTAAAACTCACACAAGGGACCGCATCCCTAAATCTTTCATGCCATTCCATTTTGCACACTGAACTGCATCCACTCATACGATGAGACCACATCTCATATCATTATCATTAGGTTTACAACACTGTCAACTGCATCCATACTTACTGGGGACCGCATCCCAATTTATTATTGTCTTATTCTCATTTGATCACTTTACACAATATTATCATATTTCCGTACCATCACCCACATGCAACATCATGCCATTTTCACAAAAGCCACATATCCTTTGTTTCCATAAACATACTTCATTCAACATCATTTGCTCAATACATTTACTAACACAAGTAAAGTCATCAAACATACACATAGTCATATTACTTCACAAAATAATTGGCTCGACTATCACACTTAATATCGCATTTTAGAACACTTCACAATTCATTTTCTTTTCAATAAGCATTTAATTTACTAAAAACATTTAAATCCTTAAAGCATTTAAAAATGGTAGTATCATTCTCAACAAGTAATTATACTTACCTTTGTAGACTTCAAAGGACCGACTCGAATACTCACACTCTTTGCTCAACTCAGAAACCTCCCTCAATCCAATTGCTTCGTACTATATATTAGAAGACTAGCTTCAGTCCTAAGCCTCCAATCCCGTTTCATGTGCTAGCAATTAATTGCATCATTAGACTCGGGTAAACTATCGAACCATAAACCCCATTTCACATAAAGCTACCTATGTACTCTCACGTAGCATTTCCCACTTTCCTATAACTAGCTAGGCACTGTTATCCTCATATAAGCTAACATAATTGAGGACTTGATCTAATTAATTACATTACCCTAAGATATCTAAGGTTATTATACTCTTACACATTGTATTATCTTGGTTATTAGTTATACCCCTACGGAATTCAGTCTTTGAATCCCCAACTTATAGTTTAACCTATTTAAGTTAGCAAAGTATACTTGGTCCTTATATAATTAGAGTGCTTATTAAACTAGGCACAATTTACTAAGACCCTTGAACCCTTAACCGCTTAATACACATAAACTAATGTCTTAATTGTTTAATCATTTAATAACCTCTCCAAGTGAATTCAAAGCCTATTTATTTCAATAACATTACTAATTTATTTATTTCTCTCTAATGCCTTAAGGTTATTTTGGGACATATCACAATCCTATGACACTTTCATCTTAAATCATCTCATTTACTACTTTATTCTTTAATTAGGTTATTTGAGCTTAATGATTCAATTGGTTAATAACTAAATCGGGCTAACAATAATTCCATAATTCCATCCATTTGATTACTTTACTATTTAGTTTAAGCCTTTGCTTTCTACTACAACCTATTTGCTATTGATAGGTTCTACATTTCATTATAACTATCTTTTACTTGATCACTATCGCCACTCAACATCTTTTATTCACTTACTATATATCTCATGTCCTTTACTCCTTTGTTTTGATTCTCATTTCTCATTTAGCCCACCAATATAAAAATCTATTTATCTTCCTATAACCTTTGTCTCATTCGGATCTTCTAATACAATAAAACTCCAACTTAACTTCTAATCATATTTGACTATCTATATAAACAACCTCAACTTAATTCCCTTCATTTGAAATGAAACACCAAAGAAGATCATCCTTTCTCACAAAAGTCACCCCATTTGGCCACTAGGAGAACACCCATATCAAGCCCCAATCACTACACCACCAAAATTACACTAAGAACCCAAAACGATAATTGGCCTTTAAGCTACCAAAATCACCCAAGCCATCAACCACCGAAAATTCCTTAAGAAAGCATCAATCTGTGCCCAATAAAAATTAACATGAAATCCAAACTTCCAAGACAACAATCAATTAACAACAAGAGATCAAGACCCACCAATTTCTCCCTTAACACTTAGACACAAACAACATTCAAAAACATTACCTCCCTTAAACATAATACCTAAATCAGTGAGCTTAATCAATTCCTCAACAAAAAAGCAAACCCAATCAGCCGTAATTAGGAATTAAACCGAAAACCCAAAGGTAGAACATAAGAGAGAGCAAAATGACCCATACCTTCTAGACCATTCGCAAGCCTACAATAGCAACCAAGGAGCTGCTCCACCATGCTCTCACCTTTCTCTCTCTCTCTCTCTCTCTCTCTCTCTCTCTCAGTGTCGCCAAGCTACAACAGGTGACGAGGTGGGGATTGGGTGACGAAGAGAAAAGGGAAGGGGAGGTGCTGCGTGGCAGCGTGGGAGAAGAAGTGAAGTGGGAGGGGGCGTTTTTTTTTTACTAAAAGTAAAGCACCCAGCCCTCACTTGTTTTTAACGCACCAATTGGGGGTAAAATCTCCAATGTCACCCACATGTGGCTGTGGATAAGATTACTTTCTTAATTCAAACTCCACTCTTCAAAAAATGCAATATTGCCCCCCCACCATATTTTATTTCTTTCTTTCATTTCTTAATTTATATTCAACCCACTTAACCCTAAAAACAATTATTTGCAAACTAGCTTATTTATAATATCTTAATCACTTAAAATTTCATCATTAAATAATATTGTTGTTATATTATTACCACACTAATACTATTATTATTTAATCTTATTTGTATTAATTTCATTAATTCATTCTTGTTTTATTGAACCGCATTAACACTACCAAAAAAAAAAAATTAATCCTTCTAGGTGTAAAATAAACGCCAGCTCGTAGTTATTAAATGCCAGAAAATACGATCCTGGCGTTTAATTCTTTAATTTATACGCCTACTTCCTGGCACAAAACCAAATTTGTGTTTTAAAAAAAAAATAATAATAATAATTCATTAATTTTTGAAAATAATTAAAGACTCCAAACAACCACAACCAAACAGATAACAAAATATGTAAAGCAGTAAAAACAGCTAATATAGATATTTGGTTACGAAGTGGAAACTCCTTGCACCAAAGAGAAAAGCCACTATGGGAGAGCCAAACCCAAGAAATCAATTATACCAAATAAATAGTTAATTACAAGAAGTTCGTACTCACAACCCCAGTAGTCATTCTCTTGAATTATAGCAAGCGCCTACTTGTTTGCCTCTCTCCCAGGCCTTTTTGGAGAGTTCTTCAATTGATCTTCCTTAACTGGAGCTCCACTTCAGTTGGCTTCAATGGTTGAACAATAAATACAAGCAACACTCTAAGAGAGATACATAAATCTGTTTAAGCCTAATAAACCTTCTCCTAGCACAATGGAATTCTCTATTGGAATTCTTAAACAAATACTGCCTAGAAGCCCCATTTAATAGGCTTTAGAAACCCTAAAACAAGTCAGGAACGGATCTAGGCGGCAGCGTTCAGACAGGCTAACACTCGTTCGGACACTAATCTGAACGAAAAACTTTCTATGAAGCGTGTTCAGACAGGTAGCCCTAGTGCCCAGAACTTCCATGAAAAATTATTCTCAGAAAGTTGTGTCCGCTAGGGTGTCCAGACATCTTTGAGCACAGGTACTCTCGGGAAGTCGCATTTGCTGACCTGTCCAGAGACTATGCAGAACAGGAGCTCTCTGGAAGTTGCTTCCGCAGGCTGTCTGAACATCTTGCAGAACATGAGCTTTCTGTCGGTCGTATCCAGACACGACTACTAGCTGTCCGAACACTAAAGAAAAAACTTGGAAGAACTTGAATTCTAAATGCTTTGAATGATTTGAGTGCCAAGTTCTTCAACAAATAAGTAAGCTTTTGTCACAGCAATGTAGCCAATATCAAAAACTAACAATTTTGTTATACAGGAGCTAAATCTCCTAATAACAAAATTAAACATCACACGTAATACACAATAACAAATAAAGCTGAAAAATAAATTAGACATCATCAAAATCATAGAAAATAACATATCCAGATAAACATATATATAATACCAAAAAATCATTTCGGTATCTAGATCATAAACATCACACAAAAAGGATGTTGGTTTATAAAAATATCATAACAAAAAAAAATAATAATTAGCGCCATTTCCATAAAATTCTTCCGACGTGTTCTACTGGTTGCCTACATCAAAACAATCATCCACCAATATTAGGCCAAAATTAGTCTAAAACCCAACAATCCTAAAGGAATTGGTATTTACAAATAAATCATGAAAACAGCTGGAAGTTCAAAGAAAACAACCATGAAGACAATACTTTTTGGTGGATGAGTGGCAACGAAAAAAAAGAATTTAGTACACACCAAATGCTTATTGGTAATAATTTTTTGTCCCACATTTTCTAGTTCAAAATCCCACGCAATCCAATACATCACTAGTTATTCTAAAAACGTAAAGTAATAAATAACAATGAATTTAATCATACAAATTACTATTCTAACTGACATTAACATTCATACAAGGAAATGTAGCTATGTTTCTTAAAAAATTTGAGTTTTCTTTTTCTTCACAGTTCCTACGAAAATAACTGCCATTACAATTGCTTGCAGCACTTTTCCTCATCATCTTTATCATCACCACCAAACTAGTAACAAAAAAGAAAATACTAGACTCCAAATATATATATATATATATATATATATATATATATATATATATATATATATATATATATATATATATATATATATAACCAAAAAAGATTCTATAATCAAAATTCAATCTTTGTCTATTCTCTCCCTTAGGTTGTATTCATGATGCTATTAATCTGTTACCAACATTTCCCAAGTATTCATCTTCAAGAAAGAAAAAGAAACGAAAATGATTCAGTTCTGTTTTCTTTTACTGTTCTAAATAACAAAGTCACTCAAGTACATAAAAGGACAAACCTTCAGTCTGCTACATCCCTACTTTCATCCATGTTAAGAAGAATGCTAGAGTTCCTTCTAGTGCTTTCTGGTGTCCATCTGGAAGGACATAAATGTAATAAAAAAAATTACATCTATGTCCTTGACAACATAGATGCAATTTTTTTATTTTTTTATTACATTTATATCTTTCCATATTGACACTAGAAGAACACTAGAATGCGCTCTAACATTCCTCCCATGTTAATTGGTTAGTCATAAAACTCCAAACTCATACTCCAAGTCGAATTCGGATAGTAGTCTCAATCCGGATCCAATAAAAACTCTTTAAAGAATTTGATCAACAGTCCAACTCCCAATTAAATGAGAATAGGACTCGCAGACCAAATCAAACTCCAGGCACTCCTAGTTTAAGTGGAAGTAGTAAACCCAAATAAGGTTTGACTCCACCTCTTTGCCTATAAATAGGCATACACCAAGTATTAAAAAAAAAAAAAAAAAAAAAAAAAACTAATTATTTTATGTATTGGGCATAACTTTTCTCTCAAAGTTAATTTAGGCATCCGAGTGAGATCCTTGGAAGGGTCTCTTAATTTTAGTTGTTTTCTATACCGTCTATGGGAACGATTATTCGTTTCTCATAAAAAATAAAATTAAAAAAAAAAAAAAAAAAAAAAAAAAAAAAAAAAATTCATGTTGAAGAACATGGTTCAAAAGATGTTAGAAGAATTGAGACTACTCAAGATGATGCAGGGACTTGGAAGGATCCTTATGCGCAAATAAGTCTGACACAACCTAAGGTCCTTATATGATATCTAACATGGTCTAAAAACCACAATAGCACTCTTATGCAGAATATGGCACATCCAACTGTTGGGGATTGTGCCATAAATCCCAACAATTTCATATGTATGTCAACATTCAAAGTTTGTAATGAATATAAGTCGTTATTCATTGATTAAATTATTTGAGCATATGACATATAGCATCTTTTACATGCTTATTACAAGATATATATGATGTGCATGTGAAAGGTCATTGGATTACATTGAATATAGTCTATGGATGTGAGTAACAGGGTTATGACATAATGTCATAGTTCTAAATTATGAGATAGTTCGCAATCAATAATGGAATTGGGCAGTCTATTTGCAAAAGACTGTTACACATCAAACCTCAATGATCTACCTTGATCGAGTGAAGCTGAATACTTTAGGTTGATGAGTAGGAGTTATCCACTGAACAGACCAAGGTGTTGTCTTTCATAAAAGATACTGTTAATATAGAAAGACAATAAGTCCTAAAAGACTACTTATGATATTGATTCTAAATCTTGAGATTTTCGTATACTCAAATATGAAATGGAGGTTGCTTTGATACGTCTATGGATGAGACCTTACTTGGGTCAACATTCCTAGTGTGTTGCGTAATCACATCTAATATTATGAGAAAGCTTTTCTCAATAATGAATCCAAATCATTTTCTTAAAAATGACAAGAAATTTCACCTTGAGATAGATTTTATGGATTGATTATTCTCACTCCCTAGCCAAAACATTTTGGTACAAGATACCGAAATACTATATACATGTGATAGGATTTTCACAAGTACAAGAATAACAATAAAATCGGCCACTACAAAAAAACATGGAAATACTAACCTGTAGAATTTTATCCCTAAGTGATTACAGTAACGTGATAACTATTTGACGCGTTACTAAAATATATAGTAATGTGTAAAATTTACTTCGTAACTCTTTTGTAACCTGAACATTTTATGGGTTACTGGACAGTAACGTAAATATATACGTGTTACTACATACTAACGTGGTAAATTTACGGGTTACTCCAGAGTAACGTGCAAATTAACCCGTTAGTTAATATATGACCTAGTAACGTGATATTGTTCACGTTACTCAATATATAGTAACGGGCTATATATATATATATATATCACGTTACAATTATAGTAACGTGTAGTTTTATCACGCTACTGTATTTGCCACAAAATTGAATATTTATATGCATATAAACCTCCCTAATTAGCCATATATACCCTGTGTTTTGTAATGGAGATATCTCTAAGCAGGTTGTTTGTTGGCACTTTATTACCTATTGCAAATGCAACAGTCTATCTCTTTTAAATAACCACATGCAAGGGGTTTGTAGACCAAAACACAAAAAGTAACTACAATAAAATTTTTATTACTTTCCTTGTAACATATTACAAAACAAATAAATTTCATGATCACACCGGCAATACATACAGCATGTAAACCTCTAATCACCGTCTTCTACATAGTCCCCGGAATTCCATCCGGACTGCCTTGCCACCAAAGAATTTGGCGTTCTTCCATTGCGGCATATTTCTACATGGCAGTAGGATTCTTAACCCCTGGCTATGCGATTGTTGATCCACATGCCTTGTACATGGCCTTTTATTCTCATTTGACATTGTTTTATTCTTGAGCCTCTTAGCTTGCAAAAAAGTAAAGAAGACAAAATCTACAAGCCTTGATGCTTTAATTGGCCCCTATAACAAATTAAAATAATACTATATATATACGTTTCTTCAATGTGCCCCTTTTCATAAGCTGTTTCCAATAACTTAAGCCCTAGTTTGGGATTCTTGGAAGTGAAGTACCCATGCATGCCTTCTATAAATATTGCATTTGGGTTTCCACTCTCTTTGCAACGTCTTAAGAACATAACTTCCACATTTGTACACTAAGAATACAGAATCTTCTCCAACAACACTTGTTGGAAGATATGATCCTCCTCTGCCAACCTGCATAAATCTCTGCAAGTGAGCTTTGCCTTGAAGAGGTCGGTGAAGGAAGATGAAGCAACCTTTGTAAGGACTTCCGTCAATTTGTCGTTTGGGAAATCGATCATACCAACCTTGTGCTCCTCTTCATTTAGATGATCAGCCATGTCGATATATTTCTATAATGACAAGTTTAAATCAATCTATATAAGCATGTAAAAAGATAAATATAGATTCATACTAAAGTATTTACAAACATCCATTAATTACCGAATCTAATGGATTCATACTAATGTATTCACAAACAAACATAGATTCATGGTAATAAGAAAGAGAATTGTATCATTGATAACATACATTTTATTCAATTTAATTTTATATTTAGGGGCATTTTCATAATTTTGTACATGTGAAATTACAAAAATGCCCCTAGAAAATTTCAAACACTTGAAATTACCAAAAACTCAAACTCAAACTCCACTCCCAACACAACATGCACTTCAAGACAAACATGCACTTTCTTATTTTAAGCATGTAAAAAGACAAACACAGATTCATACTAAAGTATTTACAAACATCCATTAATTACTGAATCTAATGGAGTCATACTAATGTATTCACAACAAACATAGATTCATGGTATCAAGAAAGAGAATTATATCCTTGATAACGTTCATTTTATTCAATGTTAATTTTATAATAGGGGCATTTTTGTAATTTTGAACATGTGAAATTACGAAAATGCGCTGGAAAATTTCAAACACTTGAAATTACCAAAAACCCCGACTCAACAATCCTACTCAAACTCCCCTTCCAACACAACATGCACTTCAAGACATTGAACACAAACTAATTAATCCTACCCAAACTTCCCTCCCAACGTACACAACATGCATTTTATTACACTGCCCATAGATCTACAATGACACAACACAATCATCAACAACACAATCAACTAGCATCAATTAAAAATATTCAACAATCAACAAAAAGCACATTTATATAGGAAAAAATAAATAAAAACAAAACTAGTGTACATGAATGTTGATTGAGATAACTGAGATAGTTTCAGTTTGTTGTTGAAACTCTCGTCTGGTTTTGATGTTAAAGAGTTTTGGTTGTTTCCACAGAGTACATCTCTACTTGTAATGTATGTGTTTTGATGTTTTGTTGGTTACTCTGTACAGCACGTTGATTCATTTGTTAATAATATACAGTTCTACTTATTCATCAAAAAAAAAAAAGGAGATATATACCTTGTTAACTGGTGGTCGAATGAGTGATGCCGGAGATAGAGACGAGAGAGAACGGCGGAGATAGAGAGGAGAGAGAGAGATGATCGAGATATATGCCGGGGAAACCAGATGGTCGCGAGGAAGAAAAAGAGTTGTAGTTTTAAGTAACGTTCAAACAACAACACGTTCTTATTAATATAAACATACTAACATGATGTTAAGTACACATTACTGCATGATCTTATTCAATTACAACGCTATTAATATTTACACATTACTGAAAAAATATTTATTAACGTGAAACACATCACGTTAGTACCTTTATGTAATGTACGATTCCTTGCGCGTTAGTATTTCACCAACGTGGCATTTTCACACGTTTCTAAAAAGTTGAGCATTTGCAATTTTTCCCGCAATTTCCTGAGACAATTATACTTACCTGACAAATTATCACGTAACTGCCCTAGTAACCTGACGATTTACCCAACATTACTAGTAAGTACATAGTTTATATTTTTTCCTATTTATAATTTTTAGGGATAATTGTACCATTGGTCCTTGGGGTTGGCCTAAATTACAAATCACTCCCTGTGATACAAAAAATTCATGGAGGGTCCATGTGGTAAACTATAATTACGAATCACTCCATGAACCGTTTTTGTCCAAGTTAACAGATTCCATTAGTTTACCACGTCATACCCAATAAAAAATCGATACGTGTCCATTACAATAAAAAAAATATATATATAAATAAATAAATAAAACTTAAAAATTATTTTATTTTTTAAAAAAAATAGAAATTTCCAAAGGGGTGGTTGCCGGGGGTGGCTCGACCACATCTGGGGGGTGACACACGGCCTCCCCTAGGCCTGGGATGGCCATATGTTTGTTTCCTATTAGGTATGACGTAACAAACTAACGGAATTTATTATCTTGGTGGACGGAAAACGAGTTCAAGGAGTGATTCATAATTATAGTTTACCACATGGAGTGATTTATAATTTAGGCCAACCACAATGACCAATGATGCAATTATCCCTAATTTTTAACTATTTCTTATCCCATATTTTATATTTATATTTCACGGTTGATATATTTACATTGATTATCAACAAGCATAGTCTTTAAAAATAAAAACACTAATTACAATAACAAAACACAATCAACCTTGTCATATATACAATTCTCCAGTCTCCACTCAAAAAATAAAACTATTGTTTTTTTTTAAAAAAAAAAAAAAATACAACTATTTTGGAGGGGCGGGTTGGTCACGACGATCTACATCAGCAGCTGTCGTCTTACTCGTACTGGCAGCACCATCGTCTAGAACCGTATCATGCTGAACCGCAGCACCTACGAATGATTAAAAAAAAAAAACAAAACAAAGTTAACAAACTATATTATGTAATACCCACAAACGATCTCACAAGCTGGCGAGGTGTACACCTGTGACAGGCAAGAGGGTATCCTGAAAGGATGCGGCCGTCGAGATATTGTGTCTCATGGGACAGAAACTCAGCCTCGTGGTTCGCCCACAAAATAGCGAACCGTTCCTTTGCAGCCTTGCGCTCTATCTCTAAAACAGACTGAATCTCAGCTACGTTCCTTTCCTGTTGAGCCCGAAAAGCAGCCTCAATCTAAGCTGTGCACAATCTCTGTTTAGCCTCAATGATTAAAGCGCAAGCTTGATTGATTTCTTCTTAAGAGGACTGGGAGGAGTGCCTAGAACGCTAAGATCGTCCATGTGTGGGGGTATAGTATGTCTGTGTCATCCCCGGGACAGGCCTAACATTTTTCCCAACCCCTCTAACCCTGCCCGAGTACTTGGGCTTATTCCTAAACGCGGAAACCAGCGCACCGTCCCTTCAGTGACGGTATCTGATGAGGCAGGGTCATTGGGGATCAGCTGCTCCATTCTTTGCTGTATTAAATTAGTGACATTAGACAAATTTCAATTGTAAATAAATAAATAATAAACAAAAGAGCATTTTACATACACATATCTCTTGCGTTGCTTCGTTTGGATAGTTTCCATCCTTTTTTTTGTGTGCTTTAACAAAAAACTTTGCACGGGTCGGAGGAGTGCCGCTGGACTTTTGTGCCTGCCAAGAAAAAACATATATCATTAATTAGTTATTAAAAAATATATATATGTGTAAATTAAATTTGGTATACATACTTCCTCGTGTGACACCCTGGCAAAGCTCTTGGTGCCACAACAATGTGGTGTATCGTTCTGACATCACAAACCCTTCATATGAGCGGCGTACTCCTACACAATTAACATTTCCAATGTGTTAGTTATATGATATGCACAACGACATGAAATTAGGGAAAGTACGGAAAAGAGTAATATAAGTACTCGATTATAACCCACGCACCTGCCACGCCTCGTCACACCATCTGGCCAATAACACTGCCATGTCTTCGGGGTCCCACCCCATGAAAGTCGTATCCCCTACTCTGGTCCATACCATCTCGGGCGTTTCGCCAGGTTGAATTTCAAGTTTTTTCTTTTGTTGGCATCTCCAAGTCCACATCTTTTGGCTGATGTTCTTGAAGACTACCCTTTTTACTTCATTGGGATCAAATCTAGGAGGGATGTAGTACTCTGTCTGCACAATATAAAATTTGACATATTAAATTCTAGAAATATTAAAAAAAAATGGATAATTACACCATTGGTTCCTGAGGTATGCCATAATTACAAATCACTCCCTATAGTTTAAAAAGTTCATAGGAGGTCCTTGTGATAAACTATAATTACAAATCGATTTCTATAGTCAAATTCCATTAAAAATTTTGACAGATTTTGTTAAATGCCACGTCAATGCCACATCAAACCAATAAGATGGCGACACGTGTCCATCTTAATAAAAAAATATAACTTTATTAAAAAATAAATAAATAAACTTATTTTTTTAAAAAAATCAAAAAACAAAAAAGGGAAGGGGTGGCCGCGCGCCACCCCCAGTGGCCAGGGGTGGCAAGCGGCCACCCCCAATGGCCGTGGGTGGTGTGTAGCCACCCCCAGCCTCTGGGGAGGCCGCGGCCACCCCCAGAGGTGGTCGGGGGTGGCGCATGGCCACCCCAAGCCATTCGGGGTGGCACAACCACCCCTTTCTTTTTTGTTTTTCTTTTTTTTCTTTTTTTTGGTAATTACCTTTTTCCCCCATGAACTACCAATCATTGTCAACATGCCTCCATGAACTGACACCTCGAACAAAATAGAGCATCCAACTACCATCTTTACAGGTTTTTCTCCCTTCCGTTAGTCAGACCCGTTATGATGGACGGTCAAAGGGTCATGTGCCTATCACATGCGGTTTTATTAACTTCTCTTCCTCTTTTAACCTCACAATTCATGACATATATTTTTTATATATTTTTTTATTTTATGTTTCTTCTCATGTGATGGAGTACTTCTTATCTGCTCAACCGGAAAGCCTCCATCGGCAGTGGTGAACAATAGCGACTTACATCGCTCAAGCCGGAAGAACAAAAGACACCGGCAAGCATAGAGCAGTCGTCCAAAGGGGTTCCGTAGAGTAGTCTAACCCCGGGTCAATCCTTGGAGCTTTCTCCAAGTCTGACAGAGAAAACTTGGTGCAAATCAGGGTGATTCTGTTCCTAAAGGCAATTCGCAGTGGGTCATCATCCCTGTTAAGAAAGGAGCTACAGGTTATACAATATTTTTAATCGTGTATGAGGAGCTTATAATTGTAATTATCAACACCCGAAGAATCCCACAGCCAACGATAGCTGGACTATAAATTGACTGTTCACTTTGTTCCTATGAAACCATGAACAGAGAATTTCTGTTGGTTCCCTGTAATGTACAAGATTTTGTTTATGGGTTTTTACTGAGGGTTAGATAAGAAATGAAAGAAAACAAGAATAGAAATTGCTGAAATTCAAAGAAAACAAAGGATATAGAGCATTCGAGAGCTCTAATCTCTTGTAGGAGTGAGCAAATCCCCGCAATACCCGCCCCGCCCCCACTAACATGAAAACCGCACCCATGGTGCTGGCCACGGGCCTTGAATTGGCCCCCCCGCACTGTGCGGGGGGAGCCCTTGAAAATTCTCGGGTCCCCGCCCTGCATATTAAAAAACAAAAAAACAAAAAAAAAAAAAAAGGAAAAAAAAAAACCTAAGTTACAAGTCCTAACCCTAGCCGTTCTTCAGTCTTCACGTCTTCAAACTTCAGCCTTTTCATCATCACATGGCCGCACAACCCACCCCACGATGCCCACACCCATAGCGCCACAAGGCCCGCACCCCACGGTACATTCTCTACTTCTCTCAGTCTCTTCTTTTCTTCTTTCCTTCTTCTCTTCTTCTATTTAGCTTGTATTTAGCTTCTATTTAGCATTTAGCAAGAGTCAAGACAAGTATGTGTGGTTTGAATTTGTGTTCTTAACCCCATGGTTTGACAATTTGATGTTATGTTGGATAGATACTTGTGTTTCATTTTGTTGTTTTTTTTTTCAACTTCTGTCATTGCGCTGGTTTTAACGATCATGCAATAGTGGGTTTTGGCTCATGTGATGAACCTGTTGAATTTTGATTCTGATTATATAGAAAGCTTTTCCTTCTTTTTTTTTTTCTCTTAAAAAAAAACCCTGTTTTGTGTTGGGAGAATTTGATCAATTGATGAATCCATTCAATCTTCTTCTAACTTGGAATTTTGAAGTTCAATCACTGTAGTGGGAAGGAGGGGCTAAGATTAAAATAAATAAATAAATAAAAATAAATAATAATCTGTAGTATTCCATACCCGCGGGGATCCCCTCCCCGTTTATCCCCGCCCCACACAGTTGCAGGGGGTTTTTCACGGGGTGCGGGGTCAAAAAAACCCCATCCCCACCCCATGCTCAGCCCTAATCTCCTGGATACAATTCTGGTAAATTCTAGATTCTTTTTCTTGTCAAGGATTGCCACCATCTCAACGTATACACCGACAATACGTGGACAACGCGTGGGGTTGCATGTGGACTCTATATATCCACCAGCTGCCCTTGTAGTTTCTCTCACACAATTAATTGCAGCTATTCGTATCAGATCTCTTTCCCATTCTCAAACTCAGTTTAATTTTCTCTTTCAAAGAAAAAGAAAAGCAATTGAAAATGGGTGCAACAACCGTCGTAGACGTTCTCCTGGCCATCATCTTGCCTCCTCTAGGTGTCTTTCTCAAGCTTGGTTGCAACTGCAACATACGTGATGCCCAATCTATATATATACACAACATAGTATTTACATGTCCAGTTATTTTTCCTCTGTAATTTCTCTTTCATGTCTTTGTTATGTTTAATTTCAATTGGGATGATTGTGATTCTGATTCTGATTCATCAGGTGGAGTTTTGGATCTATTTGTTGCTCACCATTTTCGAGTATCTCCCTGGGATTATTTATGTTGTCTAAATCATCACCAAGTGATCGAAGTCCAATTTTTGTAAGCACCCCCACATCAATCTCTCCATCTTCTTATCTCTCTCCTCTGTGTGCTCCCACGCCACGCCCGGGTTTCTAATCTTTTCTAATCTTCCTCTGTTTGCCTCTGTTTTGAGCACCACGAACAGAGTCCTCTATTTGCCTATGTTTGCTTCCATTTTCTGCTAAGGCAGCAGTCTCAACTAGCTCAAAATCTGTAAATTCACTCACCCAAGTTTAGATTTTGTTGGTTTCTTTGTTTTATGTGTAAGTGAAGCCAATGACTAAAAGGGTGCTCCTCTGTATTCTTGAAAGTTAAAAAGAAACTATTTTGAACCCTTAGTTTCGAAAGAAAATAGAAGGCTAGGTTGGAAGATTACTCACACCTGTAGGAAGATTTATACTTGTTAAACATGTCTTATCTTCTATTCATGTTCACATACTGGCAGCTTGTTCTCTTCCGAAGGGAGTCATGAAGACTAGAAAGAAACTCTTTGATGTCCAACTTTCTCTGGGCTGATAAAACAAATGACCACAGTAAGCATTGGATTTCATGGCTCGTCAGTGGACTCGATAGGGAAGACTGGGTCGAGTTAACAACGGCTAGTAGTTCGTGGGGGGAAAAGGTAATTACCCCTTCTTCTTCTTTTTTTCTTTTTTCTTTTTTTTTTTTTTTTAAAAAAAATTATTTATTTATTTTTTAATAAATTTTTATTTATTTTTATTAAGATGGACACATGTCGCCATCTTATTGGTTTGATGTAGCGTTGACGTGGCATTTAACAGAATCTGTCAAAAAATTTAACGGAATTTGACTTCAGGGATCAATTTGTAATTATAGTTTACCACAAGGACCTCCCATGAACTTTTTAAACCATAAGGAGTGATTTGTAATTATGGCATACCCCAAGAACCAATGGTGCAATTATCTTAAAAAAAAAAATACAAAAAAGTAAAAAACAAACAAATAAATATAGATTAATAATGTGTTACAGATACGACATACCATCAACACCTCCCATAGACGTTGCCTCTTGCTAGGGTCTACATTCCCCCATTCGTCCAACATATGGACGAATGACCCGGTCCTAATTAACTTGCCACAACTTCTTCTGAATTTTCCGGCGCCCAGTCCTAATGGCTGGTAAGAATTATTGAATTGCAAAGCTATTTTCTTTCCCGGTGGGATCTCCTAATACGATGGCGATTTTTTAAATATTTCGTATTGATTGTCCCCATTGGAATTTGGACCTAACACATGCATATTATTTGTTAGCGATATAAATTGAAACTATATATATATATAGTTACATATCGATCAACAGGAGCTGGTCAGGGCGCAACTCCTGTTTAGTAGGGTCCACGGCAGGTACAGCTCCTGCACTACTAACGTCTCCCATCTCCACGTGATTGAAAAGCCCTGCCATCTGGGTAGGGGAAGGAGTATCGAAATCGGTCATGAAATCGTGCATGCCTGATAGGTGTGGTGAACAATGCTGGGTGTCGGCCAGGGAATGCAGGGACTAGTACCCAGGCTCACCGAGGAGTGTCAGTCGGTACGCTGCCAGTGTGTGCACAGTCTCGCCAGATCTTGACCCCTGTGTTGGCTGTGCACTAGTGTTACCACCGTCATTCCTAGACGATGTCAGTCGGTACGCTGGTAGTGTGCGCATAGTCTTGCCAGATCCCAACCCCTGTGCTGGCTGTGCACTAGTGCTAGCACCGTCATCCATAGACGGTGTCTGCTCGACCAGTGGCCTCCGTGCGGGGAGTTTAAAACCCCGAAAACTCCTCCTCGAAGAACTCATCTTAACCTGAGAATTAGAGAGAAATCAGTAAGACAAACAACAATTCAAGTCCACTTGGTATTACAAGAAACAGACAACTTAATTTTATAATCATTGGCGTTTTTCGTAATTTCGAACGTGTGAAATTACGAAAATGCCCCTGTGTCATTTCAAACACATGAAGTTACCCAATTGACACATTATGTATGCCTAAATTTTATTTAAGGAACAGACGTCTTAATTTTATATGTAGGGGCATTTTCATAATTTTGAACATGTGAAATTACGAAATTTCCCTCGAGTAATTTCAAACACTTGAAATTACCCAATTGTCACATTAAACAAACAAACATTTTTTTCAATGTTAATTTTATATTTAGGGGTACTTTCGAAAGATTGACCATGTGAAATGACGCAAAACGCCCTTAAAAAATTGCAAACAATCAAACATCGTATTCAAGGTTGATTTGATATACTAGGGGCATTTTCGTAATTTTGAGTATGTGAAATGACGAAAACGCCCCTTGGAAATTGCAAACACTTGAAATTACCCAATTGTCACGGTCAAACAAACAAACATTACATTTGAGGTTGATTTAATATATTAGGGGCATTTTCGTAATTTTGAACATGTGAAATTACGAAAATGCCCCTGAAAAATTTGAAACACTTGAAATTACCCTAAACTCCAACTCAACAATCCTACCCAAACATCCCTCGCAACGTACACAACATGCATTTTATTACACTGCCCATATAGAACTACAACGACACAACACAATCATTAGTCAAGCAATCATCAATAACACAATCAACAAACATAAAAAACATTCAACAATATTCAACAAAAAGCACATTTAGGAAAAAACAAAAAAACAAAACTAATATTGATCGAGATATATACCTTGATTAACCGGTGGTCGAACGAGTGATGTCGGAGATAGAGAGGAGAGAGAGAGAGAAGATCGAGATATGCCGAGGAAACCAGACGGCCGCGAGGAAGAAGAAGAGACTTTTTTTTTGCTGCTACATGCACATTACTATTAATATAAAAAATACTAATGTGACGTTAATTGCACGTTACTGATCTTATTAAATTGTAACGCTATTAATGCTTACACGTTACTGATGAAATAATTTACTAACGTGACATATATCACGCTAGTACCATTCTGTAACGTGCAAGGAATTGCACGTTAGTAGGTCACTAACGTGGCGTTTTCTCACATTTCTAAAAACTTGAGCACGTGCGATTTTTCCCGTGATTTCTCGAGACAATTATACTTACCTGACAAATTATAACGTTATTATAATAGTAACATGAACATTTACCCAGGTTAATAGGAACTAAATAGTAACATGAATGTAAATATCACGTTAGGATCAATAGTTACGTGGACAATATGCCCTCTTTACTATAAACTGCAATTATTATTTAAAAAAAAAAGTGATTGATCAATAGGATCATGAGAATCAATATATCGCCCAAGATTGATCAATATGATCAATAGATCATCTGATCAATCGTGATGGACCAATA
Source organism: Alnus glutinosa (assembly GCF_958979055.1). Taxonomy (NCBI): domain Eukaryota; kingdom Viridiplantae; phylum Streptophyta; class Magnoliopsida; order Fagales; family Betulaceae; genus Alnus; species Alnus glutinosa. The sequence goes on along the minus strand of NC_084899.1, from coordinate 8,044,336 downwards.
GGATGAATAGATCATCAAATCGATCGTGATGGACCAATAGGATAAATAGATCATCTGATCGATCGTGATGGACGAATAGAATCAATAGATCATCTGATCGATCATGATCAATCAATAGGATCATGAGGATCAATTAATCGACCATGATTGATCAATATGATCAATAGATCATCCGATCAATCGTGATGGACCAATAGGATCAATAGATCATCCGATCGACCATGATCAATCAATCGGATAATGAGGATCACTAGATCGATCAATCATGATTGATCAATATGATCAATAGATCATCCGATCGATCGTGTTGGACCAATAGGATCAATAGATCATTCGATCCACCAAGATTGATCAGTAGGATCATGAGGATCAATTGATTGACCATGATTGACCAATATGATCGATAGATCATCCGATCGATCGTGATGGACCAATAGGATATATAGATCATCCGATTGATCGATAAAATCAATAGATCATTCGATCGATCGTGATGGACCAATAGGATCAATTGATCATCCGATCCATCATGATCCATCAATAGGATCATGAGGTTCAATAGATCTACCATGATTGATCAATATGATCAATAGATCATCCGATCCATCATGATCGATTAATAGGATCGTGAGGATCAATAGATTGACCCTGGTTGATCAGTACAATCAATAGATAATCCAATCATTCGTGATGGACCAATAGGATCAATAGATCATCCGATCGATCGTGATGGACCAATAGGATCAATAGATCATCTGATCCATCATGATCGATCAATAGGATCATGAGGATCAATAGATCGACAATGATTGATCAATATGATAAAATAGATCATTTGATCAATCGTGATGGATTGATGGGATAAATAGATCTGATCGATCGTGATGGACCAATAGGATCAATAAATCATCCGATCCATCATGATCGATCAATAGGATCAAGAGGATCAGTAGATTGACCACGAATTATCAATAGGATCATGAGGATCAATAGATGGACCATATTTGATCAATACGATCAATAGATCATCCGATCCATCATGATCGATTAATAGGATCATGAGGATCAATAGATTGACCATGGTTGACCAATACAATCAATAGATCATCTGATCGATCGTAATGGACCAATAAGATCAATAGATCATCCGATCTATCATGATCGATCAACAGGATCAAAAGGATCAATAGATCGACCATGACTGATCAATATGTTCAATAGATAACCCGATCGATCGTGATGGAACAATAGGATGAATAGATCATCCGATCGATCAGGATGGACCAATAGGGTAAATAAATCATCCGATCGATCATGATCGATCAATTGGATCGTGAGGATCAATAGATCGATCATGATTGATCGATAGGATCAATAGATCATCCGGTCGATCGTTATGGACCAATAGGATCAATAGATCATCCGGTCGATCGTGGTGGACCAATAGTATCAATAGATCATTGGATCCATCATGATCGATCAATAGGATCATGAGGATCAATAGATCGACCATGATTGATTAATATGATCAATAGATCATCCAATCGATCGTGATGGACTAATAGAATCAATACTTCATCTAATCGATCATGATGGACCAATATGATCAATAGATCATCCAGTCGATCATGATGGACCAATAGGATCAATAGATCATCGGATCCATCATGATCGATCAATAAAATCATGAGGATCAATAGATCAACCATGATTGATCCATATGATCAATAGATCATCCGATCGACTGTGATGGACTAATAGGATCAATAGTTCATCCGATCGATCATGATCGGTCGATAGGATCAATGATCATCCCATTCATCATGATCGATCAATAGGATAATGGGGATCAATAGATCGACCATGACTGATCAATAAGATCAATAGATCATCTGATCATTCGTGATGGACCAATAGGATCAATAGATCGTTCGATCCATCATGATCGATCAATAGGATCATGGGGATCCATAGATCGACCTTGATTGATCAATACGATCAATAGATCATCCGATCATTCGTAATGGACGAATATGATCAATAGATAAATTGATCGATCGTGATGGACCACTAGGATCAATAGATCATCCGATCCATCATGATCGATCAATAGGATAATGAGGATCAATAGGTCGACCATGACTGATCAATAAGATCAATAGATCATGTGATCATTCGTGATGGACCAATAGGATTAATAGATCATCCGATCCATCATGATCGATCAATAGGATCGTGAGGATCAATAGATTGACCCTGGTTGATCAGTACAATCAATAGATAATCCAATCATTCGTGATGGACCAATAGGATCAATAGATCATCCGATCGATCGTGATGGACCAATAGGATCAATAGATCATCTGATCCATCATGATCGATCAATAGGATCATGAGGATCAATAGATCGACAATGATTGATCAATATGATAAAATAGATCATTTGATCAATCGTGATGGATTGATGGGATAAATAGATCTGATCGATCGTGATGGACCAATAGGATCAATAAATCATCCGATCCATCATGATCGATCAATAGGATCAAGAGGATCAGTAGATTGACCACGAATTATCAATAGGATCATGAGGATCAATAGATGGACCATATTTGATCAATACGATCAATAGATCATCCGATCCATCATGATCGATTAATAGGATCATGAGGATCAATAGATTGACCATGGTTGACCAATACAATCAATAGATCATCTGATCGATCGTAATGGACCAATAAGATCAATAGATCATCCGATCTATCATGATCGATCAACAGGATCAAAAGGATCAATAGATCGACCATGACTGATCAATATGTTCAATAGATAACCCGATCGATCGTGATGGAACAATAGGATGAATAGATCATCCGATCGATCAGGATGGACCAATAGGGTAAATAAATCATCCGATCGATCATGATCGATCAATTGGATCGTGAGGATCAATAGATCGATCATGATTGATCGATAGGATCAATAGATCATCCGGTCGATCGTTATGGACCAATAGGATCAATAGATCATCCGGTCGATCGTGGTGGACCAATAGTATCAATAGATCATTGGATCCATCATGATCGATCAATAGGATCATGAGGATCAATAGATCGACCATGATTGATTAATATGATCAATAGATCATCCAATCGATCGTGATGGACTAATAGAATCAATACTTCATCTAATCGATCATGATGGACCAATATGATCAATAGATCATCCAGTCGATCATGATGGACCAATAGGATCAATAGATCATCGGATCCATCATGATCGATCAATAAAATCATGAGGATCAATAGATCAACCATGATTGATCAATATGATCAATAGATCATCCGATCGACTGTGATGGACTAATAGGATCAATAGTTCATCCGATCGATCATGATCGGTCGATAGGATCAATGATCATCCCATTCATCATGATCGATCAATAGGATAATGGGGATCAATAGATCGACCATGACTGATCAATAAGATCAATAGATCATCTGATCATTCGTGATGGACCAATAGGATCAATAGATCGTTCGATCCATCATGATCGATCAATAGGATCATGGGGATCCATAGATCGACCTTGATTGATCAATACGATCAATAGATCATCCGATCATTCGTAATGGACGAATATGATCAATAGATAAATTGATCGATCGTGATGGACCACTAGGATCAATAGATCATCCGATCCATCATGATCGATCAATAGGATAATGAGGATCAATAGGTCGACCATGACTGATCAATAAGATCAATAGATCATGTGATCATTCGTGATGGACCAATAGGATTAATAGATCATCCGATCCATCATGATCGATCAATAGGATCATGGGGATCCATAGATCGACTATGATTGATCAATACGATCAATAGATCATCCGATCATTCGTGAGGGACCAATAGGATCAATAGATAATTTGATCGATCGTGATGGACCAATAGGATCAATAGATCATCCAATCCATCATGATCGATCAATTGGATCATGAGGATCAATAGATCGACGCTGATTGATTAATAGATCATTCGATCATTCGTGTTGGACTGATAGGATCAATAGATCATCCGATCCATCATGATCTATCAATAGGATCATGAGGATCAATAGATCGACCATGATTGATCAATATAATCAATAAATCATCCGATCGATCGTGATGAACCAATAGGATCAATAGATCATCTGATCCATCATGATCAATCAATAGGATCAATAGATTGACGATGATTGATCAATATGATCAATAGATCATTTGTGATGGACTGATAGGGTCAATAGATCATCCGATCGATCGTGATGGACCAATAGGATCAATAAATCATCCGATCCATCATGATCGATCAATAGGATCATGAGGATCAATAAATCGATCGTGATTGATCAATATGATCCATAGATCATCCAATCGATCTTAATGGACCAATAGAATCAATAGACCATCCGATCGATCATTATCGATCGATAGAATCAATAGATCATCCAATTCATCATGATTGATCAATAGGATCATGAGGATCAATAGATCGACCCTGATTGATCGATATGATCAATAGATCATCCAATCGATCATGATCGCTCAAAAATTTTTATAATAATATTTTAACTTATTTTTTTATAAATATATGTTTTATTTTTTTATTGTTTTAAATATCATTAAATATTGTATTAAATAGTAACGTTATTTTATTTTACGGGTTACTATGGTGTAACGTGCATATGAGTGCATGTTACTTTTCCAAATGACAGTAACGGCCATCTGTACGTCACTGTTTTGCAAATGTAATAACGCGGTTTTGTATTCCACGTTACTGTTATGTGTGTCATTAACGTGTAAGCACGTTATTAAAACATTTTGAGAACAGTGCTACGTGTGCTACTTTCTCACAGAATTTGGCAATAAATTCCATCTCCCCCTCTCTCTGCTCTCCCTCATCTCCCTGTCTCTCCTCGGTGTTGTCCCTCTCCCTCAGTAACGGCTGTCTCTCACACTCCCTCTCAATCTCTTTGCTTAGTCTCCCCCTTGCAGGTAACACGTATTGAATATTGTTCATATTGTTGATTTTGTTAATATTGAATATTTGATAATGGATATTGGATATTATTAATATTGTTGATATTGGATATTAGATATTGAATATTCTGAAGAAAAAAAAAAAGAGAAGAAGTTATATTCATATAATCTATTGAGGCAAATTATTGTGAATATTGAGATAGTATAATGTGGATATTGGAATAATATTAAAATTTATATGTCAAACTTTATACCCTAATCAGATTTTTTTAACTTAATGTTTTAGAAGCTAGTATTGATATATTGATATTGAGATATTATTACTGTTAGTTTTTGTGTTGGCTACATTCTGTTGGACAAAATCACTTCTATGTAATGTCGCTGCTTTCACAGGGATGCTGCTTTATCCAGAGTCTACTCTTCAGCTATGTTCTTCGAGAAGATTCTGTGAAGTTTTCAAGGATTTATATCAGTTCCATGTCAGCCATCCGGACGACGTGGTATTCCGTACGGACGCTCATCAGTCAGCAACATCCGTCAGGACGACGAGATCTTTCCGTCCGAACGCCCATCAGTGTCTAGAAGCTTCGAACAGTTCAAGATTGCATCCGTCTGGACGTAATGGCAAATCGTCCGGACGCTCTTCAGAGTTCGAGAAAATCCCAGTGTTCCAGCGCATCCGTCCGGACGACGTGGTTATACCATCCGGACGCCATTCAGTGTTTGACAAGAAATAGGGTTTTTGCCTCAAAGACACAGTTATGGGAAGACGGCTGCTACCGTCCGGACGATGTGTGATCCCATCCGGACGATGTCCTCTATGAGGAAAGAACGTGCATACCAAGTTCAACCGTCCGGACGTCAGCCTTCATGGTCCGGACGATCAAGCTTCATATATGGAAATTGCGTGCACCAGTTCAACCGTCCGGACGTTAGCCTTCAAGGTCCGGACGCTCCAAGCCTTATTATGGTAATTTCATGCAGCCGAAGTGCAACCATCAGGACGCTAGGGTAACACCGTCCGGACGCGGCCTTGTTATGGAAGCTTTCAACGCTATCTTGGAGAGGCGGTTGCAGTTGACCGTTCGGATGCTCGGTCAAGCCGTTCGGACACCCTCGGGTATTTTGGTCATAACTTTTTACTCAAATATCGGATTGGGACGAAATTGGCTTCATTGGAAAGATTAGAAAAAATGATGTAATTTGAACATCCAGACGGACCCTAGAAGCATCCGTACGGCCTCCGTCCGGACGGAAAGATTTGCCCGTCTGGACGGCCCTTCAGAAAATTTCAGAATTACTTTCTGGACAAGAAAAACTTGACCCGTCCAGACGGCCCTGGCTCCCGTCCGGACACGCGTGCCACAGAATCCGTTTTTTACTCAAAATAGGGTTTCCTAAGCTTATAAATAAGAGGCTCTAGGCATGCTTTCAACATAGAATTCAGTGGTGAATTCTCTACAGCTTAGAGACGTGATATTTCCTCTAAAGCCTTGCCAAGTGTGTGATTTGATCAGCTGTGAAGTCTATCTTAGGGGTTGGCCCTAAGGTAAAGGATTCCATTGAAGACCCCTTCAGGTAGGTGAACCTGGTTGGGAAGCGTTTGTGTTGGGTTACACGTCAGAGAGCAAGGTACGACCACTGCATCAGGGGTATGTGAGTGTTACTGCTTTGTATCTAGCTTTGTCTTCTGATAGTGGATATACTGGGTTTGGCTACTCCGGAGTGGTTTTTCTCTTAATTGAGTTTCCACTTTGTCAACAAAATATTTGTCTCCTTTAAATTCCGCATTTAATATTTTGTTGCACACTGTTCACACACACTGTTAAATTTAGAAGTCCATTTATTTTTCAATTACAATTTATTTGACAATATACCCGAATCAGATTTTTTAACCTAATTAATTAGAGGCCAATATTGATATTGATATTATGGTTAATTAAATATAAAACGACATAAAAAATTGAACACATTAAAATAATAGCACTACTACTACTACTACTACTACTAATAATAATAATAATAATAATAATAATAATAATAATAATAATAATAATAATAATTGTAATTAATCAATAAGATCAATATTATTTAAAAAAAAATGATTGATACTAGTTTAAATGTGCATTATTTTATTAACAACAAGCATTATCATAACTTATTTACACTAATGGTTGGTGTGTTAGATTTAATTGATATTTGGGAGAAAATAAAATTTATTTACTTCATTTTTAAGAATTATGATATTTTAGTTAATTGAATTTTTTGTTTTCTTAGTTAAATGTGAATTCTTCAATTAATTAACAATTAATAATTGTAGTTTTATCTTATATATGTGTTCATTTGTGACATGTTCATATAAAAAAAATATGGATAGGATTTGGATTACAAAGCCTCGAGGTACAAGAGAATACAATAACGGGTGTAGAGAGTTTGTGGAATTTGCAGTTAGTAGCTGCAGAACGACCGATGGTAAAATTCAATGCCCTTGTAAGATGTGTCGGAATAATCACCTCCACTCGCCCGATTATGTAATTGAACACTTGACAGCGGGTAGGGGAATGATGACTAGCTATATAAACTGGTGGCATCACGGTCAAACGACGCCTTACAATCCTGATGCAGCCATCTGATCGAACTATCTGGCCACAGATGTGGCAGGTGAAAGTACAGAAGAAGGTGGCAACATGCACGCAATGTTGCGTGATGCATTCAGAATGCACGAAGTCAGAGAAGAGTGGTACATCGAGTCTAGACGACTCCGTACGTGGATTTTAAATTTATATGTTTTACCACTTCGCAATAGTACGAATCAATTGTACTATAGTAAGGGTTATTGAACCACAAAGATATAAGGTTGTTTTGTGTAACGAGATACTTATAGAGCGTATTTAACTTGACTTTGAAATAAAAATAAAAGTAAAGGTTGTAGAATTGAAGCGACAACGAGTAAAGTAAAGGAAAGCGGAAAATGAAAACAAACTTAAAGGAAACTTACGGTATTGATCTCATCAAATCCTCAACCAATGAAATGTTTAACGTATATATGGATCTTCCTAACATGCATGATATGAGCGCGTAATGGGCGTCAACTATTATGACGACCTCGACATGAAAATACTTTCGTTAAAACATAGTTATAAAGCACCTAGTTTCACATCAAACAACTCCACGTAAAGATTTAAATTATAATTTAAAAACGTTTATTCTACCAAAGGTGTGGAGTGATTAATGCTCCCTAGCTTACTACTCTATAAAACCTCCTAATAAGCATACATAATATGTGAAAACCCTAATTAGGCTACAATGATAAAGTATCTAGTTTCACACCAATCTATTTCACATAAAAGTTACACTATAATTGAAAAGCATTTTAGACTACCAAAGGTGTGAAATGACTGGAGTTCCCTAGCATACCCTATAAGGTGACTCTAATTGGTAAACACACATCATGTCAAATAGAACCATTGCAAAAGACATCGTTCTTGTTTCGAAGAACGTTGGTTTTACTCAAGAATCCAAGAAAACTCAAAGACAAGCAAATCCCTTTTTCATGAATAATTAGATTGGAATATTGATAGCAAAACCTTTTGGCATGAGTTTTGATATCCTCTAGCCTTACACAATCATCAAATGTATCAAGAAAAACTCAAGAACATCAAGAACACTTCATGGTTTTTGGAGAGGATTTTGATCAAACCCTAAGAACTAATTTAGCTACGCATAATTGAATCTAATCTAAGCATGAAATCTATGGAAAACAGTAAAGGAACAAGAAGGAAATAAATCAAAAACAACTATATTAAAATTATGAAATTCGGATTACAAAAGGAAAATAAAACCTAAGCTAAAACATGAAGAACAAAGAAGAAAAAGAACAAGAAGTTGCTCTCTGGATTTTGGCCTAGAGAACGTGCATCAAAGTAAATAAAAACACACTAAGATTAGCTAAGAAATTAAGTGATACACCTGAGAAAATCCGAAAACCCCAAATGATGCATCAACTAACCTAAAACCCTAATCTCATATATATAGAGATTTAATTTACAAAAGGGGACATCAAAGATCGATTTTTGGCTGCACAAAATAGTGTCGACATCCTTTGTGAACCGCCCAAATTGGATTAATTTCATCCACACAAAACATGTCGACATCCAAAGATTTTCTCAGAAAATATCCAAGTTCGATCGATCGACTTCGTGGCTGTATAAATAATTGATCGATTTTCTTCGATTGATAATGAGATCGATCGATTTCTTTACTGAAAAAATAATCGATCAATCGATTTGCCTTGGCCGATTTTTCATCTTTTCAGGATCAACCTTGAACTCTGGAAATGACCAAATTGCCTTTGATGTATTTTCAGGTCTAATTCAAATGTTTTGAACTAGATTTCAACTAAGACATGAAAATAAGACATAACACAAAACTACAACAAAACCTTATATATACAACACGAACTAGGTCTAACAAATGCAAATTAAGGGGTCTTGAATCGAATAATTCAAGACTTATCAAAGAGAATAGTGGGCTTGGGGGTGTTGAGCAATTGGGTGAGGAAAATGTAAATATACCACCAGCTGCAGGTGGCGCTCAGAAGTACTACAACATGCTTAAAAAGGCAGAGAAGCCATTGCATGAGGGCACTAAACATAGAAAATTGAGTGATACAGTACGCATGTACAACTTAAAGTGTGTTGGCGGAGTTAGCAACAATATTTTCTTGGCTTTCCTTGAGCTCATCAATCAGTTGCTGCCTGCATGTGAGGATAATTTGCCAGCTATTACGTACGAGGCGAAAAAGTATCTCAGTGACATGGGGCTCGGGTATGAGAAGATCCCTGCATGCCGTAACGATTGTATGTTATTCTGGAAGTCCAATGGGGAATTAGAGTCATGCACTGCCTGTGGAGAATCTAAGTGGAAGGATGAAATTCATTTGGATTGTGATGGTCAACCCATATCGTCTAGAAAGAAATGTCCAGTGAAAATGTTGCGGTGGTTTCCACTCATCCCATGCCTATAGAGGCTTTTTATGTCGGAGTATACTGCGCCCCACATGAGATGGCATGTAAAAGGCTGCACTAAGGACGACGTGTTGAGGCATCCGACCAACGGTGAGGCATGGAAGTCATTCGACCTATTACATCCAGAATTTTCAACCGACAACAGGAATGTGAGGCTTAGTCTAACCTCAGATGGATTTAATCCATATCGAAACATGAGCACTTCCCACAACACTTGGCCAATGATGCTTGTTCCTTACAATTTGCCTCCTTAGATGTGCATGGAACAAACATCGTTCATACTATCGCTGATAATCTCGAGCCCAAGTTCACATGGAATGTGTATAGATGTTTACCTCCAGCCATTGATTGAGGAGTTAAAAGAATTGTGGAACGTAGGAGTGCGCACATTTGATGCATCAAAGAAAAATAATTTTGTGATGTGGGCACAGTTGATGTGGACAATTAATGACTTCCCCGCATATGCAGATTTGTTCGGGTGGCCTAACAGGGGTGTCAAGGCATGCCCCATTTGTATGCATTCAACAAGGTTTAGATGGTTGTATAACGGCAAGAAATTTTGTTTTATGGGGCACAGGCGATACTTGTTGATGTATCATCCTTGAAGGCGTAACAAGGGAGCATTTGACGGCACTCAAGATCGAGAATGTGCACCCGATGTGCAAAGTGGTGATGACATCTTGGGACAGTTGGAGGGGATGGTATTTGGGGATGAGAGTGTGGGCAAGACGAAATAGAAGAAGCGAAAGATGGGACAATCGGCAGAAGTTGCAACTGACGATGTCGTGTGGAAAAAGAAAAGTGTTTTCTTTCGGTTGCCATATTGGAAAGATAATTTATTGCGGCACAACCTTGATGTCATTCATAGAAAAATGTGATGGACAACATACTTGGCACAATTCTCGACATCAAAGGGAAATCGAAGGACGACCTCGCAGCCCGCCAAGACTTGCAAGAAATGGGTTTGAGGCCTAAACTGCATCCGTTCATTGACGAAGATAGTAAAACCTATATGCCCGCGGCTTACCACACAATGACCAATGAAAAGAAAACAAATTTTTTGAAGGTGATTCCAAATCTAAGGGTGCCTGACGGATATGCATCGAACGTTTCTTAGTGTGTACGCTTTAAGGAACATACGATATCGGGTTTGAATAGCCATGACAGCCACATAATAATGCAACAGCTTCTCCCTATTGCATTGCGTCGGTTACTACTATATAACATGGTTAGACCTCTTGTTGAGATGTCTGCATTCATTAGAGGCATATGCTTAACAAATTTAACACAAGAGGACATAGACCGACTAGAGGGCGACATTTGTGTCACTTTGTGCAAGATGGAACAGGTATTCCCCCTAGATTTTTTACTAGCATGGTTCATTTGGTCGTTCACCTTGTTCATGAGTGCAGACTAGGGGGCCCCATACAGTATAGGTGGATGTATCCGGCGAAGAGGTAAAATATTGATTTTGTATATTCATTATTTTAATTAGTTTGTGTTTTTTGTTATATCACAATGACTAATTGGGTGTGATTGACTGATTTTAAAATGTAGGAGCCTCGGGGTGTTCAAGTCTAGTGTGCGCAATGAAGCGGCTCATGAGGGCTGCATTGCGGAAGGCTACATAGCAATCAAGTTGGTGATATTCTGCTCGAGGTATCTGAAAAACGCACCAACCTTCCATAACAGACCCCAACGAAATCCTAATGGTTCAGAGGGGGCGGGAACACGAGTCATCCTCAACCATATTCAGTTGAGCTAGATTCACCGATATATTATGTTCAACTCTGACGAGTTTAATCAACTTCGAACGTAAGCTAAAAAAAGTTCTAGCATGTGTTATATTCTATAATGTTGTAGCCTGGAATGACGAATAATAGATAATGAATTTAAATTATAAATGTAGGATGGACATGGATAAGATTAGGCGATCATGTGATAGAGGGCGAACTATGGACAATCAGTTGGAAGTCCAACATCATTAACAATTCTTCAGTTGGTACTGTGACTTCGTAAGAATAATTTGATGTTTAGCTATTACATGTTTAACTTTTGGCTTACCATTTTACGTAATATTGCTCGCAGGTTGATCCATTGGATGATCAACGTAGGACGGAGATGGCTAAGAAGCTGGTTATGCATTGTAGGGGCCCAAAGGAGACAACAGTTAGGTACAACAGATACGTGGTTAACGGCAAACTATTTCGAACTGTTACACATGATGCGGGTAAAAGGACTCAGAACAGTGGCGTGTGTGTGCCGACCGTTGGTGGCTTTTACTACGACCGGACTAAGTATGTCATGTTCAAGTGTGATTGGGCGAACACCACGAGGGACAGAGGGTACAAGGTGGACGAGTATGGCATGGTACTTGTCAACTTCAATCGCCTTGTCCATAGGGGAGATCGGGAGACTGATGACCCGTACATGCTAACTTCACAAGTTGACCAAGTATTTTACGTCGAAGATGAAAGGAACCCAGGTTGGGCTTGTGTTGTGCGGACTAAACCCAGGAACGTCTACGACGATGGTTAGGGTGACGGGTCTCATGATGCATCTGACACCTACCACGAGTGTGAGCCGTTCCTATTAACCAGAATTAACGACAATGATACGAGTGATGATTTTGACCACGTCCGACCAGACTCAGATCCAATCTTAGTGTAAGTGATTCAATAAAATTTGACTGGTTTTCTTTTATTTATTTCTACATTGATTGGCAATTGTTAACGAATTGGTGAATCATTTATACATGTGGTAATAATTAATGTGTGCATTAGGTAAGTGTTAAAGTTATTGCGTTGTCAATCAATTAAAATCAATTCATGTTCGTGTGCATTTTGTATAAATATATAATAAATTTGTGTGCGTTGTGTATTTCGCAGGTTACTCTAGCATTTGACAGATATTCCACACCTCGTTTGAATGTTAGATTGTCTACTTGTAGTGGTTCAAGTAATAATTAATTACTTTTATGTTATATCCTTATTTTTTTAGTATTGATGACGTTTCTTTATATTCCACGTGTTGCTCCTTAAGTGTTAGTTTTAATATGATATTATCGTATTTTTATTTGCTGAGTTTGTTTGTTTTATCATTTATAGGTAATATGGAGCATGTTGTTGTGCATCTGTTAGTAGTTGTTCATGCATCGGCGGTGAGAAATTTGACTCATGCACATCCGTTAGTAGCTGTTTTATCATTGTGTTTTGCTTGTATTCTTTATGTATAATTGTTCATATATATATATGAAAACACAAACATTGATTATATTATTTTCAACAGTTGTAATTTTTGACGATTCATTCTCAATGTATATTGTTGTGCTTGTTCTTTAAAATTAAATGTAAAATGTTGTTATTGTTGACGAATGGATGGATGGAAACGTACAATTTGTTGTGATTATAGGAGGATAGATGTAAATGGTCAACCGCTAAAAAAATATTTGGGAGAGCAAAAATCTGTAATTTTTTTTTTTTTGCTATTTAAAATACAGTAACATGTGAATATATATATATATATATATGTTACTATATATAAAGTAACGTGATAAATATCACGTTAGAAAATACAGTAACGAAAGATTAGTTGCGCGTTGTAACATTCACTAACCTAACAATATTCATGTTACAAACCACAGTAACCTGAGGATGAGTTTTGCGTTACAACATCCACTAACCTAACAATATTCACGTTACAAACTACGGTAACATGAGGATGAGTTCTGTGTTATAACATACACTAACCTAATAATATTCACGTTAGAATATACCGTTCGTGAGGATGAGTTCTACATTACAACATACACTAACCTAACAATCTTCACGTTACAAATTACAGCAATGTGATAATTAATTCTGCGTTACAACATTCACTAACATAAAAATACTCACATTGCAATAATTCAGTAACGTGAAAATTAATTCTGCGTTACAACATTTCAGTAATCTGTTCTTTGCACGTTACAACAACTCAGTAACGAGAGACATTTGTTGCGTTACTGGCTAGTAACGCAATGTTAGATTTCCAGGTTACAATACACATTTTAGCAACCTAAGGGATACTAACCTCAGCTTTGCATTATTGGGACCACGTTACTGGGTTCCAGTAATCTGAAAAACATATTTTCACATTCCTGACTTTAGGTTAGTATTCACAAATTTTTTTGTAGTGAGTGACTCAAGGATAAAGAGGTATAGAATTAAGTGGCAATATCCTTTGCTTAATTCTGTTATAGAAGATTTCATGGAGGAATCAAAAGTCAATATTAAGTAAGTCGATTTCATGGAGGAATTAAAAGTCAATATTAAGTAAGACAAATGGATTAATTTATTTAATAAAAAATATAAACTAGAGTGAAATCAATTGTAATTAAATAGTGATTTGATGATTCGGGACTATTTTGGCTTCTTTTTTTTTCTTTTTTCTTTTTTTTCCTTTAGACCTCTCATCAAGCTGATTTAATTTAACCAAGTAAAGCTTTTAATTTATTAGGCTACTTGTTTTAACTTATTAAAAAATGGGCTAGATATGAATTGTATAGAAGATGTAAGAAGGGAGATTGGGCTTGAAATAAAATCCAAACCCAATGGGATAACAGATAACGCATGGGCTAGGAAATTATTTCCCTATCCTATGCCTCATGTTCCTAGTGGGAGTTTTAGTTCAACTAAAACTTCTACTACAGCTTGTCCCACATTGCTCAACAACAGATATGTTTGTAGCTTTTGTAAAATAACTTATAACAATAGTTCTTTAGTTTTTATTAAGAATTAATATTATTTATTTAACTTTTGAGAATAAGTTTAAGTTTATAAAGAGAAAGTTGAGAGTCCACGCTCTTGGTTATCATCAGTCATTAGTGAGAAGTTCTGAATGTCTTAAAATTTCTGAGATCACACGTTATTCGTTGAGAGCAATGAGCAAAGTTTTGCCCAAAAAGCCAAGGAGTGGACAAATTTTTCAAGTAATTCTTGTTCTGCAGTTTATTTTTAAATAGCATAGTTCTTCACGTGGTCTTCTTAAAGTCAATATTGGCTTGAGAATTTTATTTTTCGCTATGCAAACATGTTTTTGCAAAACTATTCCCTACACCAACATCATTAAGCTACTAATCTGATGTTTAATCTTATGTTAAAACCAAACACCAACTAGAGATTCAAAACTATAAGCTAGGATACGAAAAACTAACTAATCAATAGTTTTGAAAAAGCTTATTCTATTTCCTAGCTTATAGTTTTAAAAAACTATCCTAGCTTATAAAAAAAGCTAGGTTAGGAAAGTTACCTACTTTGAAGAACAAGGGACCAAGAAAGCTTATTCTATTTCCAAATCTCTCTCTCTCTCTCTCTCTCTCTCTCTCTAGGAATAAACTAATTGAAGGGGCGGAAATAGGGTAAACGGGCGTGGTTGGGGGGTATTTATAGGTTTAGAATCGCATAAGATAGAGCTGAGGTGTTATTTTTTAGTAGTGCCAGTCGTCAAACATTCAGGTTTAGGGTTACAAGCGAACGTTCGGGCTTACTATCGAACGTCCCAGTGGCATTTTCCAATTCAAATGTTTGTCTCTCTACTTCAAACAGTCAGTTGAGACAGAAAGTAAAAATTTAAAACTTTATCAAATCCTATCATCCATCTTAGTTCAATTTAGGCTCACTTAATCATAACTAATACTTGGGGTATTACAAGAGCATCATTGCTATTAGGGCTACTCAAGGTCGGACCAAGTATGGCTACTAGTTGGTGGCTGTTATTGTACTTCACTGAGGCACCAGTGTTGTACCAGAGGTGTAACGGCCCAAGGAAAAGCGCTAGCCACATCTGTACTATCACCTCAAAAGGACTAGTCAATTTAGAGCTTTCCTAAAATCTCTTATAAAACCCAGTTTCACCTAGTAACTAAACAATGTGGGGCTTAGAATTTATGACTATCTTTATAAACCATCCATTTTATATGAGCTACGTCTCGTCTTCCCAATGTGAAACATGGGTGTTACAAACTCTCCTCCTTAAACCCCTTACGTCCTCGTTAGAGCTACGTCATGTGATGCTCCAGTACCACGTAGCCTAGCATTACTATGTGGCTCTGATACAATTTGTAACGGCCAAGAGAAAGCCGCTAGCTACATCTACGTTATCACCCCCAAATTATTTTGTAACGACCCAGGGAAAAGCACTAGCCATATATGCACTATCACCCCAAAATGACTAGTCATTTTGGAGCTTCCATAGAATCATTTATAAAGTCCAAATTTACGTAGTAACTAAGTAATGTGGGGGACTTAGCACTCATGACTATCTTTATTAATCACTTACTCTTCATGAACAAATCCTAATCTTCCAATGTGGGATATGAGTGTTACAAAGCTCTCACCTTAAACCCCTGACGTCCTCGTTAGTGACATGTCATGTGGTGTTCCAATACCACATAGCCTGACATTATTAGGTGACTCTAATTAAGGCTAGCAATTTTTGACACGACCTGCGAACCTGACAAAAACCGAACACGAAATTAAAGATTTAGGGCTGAGGAGTCTGACTCATTTAATTAAATGGGTCGGGTTAGAGTTGACATATATAATATGACACCCATGCCACGACATGACCCGAACACGACACACGAACCCAAATTGCCACCCCTAGCTCTGATACCATTTGTAACAACGTAGTGAAAAACGTTAGCTACATCTGCGCTGTCACCCCAAAAGAATTAGTCAATTTGAATTTTTTTCTAAAATCTCTTACAAAGCCCAGTTTCACCTAGCAACTAGGCAATGGAACTTAGCACTCATGGCTGTGGGCTACTCCTTATCTTCCTCATATGGGTCCTGAGTGTTACAAACTCTCCCTCTTAAACTCCTAACGTCCTTGTCAGAGCCATATCATGCAGTATTCCAGTACCACATGGCCTGGCATTATTAGGTAAAACTGGGCTTTATAAGTAATTCTAGGAAAACTTTAAAATTGACTAATAATTTCGAGGTGATAGTGCATATGTGGCTAGCACTTTTCCCTTGGTCGTTACAGAATACTATGCAACAGAAACATAAGATTTTTCTATCAACATTAATCATTATAACCATAGCATCTACTAACAATCGTCCTTTAACTAAATCATACTATACATATCATCATTGCAAAAGATACAAACTAACCTTAATACATATACAACATGCCTCAAAATCTAAGACTACAATATCTCCTAAGAATACTAACTACCATAAACGGCCTCTAAAATCTTGCGATGAGTCCTCAAGCATTAACCAGCTCAGTATCAATACGCCAAATAACCGCAATAGCCTCAAAATCCTCCTCCCTAAAAATCGGCATCTAAAGTAGTTTAACTATAAAACAACACATGTTTACAAGTGGAAATGATACAAGCATAAAACCATGACTTAGTGAGTAATAATACACATGGTGTACAAGTTATCATGTAATGAGCTCAGTTATTTAGCAAAAGTTTGTAATTCACAAGCAATAATCTAAATGAAATATTCTGTTGAATAAGAGAATGCCATGATAATGCATTATAGATATAGTACAGATATTAAGTAAACATGTCATATGTTAAACAATATGATTTACTTGAGATATTAACCCCTTATTGGCAAGGTTGGCATTGTCCTGAGAGACCTGTAATGCAATACCGATGCTCTGGATATTGTCGCATAATGTCATATACTAGTAGCTCGACTGAGTCCGACATCGAATGGCCCACGCTACTAGTAAAGCTGCAATGGTGACCTATCCATACAATCAAAGCCAAGTTTGACTGGGCGAGTGTTGAACATAAAAATATATCATACGCATGAGTTGTTTTTTTTTTTTTGGGAAAAATATACTTTAACCCCCAAGTTATCACCCATTTTGCAATTACACCTCCAAACTTTAAAAAGTGACATCGAGGCCCTACATATTACCATCGCGTATCAAATTAGACACTTTTGCATTCTTCTCGCCAAAATACCCTTAAATTATTAAAAAATAAATTAAAATAATGTAAAAAAAAAAAACCATTTGAAAAAATAAAAAAAATAAAATACAAGTGCTAATACAAAAAGGGCCACCTCGATCTTTTTAGTATTTTTTTTAAGCACATTTACTCAAAAGAGACGGATTTGGCAATTTTAGCCAATTCTCTCTCTCTCTCTCTCTCTCTCTCTCTCTCTCTCTCTCTCTATATGTATATATATATTACTCAATACTATAGTTCATTTCTTTTAGTAGTGCATCATGCTACCTCCTACAATATGCCATACTTTTTGGAAATGAAAATGGTGCACCGGTTGGATACTATGAACGTTAATCCTAATTGCGTAATTGTAAGGCAAATTAGTGATTGGCATGGGGTGGAAACAGGAGCAAATCCACTAAAACTTTTTATTGGTTCATATTCTTGCTCTCACAATAATGCCATTAGATCCTGGAATATTATTCTATTTTTATCTCCTACTATTTATTTAGTATTTCTTTTTGCGATTCAGAGCGTAAACACATCAGTTCTCAAGATCTTATTGGGTGGATTTTTTATTTTCTCCCTTTATTCGGTGGGGGACATCACATCCGTACTCTCTCCAATCTTTCAAATAATTGCTTTTATGGTATACTACTATTGGAATTCTTGACGTTGAGACTCTTGAGAGAGAGAGAGAGAGAGAGATCACTAGCAAAAATATGTACATGTTCTATTTTTGGATATATTATTATGCATTTATCTTGTACTCACTATTATATATATTACGGAAAAAAATACACTTTAGTTCCTTCTACTAATATTACTTTAGTACTTGTATAATCAAATTTTAAAAAGTGCCGTATGGATCTTTCAAATTATCTCTCTATTAAAAATAACCTACTTTGTTAGCAATTGGCGTCAAAATGAACAAAAAAAGTAGCCATGCGCATGCTTCACACATGACTATTTTTTATTCGTTCTTACCAAAATGCTCTTAAAATTATTGTAAATAAATAAAAAATTGAGTTCAGTAACTCACCCTAGCCTATGAAAGTGGTTCGACCACCCTCATTTTCTATTTTGGGAGTAATTCAATCATCTCCACAAAGTATGAGGGTGGTTTGAACACCTTCCATTTAAATGTTAGGGTGGTTTGACCGCCCCTTTTTACATTTTGGGAGTGGTTCAATAACTCATTTTGCATTTTAGGTTGTCAAACTACCATACACACCTTTTTACATTTTGAGAGTAGCTGAACCACCCCCACAGCCACGACTGTGAGGGTGGTTTAACCAAGCTCTCTAGTTTTTTTTGTTTTTTTTTTCACCTTGTTTTTTAAAAATTGAAATTTTAGTTTTGTTTATTTTTAGTTTATTTATTTTTTAAGGATTTAATTAAAGGGATTTTTATTAAAAAAAAAATAGTGACTTGTTGTGCACTTAATTACTTTTCTGTCAATCTATTTGGACGTCTATTGCTAATGCAATAGCTTATTTGTAACGGGGTAATAATTTGAGAGAGCTAAATGTCACTTTTTAAAGTTAAATAATATAAGTACAAAAATAATGATACTTCGAGAAGATAGAATGGATTTTTCCCTTATGTTTATAGGTTAATGTCTAATAAATTCATGAGTCAACACGTGATTAGAAATCAGTCGTTTACTGTTTAAAAATCAAACTTTACTGCTTAAGTTTGTTGCGGATTTGAAATCAACCATTCCGTGATTTTTCCATCAATTTTCCTAACGTCTAATAGAGCCGGCCACCCCATGGTAGCACCCCTCTTTTTTTTTTTCTTTTTTTTTTAAAAAAAAAAAAAAAAAAATTGTATTATTTTATTATTTTTATATAATTTTTTAACGATTTTAATTTTTTTTTTAATTTTTTTTATATAGTCAGACGTTAATATTTAGACAAAAAATGTAACAAATGCATCAAACGGGTTTTTACCCCTAACTCAGGTACCATTTATGAAACAAATAAAAACTCAGATACTAAATTTAAAAAAGCCTAAAATTTATGTATCAATAGAGTATTTAACCCTTTATATTATATCATAATGTTTTTTTTAAAAGAATTATATTATTTAATAGATTGTCTTACAATTTAACAATACGACAAAAAAAATTAATTGTTGAATTAACACATTAAAAAAAAAAAAAATGACTGATTTTTACAGTACCACGTATGTATTGTAGTGGTATAGTAGTGGAATGTCAATCAACTAAAAAGGCAATACTCTTTTATAAAAGAAAAACCAAAAGAAAATACCAAAGGAAAGCATTAACAAACAAGCTTGGAATGTGATTGATGGGTTGAGAGAGAAAGAGACCCATTCCATCCCCCACACAAAAAAGTGGTGGGAAAAAAGTTCTTTTTGTACGCACTGCGATGATGGCGATGAAGATGCCTGAAATCTCCAACAGGAGCAGCAACAACAACAACAACAATAACACTTCCTCTCTCTCTCTTTCTCTTTTACTCACCTCTTTCCCTTGGCCTTGTCTCTTCTCTTCCCCCACCACCATGGTCGATTCTCTACTCTCCCACACCCTTCTCATATCTCATGCATTTATCCATGAATGGTAGAGAAGCAGCAAACGAGTTATGGAGAAGAAGTGCGGTTGCTGGTCTGTGCTGAAACGCGGCGTTAGAGGTGCCTGCAAGTCCTCTGCTTCTAAAGACTCTGCCAACACTATCCCTCGTACTAGTCTTGTTTATGACGCAGGTGCATACACATATATATGTCTGTTTTATAAAATGGAACTGGCTTTATTTTTGATTTTTTAAGCGACGAGATTTTATATAATTTTGTCTCAGAAATGCTCCAGGTGTGCCTTCATATGGGTCTCCTCTGTTTTTGTTTTCTGTGAGACACACACTCAAACTCTCTCTCTCTCGTCAATTTCTCCAATTTCTCAAACTATTCGTCATAGCTCTATGGTATTTGGATTTGAAAGGCTATTATACTCACTTCCCATGTTTCCTATTAACCATGAAAAATTTGGAGTTCAAAATAATTTGTTAAGATTCCTCTTATGAACTGTTGAATCATGATGTATTTTTGAACTAGACAACAGATCTCAGATTTGGTTTCTCCTAATGAGTCCATCAAGGTCATTTTCCTGAGTACTAGGTACCAGAAAATGCGATTTTTCTTGTTCTGTCTGAGT
This sequence comes from Alnus glutinosa, assembly GCF_958979055.1. Taxonomy (NCBI): domain Eukaryota; kingdom Viridiplantae; phylum Streptophyta; class Magnoliopsida; order Fagales; family Betulaceae; genus Alnus; species Alnus glutinosa. Next base: position 8,023,147 of record NC_084899.1, on the reverse strand, counting down.
GTGACAGTTGAAATTCAACTGGTTTTTCTTCTGATAGCTGCATAATTCTGTTCTTTGGATCGTACAAATCCGCGTTGCTTTATTTTTGTGAAAACTAGTTAATCCTAATGAGATACCAAGGAAGTTCATGCCACTTGATATCTCACCGAATTCCCAATTTTTGCAAAATTTGAGTTCTCATGCTTCCAGTCCAGTCAAGATGTTGATGGTAATACTTTATTTCTGCAAAATTCACCTCCAGATGTTATTTGTGAACCAATCAAAGTTCAAATTGAGCTAAATTGACATCTATTGTGTGATTTGTCTATGAGAGGGTTGTTATCAAAGCAGAGCTTTTCACACTTGTTCTGTCAAATGCAGCAACTGAAACACGATATCTAAATGCTAGCAACAGAGAACTCTGTCCTCCCAATGAAGCTCACCTATCCTCAGATAATCCTGAGCCACCACCATCGGAAAGTGAAGCTCCTCGCCAGCTCCTCCAATTTACTTTTCAGGAACTGAAAGCTGCGACCGGGAATTTCAGACCCGACAGTATTCTTGGAGAGGGTGGATTTGGGTATGTTTTCAAAGGATGGATTGAGGAAAATGGGACAGCACCAGCAAAGCCCGGGACAGGAATTACGGTTGCAGTTAAAAGCTTGAAGCTGGATGGTCTTCAGGGCCATAGAGAATGGGTGGTTAGTAGAATATATGCTTTGGGTTAGTAGATTGATGTCAAAAAGATGTTTTCAGTGAGATGCTGGAAATTGGGACTGTAACCACGACATTTCCTTAATGCAGGCTGAGGTGGACTTTCTTGGACAGCTTCACCATCCTAATCTTGTCAAACTTATTGGGTACTGCAGTGAAGCTGATCAACGGCTGCTTGTTTATGAATTTATGACGCGTGGAAGTCTTGAAAACCATCTTTTTAAAAGTGAGTGTAGCTATTATTGTGCAACTGATCTTGCTAAACTTTTATATTGTGTTGTTTATTCTGAAAAACTGCCATCAGAGTGTTGCTTGGGATCACTGTTTTTTAAAATTTTAGTTAAAGGAATCTGCCTTCTTAAGATGTAAGTGATGTTGTTACAAGTAAATTTTAGCATCAAACATATAATTTGTTCTTCTTTCTCCAATATCTGCTTTCCCTCTTCCTTCTCCAGTTTCTCTTCCTAATTCTTATAGCTGAATATGTCATACGTTGAATGAATCCTACAAGGGTTCCCATGTTCAAAAGATATTTCTTTAGGAGTATAAGCCCTACAGGTATGTTGTAAGTTCTTACACAATTCATCAAGATTATACATTGATGGATGGTTAAATTGAGCACAATGCCTTAGATTTAACTTCTTTATTTTATTTTCTCTAGCCTCTTTTTAACTTGTATTCTTTGCATGATCATGCACTGTCAAATTGTCGTATTAAACAATTGCTAATTTTGTCAAAAAATTTGAAGGGACCATACCTCTTCCATGGTCCAATAGGATTAAGATTGCAATTGGCGCAGCGAAAGGACTTGCGTTCCTCCATAATGGTCCAGAACCAGTCATATATAGAGACTTCAAGACATCCAACATATTGCTTGATTCGGTATATGAATATGATATTAGTGAATGATCAAATTTAGATTTTTGTTGAACTGAGCTGTTAACAGGTTTTATCTTCTATAGGAATATAATGCAAAGCTTTCAGATTTTGGTCTAGCCAAAGCTGGGCCTCAGGGGGATAAAACGCACGTTTCTACCAGGGTCGTTGGGACTTATGGTTATGCTGCTCCAGAATATGTAATGACAGGTAAGAACAAGTTCAAATATATATATGTTCTAGCTTTAATGAATTTAATCATTAATTGTAAGAAAACTTAATAGCGAGGTATAGTGATATTAGAACTTGTCCTTGGCTTAATAACAAAAATAGCGTTGAGATATTTGAACTTGTTAAATGCTCAAACTTGTTGAAGCGTCAGTTTCAAGCATCTTTATGAGGCATTCGGATACCACATAATTAAAGACGATTTACACACTGAAGTTGGTGATAAGACATTGTCTAATATCTACAATCACTGATATATTCACTAATTAGGTTTACTGACTTCATCAGAATCCTCAATGAGCTGAATTCTAATGTCAAAAGTAAATAGTCTCACTTAAAAAGCTACAAAAAGCTAAGACAGTGGAACATTTATTTGAAGTGAATTTCAGCTTTTGTTTTTAGACCCCTCTACTTTTGTAACAAACAGCAAGGGCCTGTTCCTTCCCAGGCTAATTGTAGGATGACTTGATTATCTTGTGCTAGTGATCACATTACAAGGTCAGATAAGACAGTAAAGATTTATTTGAAGTCATTCCAATCAAATTCATTAAATTAGAATTTTCATATTGATTTGATAATGATGTTATTTAGCATTAACAATCTAGTTAGTTGGTCGCCCAACCAACACCAAAAACTTTCAAAAATTCAAGTTTGATGCAGTTCAGATGCTTGGAAACTGATGCTTCATGTCCTTGGCATACAAGCGAGTTATCATTTATGCTTGTGTTTCTTGTACCATAAGAAGTTTCAGATCTGACCTTTTATACAATTTTTGGATCTTCTTTCCCCAGGACACTTGACATCCAAAAGTGACGTTTACAGCTTTGGAGTTGTGCTACTTGAGATTTTAACAGGCAGAAGATCTATGGACAAAAAACGCCCAAGTGGGCAGCAAAACCTCGTTGCATGGGCTCGGCAATTTCTACTTGACAAGCGAAAGCTTGACCTACTAGTGGATCACCGCTTGGAACGGCACTACTCCATTAAAGGGGTGCAGAAAGTCTCTCAATTAGCTTACAACTGCCTTAGTAAGGACCCGAAATCCCGCCCCACAATGGATGAAGTTGTTAGGGTTCTGACTACATTGCAAGATCTTAACGACCTTGCCATTTTATCTTGCCATTCTCGTTTACCTCAACAAGGGAGACGCAAGAAGAAAGATGGAACTCCACAGCTCACCTACAACCAATCCAGGAGCATCAGAGATTCCCCACTGAATACTGGCAGGCAGCATTGTAGATGATTGGCAGTCACTTCTCTTTGATTGGCTCAACTATTTGATAAAACAAAAGGTTTGGATGCCAACTCTTTCCACTGGGAAATTGTCAGAAGAATATATTTCAAGCTTGTATTAAGTTTTGGGTGTCTGAAACTTGCCAGAGCAGCAGGGTCAACGGAAGAGGAAGGTACATCAGTTTCCTTTTCATAAACCCTGACATTAGAGAACTAACCATCAATTCAGAACATTCCTCACGATTTGCCTGTGTTGTAATTGAGCTATATCTTGTAATTAGATAAAACCTCTCATTTCCAAGATTGTTATTTGGAACTACCTGATTTTTCCAACTGCTTTGAGTTGTGGAAATTGCATTTTTCTATATATTTTTCTACTTGCAATTTTCTTTATTTCTAAATTATGTATATATGAGGGCATAGTGTAGGTTCTGGGTGTCCCATCCAACCTCAGCATCTATCCAGATCATGTCCAGGACAAGCCACCAACAATTAAGTTTCCAGCAAAAATTCAGAGCAAATACTCCCTACCCAATCCCATAGGTTTAAGCTTTTGGATTTAAGTGCGGTGCTATCGTGCTATATTAAGGCCTGGCATATAGATTATTTGGGTGTTTATTTCCCTAACATTATATGCAAATTAAAGCATAAGTATCTATGGTACTCATTTTGCCTTCACATGTTTTTTGATGTCAGATTAGATTAGGATCATGTTTAGCTTTGACTTGGTCCATGTATGTATAATTTCTAGAAAGGATATTTCTCCAGTTGCAGTTAAAAACTCTATAAAGTATGCTGGCAAAGAGGAAGCCTTTGCATCTTTTAGCAGAATAAGAGCAGTCAGGTGTTTTTTTTAGCTTTCTGTCTTTCCAGGGAAGAAGCGACATGTATTCTTTTGATAGATTCACCAGTCACTACAAGTCTACAACCCTAGTTAAGTTAAGTTATGTTAAGTGTAAATTATGAAAATGCATGTTACTTTTAAAAGCCAGCAAGGATTACGTTTGATGGACATGTCACTTTTGACTTCCTTTATTACTGGCGGGCAACATGAATTATAGCCACCCAGTTCCTCACTTGAGAGTGTCGACGTCGTTTTTCTATTGTCCTTGTGCAAGGAAACAACAAATTAAGGGTCTCCTTACCTCAAACCAAAGCCTCGGGATCCACATTTGTAGGAACTAAAGCTAGGAGCCTAGGATTATCCGTCCCATTAGGTAAAGTAATTCTATCTAAATTTAATTTAGCTGAAGTTTTTTATATTTCTCTCTCTCTTTCTTCTTTCTTTTTTCTTTTTTCTTTTTTTGGGGGGGGGGGGGGGGGGGGGGGGGGGGGGGGGAAACAGAAAAAAAAAAAAAAAAAAAATTAGCTGAAGGCTTTTCACATGCACTCCACATCAGATTTTTTATTTTTTATTTTTTTATTTTATATATATATATATATATATATATATATATATATATATATATATATATATATATATATATATATTTTCTTAAATATCCTTTATTGGTCAAGAATGGAAGGCTGCGTTACTCGAGCAAGTGCTTGCGACTACGCTGCAAGATCGAAGAGCGCCAAATCCTGCTTGGGGCCTAGCTCATCGATCATTGCCACGCTGGGCAACGAATTGGTGTCAGCCAAGATTGGCAAGCTGTGCTGCTCGAGCAAGCGCTTGCAACGCCGCTTTGAGATCTGGTCGACGAAGAGTACCAAAAGATACTTCGGGTCCAACTTGTCAATCATTGCCATGCCGGCCAATAATGCATCGGCGTCGGTTGAGATTGGGAGGTTGCATTGCTTGAGATAGCACTTGTGACTTCGCTGCGAGATCTGGTTAAGGAAAAGAGGGCTAGAACCTGCTTGAGGTCGAACTTCTCGATCATCACCACACCGGCCAACGCATTAGTGTCGACCGAGATTGGGAGGCTGCACTACTCAAGTAAGTGCTCGTGACTCCGCTGCGAGATCTGGTTGAGGAAGAGTGCCAAAACTTGCTTGGGTCCTACAAGCCATTCACTTAACATCTTCATTCCAGCAAATTTGTCGTTCTACCGCCCGGCAATCTATTAATTTGCAAATAAAAATGTTACAGATACTTAAACTTTTACAAATGAAGGCGTATAAACTGATGTGGAATCTGACGTGACGTTTTCTCAATTAAAAAACTTAACAGGCTTTTTCTCTTTATTGTTCATGTCAGTGTACAATTTTTTTCTAAAAAGCTGGGTTCTTTCTCTCGCTCCAAGCTTTTCATTTTCTAAAAAAAAAAAAAAAAAAAAAGACCCATCTTCCTGAATCTTCTCCAGGCCTCTCTCTTAGATCGTGCGGCTGAGGAGATCTCTCCAAGTCAAATGATGATGCACACGCTCCTCCAGATCGATCTTCGATTCAGCATTATCTACTTTGATGCCATTTCAGTCATCGCGGAGGTCGGCTGCGTTGGGGAGGTGGTGAAGCACGAGCGCCTCGTCGACAACCGGTTATTCCTCATCTGCAAGGGCCAGGAACGGTTCCGAGTGACCAATCTGGTTCCGACCAAGCCCTACCTGGTCATCGAGGTGACGTGGCTGGAGGACCGGCTGTCCTGCAACAAGGAAGAGGATCTGGAGGTGTTGGCGAGCGAGGTGGAGGGGCACATGAAGGACGTGATTCGCCTCTCAACCCAGCTCGGTGGGAAGCTGGAGAAGGAGGCACAGGACCTTCGTCAGCACCTCTTTCCGACACCATTTTCATTCTTCGTCGGTAGCACATTCGAGGGCATGTCGAGAGAGCAGCAGGCGCTACTGGAGTTGGAGGACATGGCGTCATGGCACCACCTCGCTGGTACACCGGCCACCGTGCGGCTGAGGAGAGAGAGAGAACTAGCTTTTTAGAAAGAAAAAAAATTGTACACTGACGTGAACAGTAAACAGAAAACGCCTATAAAGTTTAACTAAGAAAACGTCACGTCAGATTCCACATCAGTTTGTAAGCTTCCCTTTGTAAAAGTTTAAGTACCTATAGCATTTCTCATTTGCAAAACACTAAGGAGTTTATAGTGGAAGAGAAATAACTGTGTAAGTTCACAACTAGGTAAGCAAATTATTACGAAATCAATTATGCATCGAGCCTTCATTGACATAACATAACTTTGAAATATTAGACGTGAGTTTTCACAAATATAACATACGAGTATTGTCTCCGTTAATATGTCGTTAAAATGTAGTTTATTTTGAGGAAGTGATGGAACATAATTTCGGTAACAATCACTGATATTTTAATGCAAGGAAATCATACTATATGTATAATCATAGTTATCCTACATATGGTCTATGTAAGTCCTCAATCCTTCAATGGTAGGGTTTGAGCTGTCCCGAGTGACCTATAATACAACACTGGTGGCCCCAGATATTGTATGCATACCGTCATATACTAGCAGTCCGACAGAGTCTGGCCTCAGGTGGCCCAAACTACTAGTAAAGCCGTAATCGTGACTCCATTCATATATGGTGTGCCCATCACAAAACAACTGTTGAATTCAAGGCTAAACATAAAAGTAAATCTCTGTGACCATAGGGTCAAGCCCGTATAATGTAAGCTCATGACTATAATACCACATGTACCGATGTACCATGTCATACGATGCAAATATTGCTCATTTATTTTAAGAAAATCATATATAGGCCAGGCATCCATTTGAAGCAATCTAAACATGTTATAAAATCAGTAGGCTCAAGACATATCATTTTGAAGAATAAAACATGTTCAGTCAGCTAAAATGTTGCACGTTAAAGTGAAACTAGTTTCATAATCATTTACTTACTTCAAATGTTCATCTATAGACTTTGACGTCTTGGACAACCGCTATTGCAAAACATACCATAATATCATGAACAATACCTCAAGAGTCTAGCCTATGAATGCGAAAATCCTAATTAAGAAATAGATATACTAACCCATCATTAAAAACTCTAATCTCTCATTTTGGACACTTTTGAATGTTCGTCCTCAGTATCGAGCGTTCGGTAAGCAAGGGTCAATCGTTCGACCAGATATAGTGGAACTGGGTACCAAAATGCATGAGAGACCCAAAACTTCTACCTGTTACATATAAAACGTTAACCAAAGCTTCCAATAACCTTATAATGACATGCTTAAACATATCAATGTGATAAAACAATAAAATCATAAATAAACTCTCATCTTTTGAAGAAAAACTAATTATTCTTACGTAATAAATTATAAACTCAACATGGAATGCTAGAACAAAAAGAAATGCTTGATAAATCACAAGGTTAGTATAATAAAAATAATAATAATGCAAAAATTGAATTGGAAACAAGGCTTACCTCAAAGAGGGTGGTATCACACCACAAACCATTTTCTCTCTCTACAAATTATCTCTCTCACTAGGATTAAGGCTCCTCTGAAGCTCAAGAACAAAGGGTGAAGGTTTGAGGGTCATAGTGAGCGTTTTATAAGTGTGAGAAATGGATAGAATTGATTGAGGTGGATAAAGTGCTTTTCAGACATGTTCGAATGTTCGTGTTGTACTTCGAATGTTCAGGAAAATGACATGTCGATCGTTCCAACAAAGCGCCGAATGTTCCAAGAGAAGTTAAAAGGTAATGCTGCCTAGGGCAAGCATCAAACGTTCTAGTGAAAGTATTCAAACGTTCCAAGGAGATAGACGTTCAAAGATCGTAAAATATGAATATTAATAAAATTAATTGAAAAGGGATTATATATATTTTGAAGGGTATTTAATTAGTGATTTAAAACACGCAATAATTTTAATAGCGAATTACTCGTCATAGTTGATATTAATTTATGCGAGGCATTACAGTTTTTGATTGACTATTTGATGCCGTCCATCAAAAGAAAAATTGTTGTGAAATTTAGTACATATTCAATCATAGATGATTTTTTAGGTCTAAAAAAACGTTAGATTCTATTTTTATAGGTAATTGGGTTAGAAATTGACATATATTAAGAAACATTTATTTTGTGTTTTTTATTTTGTTTATATTTTGTTAACACTGAGTGAATACTAGTTATATTTTATATATATTAATTAAATCTTAAATCTTAATGTATTTTCATTCAAATTCCAGCCTCTTAATTAGAGCTCCTGATTCCGTTGACCCTAGTTCACACCATTTCATCGATCGGTGACTATGCTCTAGGAAAGTAATTGAGAAATTGCCTAGCTTTATTAAGAAAAGTCGAGTAATTAATCTGGGGAACAAGTGAGAACTGTATCTAAACTCAAGTAAGCTCGTCTTCTCTGAACATGATTGTCAGACATACGGGAAATGAACGTCAGAACGTAAAAGAAACATTTATCTTCTCTTTTATATAGAAAATATTTTTGGTTGCACATCTTCTCAGCTCTTAGTGTTCTCTATGACAATTCTTAAATATTGTGCCTCCAAGGGCAGTGTTTACTAATTAAGCTCCTGTCCAAGAAATACCATCGGTCAGCCATATATTCTACATACTTTACCAGCAGTCCAAATTGGTGTCGAAGAATTCATTTCTGATTAACGGCCGGTTGCTACAATTATGGATTAAATTTCACGCTCAAGCCTCAAAAAACAAAATAAAAAATAAAAAATAAATAAAGAGGCAGTGATTTTCTGTTGGCTAGCTGATCTGCTGCTGTCCGTTTAGGCTTCATGATGGAAACTGGCCGGACCGTAAAGGCAAACTGAAACTCTAGAGACCGTCGACGTTTTTTCCAGTAATGTTCATTTTCTACCAACACGTAAAAGTATCAATTAGCAGGCTTCCTGTGGATCTGGGTATCAACAAATACGTATATATATATATGTGTGTGTGTGTGTGTGTGTGTGTGTGTGTGTGTGTGTGTGTGTGTGTGTGTGTCAGTGCATGTGTGAGAAGCAAACCAATTACCTCTACGTACCTACCAGCCTTCTGGTATTAATGTCTTAACCATTTCAACACACAAGCTGTTGATATTCGCACTTGGTTCCTTTACTGGTCTCTCCTCTTTTTCTTGCCCGTCGTTAATTGAAATATGCCGGACAAAACACAGCTGCACGTTTCAGAATCAAATTAAAGAATGATTAGCCACTAAATAAGCAACCATCTATCAAAAACATGTGAAACGTTCTACCCTGGCCCTCTTGAATGCAATCAATTTTTTGGGTCATGCTTGCCGGCCAAAGCCTGAACTTTATCCAGCATGTGTAAATGAGACGCTTTACACAGTGTCCCGATAATTTAGTCCGGGATATGTACTGATGTAATCCTAATCAGTAAGGATTACATCTTGGTTTATCATTATCTTATGGTTTAGCTTTATCTTATGTTTTATCTTTATCTTATCTAAATAATTATTTAGTCTAAGAGTAGTAGTAGTTGTTTTCATTTGAAGTTCTCTTTGAATATCAGTAGGATTATCTAGCTAAAAGAATGGATAGAAGTAGTCAAACTCTATGTAGAATAAAGTTACACTCCTACGTGAGTTTGTTAGTTTATTTAAGGAAGCAAACAAGGAAATAAGAAGTATGTTGAATTATTAATCTGAATACAGTTTACTGTGTTTTTAGAAGTTCTTGACTCACTCCAACCTACATTTTTCCTGTGTTTCGGTGATCAATTGGTTCACATCATGTACCCTGGTTAATTAAGATGGCAAGGCTCAAGCAATAAATTTGAAAGCGATTCAGGATTTGTACACAGAAAACTTTGGAAGTGATCTGGATTTGTTCAACATCTTCCCCTTCAAAAAGGTGAGCATTGGTACAGCTTTTCAAGTAAGTCCCAGCATATAGATATATATAGCCTTAACATGCATATTACGACATCCTAGGATTGTCCAAAGACCAAAATTATACTGGAATCTAGTAAAGAGATTTATGTCGCAGTCTGGATCAACTCAGCCATACATGTGATTTGTTTTCTGGTCCCAGAATGCTTTTGAGTTTTGACATATACGTGAAACAGTGCTTGGCAATAATCTTGAAAGTGTATTATATTTTAGTCTACCATATAAAGCTTAATAAGCTGTCTAGCTCGTAATATTTTGTCCAACTGAGAAATGCTTTCTATTATCAGTGAAGTCAGAATTAATTATTTAGAATGATGATAAAGTTTGTATCATTGGCTGATATATATAACAAAGTTTGTTTTATTTGAAGAATATAATTTGTTGTAGAGTTTAGTTTAATTGAAGACTCCGTCGGCGAGATATTGGGTTCGTTTGATAAAAAATAATAATAATAATAATAAAATAAAATTAGAGACAACTTTTTTGCTTTTAGGTTAAAAATGTGTTCTGATGTGACAAAAATATAAAAGCAATTTTGTGTTTATAGTTATTTGTTAATACTTTTTTTTTTTTGCGAAAAAAAACAAAAAGCAAACCTAAAGAGCATTATCGAGCAAATCCATTAGCCGGAGCGGAACCACCTGAATGAGTGGGGGAACTCTCAAAATATATGTATTTATGAGAATTCATCGCAAAATTTATTTTTCACCCCCCATTTGTCCCCTCCCCTCAAGTTCTAGTTTCACCCTAGCCCATTAGTACCATAGTACTCATGAGAATCCATCCTTAACTAATATATCTTAAACTCTCCCAACAAGGTGTGGTCGAATATAAATTAAATATATCTCACGGTAAATTCTTAAAATAAATGATGATTTAACAAGGTGAATTACCTGATCATCATCCTTAATTCCAAACAGCCGGACAGATGCTTTGTCATCAACTAGCTTCCGACCTTTGTAGCATAAACAAAAGTGACCCCATACATGAGACCTGCACATAAATATGTTAACTTTAGGAATTTAACAGTAAACTCTAACTTAATTATCCATGTTTGTTGCTGTGAAATTTTAAAATGTAGAAAAGAATTAAAAAAAAAAAAAAAAAAAAAGGAATTTAATCAACGTAAATAATATATTTTATTTAAGATCAATAGTACTCGGGTAACTGCTAGAATGGACCCTTGTTTGTCTAAATATATTTCCTTTGCTGGGAGATTACAGCTCATTACCTCTGTTCTCTTTAGTCTTCAAATATTTTGGACTAGAATCTTTATGCTTCCTAAGAAGGTGATTCGGCTTTTGGAGCAAAAGTTCAATAGATTTTTATAGAATGGTAAGGATGAGAAGGCTAGAGCTAAAGTTGCTTGGGAGAAAGTGTGTTTGCCTAAAAGAGAATGAGGTTTAGGTATCAAAAGATTGGCGGTTTGGAATTGTGTTTCCATGTTAAACCATATTTGGAACCTCTTTGCTAAGTAGGGTTCCTTTTGGGTTGCTTGGATTCATCTAAATTGGTTTAAAGGGAGAAATTTTTGGGAGGTTTCAATTCCCCAAAACTGCCCTTGGAGTTGGAGGAAACTCCTTAACCTCATAAGCATTGCAAAACCATTTATAAGCTTTAAAGTGGGTAATGGTAGTGATATCTTCATTTGGCATGATGTCTGGCACCCTGCTGGTTGCTTATTGGATATATATGGAAGAAGGGTTATATATGATGCAGGTCCTTTTGTTGGCCCGAAGCTTTCATCGATTATTAGACATGGAGACTGGTTTTGGCCTCATGCTAGGTCTTAGTCTATTGTTGATATTCAAAGTAGACTTCCTGAAATTGAGATTGGAGTTATGGATCAGCCGGTTTGGGTTTCTAAGAGCAGTGATTTTTCTAGTGCTGAAATTTGTGGAAAGATTAGAGAAAGGCAACCGATTGTGGAATGGTTTAATCTGGTTTGGTTCTCTGCTGCCATACCGAGACATGCTTTCTTCCTTTGGCTGGCTTTCCATGATGCTCTTACTACTAGAGAACATATGTGTCGTTGGGGCTATTCGGGTAGTAATCTTTGCCTATTTTGCCATGCGAAACAGGAGACTCGAGACCACTTGTTTTTTGAGTGTGGGCTGAGTAAACGTATCTGGTGTAAGCTGATGGGAGAGTGTGGGATGATGGATGCCCCGAATGGTTGGGATGATATTTTCAGGTGGAGCAGAAATTTCATGCGAGGCAAAAGTTTACATGCTACGGCAAGGAAACTATGTTTTGCTGCCACCGTTTATAACCTTTGGCTCCAAAGGAATGCTCTCCTGCATAATGGTTCTTCCAAATCTGAAGAAGCTTTGCTTTCCAAGATAAGATGGGAGGTGAAGGTTCGGTTGCTATCTAAATCTTCCCAAAAGTAGTCCAGGACTTCTTGTTTTTGGTTCTCTGTTTTTTGCTTCTTGTGTTAGCTTTTTGATTGGTTTTGTATAGTGCTAGCTCCTGAGGGGCTTGTTTTGATTGTTTGGTTCTTTTGTAAACCGGGAGTCTAGTTTTCTGGAGTGTGTAGAAGATGAGTTCGATCAATAAAGCTTTTATTCACAAAAAAAAAAAAAAAAAAAAAAAAAACACACATTGAGGTCCATACCATGAAATATTAATGTGTGTATCCCTTGGTAACTGACTGAAAACCTCCTCCACGGCCTCTTTCAGTTCTGCAATTGTTGCCGTCTTTGCAACCCCCACCTCTGCTTGACATTCAAAATTTCCCAATTATATATATACAATTGCACCCCATGCATTCCAGATATAGCTGTACGTGCCTACAATATGCTAATTATAACTGCATGCATAAATATTTACGAAATTCAATTCGATCATGCGTATGAGAAGAGAGAATATATATATATATATATATATATATATTAATTACCAAAGTAGGAGCCATCCAACTTGAGAACATAGAGCTTGAGGGGCTGTTGAGGCAGCCGGTGGTATGTTAAACTCTTCCAAACGCTCATCGGAGAGATAGAGGGCCACGTAAGCATGATTCCGGCATGTGCAGCCCCATGCCCGGAGTATTAACCTAACCCTACCTTTTACATTAAGGAAATCTTAAACGGCAATATATATATTCCAAAAATATTCTCTGAGTTTAATTTCCTTTGGTGGCCGGTAGGGTTAGGGCCTTGATCTTTCGAAGAGGTCAAAGATCAAGCCACAGAGAGAGATCGAGAGAGTTTATATTTGTTTGAATATATGTTAGTTGGTTGGGCTTTGAAGACGGAGACAGTTATAGATGTTCAAATTTATTTAATTTATTGAATAGAAAAAAAAAATACTTTATTTAATTTCTTGGTGGGAAGAGAAGGAAAAATGCTGAATCGCTTTTTAAATTTTTTACACCATTGAATTATGTGGTGACCTTTTTTTAATATGTTACAAATTAACTAGTAAGGTTAATTAATTAGGTGATAATCAGAACCTAATTTTGTGTGTTTGACGGACACAACATTGCATAACAGCATGCACCCTTTTAATTATGGATTCACAAAATATACATTATCTATATATATATATATATATATATATATGAGAATACCTTCAATAAAGATGGGCTATAAATCCTTCATTTTACGGTAACCAATTATAAGTAGACAACTTATCAAAAATATAAAAAAATACAATATACATCAAAACATCTAGTCTTTTCCCTACTTCTCTTAATCTCCCGTGGAGGTCAAGCTACCATCTCTATTTCAACAGTGCCTCCGCTAGACCCTTGCTCGAAGAACCATCAAGTCTGGCCGTTCTAGCTCGTAGAGCTCAGCCCGTAAACCACCCCACCTCACCAGATGAAGCTACCGCCGGAATCCATGGAGCCACCGTCAGAATACTCCGAAGGACATCACCGAAATTCACCCAGTTTCGGGTAAATGAGAACCGAGAGAGAGAGAGAGAGAGAGAGAGAGATCGGGTCTGGCACTATCCCGTGGCAATTCTAGCCACCGTACGACGAAGGAGAGTGACAACTGTTGTGAGTGAGATTGAAAGTGGAGGAGACATAAAACTCTAGCAAGGTAAGGATTTCCCCTTTGATTGTTCAGATTTAAGAATTTTGATTTAGGTTTTGTTGATTGGGTTTTCCTTGGGTTTTTAAATTGGTTTTCTTGTTTGGTTGGGTTGTTCTAACTTCTATGGGGTTCGATGGCCATTAGAGCAGGTTTGCATAAGCTTTGGAGTGACACAAGTGAAGGATGAAGAGGTAAATAGTGAAATTTACAACAATAATAATGGGTTTCACCATTGTTGTCTGCAAGGTGAGAGAGAGGGAGAGAGAAATCGGACTTTTAACAAACAACCAATGAAAAGAAGAAAGAGTCGGCCGTTAGTGATGAGGGTGGAGCCGGCCGCCGTCGCTGGTGGTTAAGAACGAGTCTTGGTTTCAGATCTGGCTAGACCATAACAGGAAGAGACAAAATGCCCCCATTTGATGATGGATTTGCTGCTTTCATTCCTATTTTATTTGGTGTGTGTAGTTAATGTGTTAAAGTTTTATTGGAGGCTGTAAAAATGGTGTTTTGTGGATGGTCCTTATAAAAGGGGCTCTCTCTCTATATATATATATACTTTTGGTGTGAACATAATAATTACTAGCTAGATATTCCTAGGCCGTTCATTTTCTTATGATTGAAATAAAAATACGGATTAGGCTTAGGTGCTGCATGTAAAAAAAAAAAAAAAAAATACAACATGTAAGTTTTGTAGTTTTTTCAATAATCAAGATCTAATAATTTTACGGTATAACACAATGGTGACATAAGAGTACTGCTTGCCGGTTTCCACACCTCGCCCAAAAAAAAAAAAAAAAAAAGAAAAGAAAAAAGAACAGAAAAATATGCAAATTGTAGCATAGACAGAATCATGATCAGGTCCAGATCCATGGCTTTTTCTTTTTTTGTAATAATTAAGATCCTGATCGATGCCATGCATGATGTAGAATATATATATCCTAGGATATATTAATTAGTGAACTAAATAGCGTAATGAAAGGGAAGCTAGCGGATAATAGGAATTGAAGTTAGAGGTATTTTAGGAGAAACGAAAAGTTAAAAAAGGGATGAAAAAAACCCTAGTCACCCAAATAGACAGGATATTCTTTGAAAATACTGAATTATTCTCCAAAATCGAATGTCTCAACTAGTTATATTAGCCCACATGCCGGGCTTGAATAGCTAAAGAAAATCGAAAATTATCAAAAATGGGCAAAAGTCTAATTATTAATTAAACAAAATTGAACTACTATCAAAACAAGGATTCTGTCAAAATTCTTGCAAAATCACTTTTAAAACGAAAAATTGAAATAATTCCTAAAATTACAAAAAAAAAAAAAAAATTCAAACACTGATTCGAAAGGGAAAAGAACGAATTTTGAGGCCCAAAACGATGCTCACGGAGCATAGCTCGATGGCATCGACGTGCATACCAAAAAAAATTAGAGTCTTGTATTCAATTCTAATAAAACTTGTAGTAAAAGTTATGCACGTTTTACTGCATACACTACCATGCGTTATAGCTAGCCCAATTACTTTTGGTCATGCTGATTTTTGGCAATATTCCATGCACGCTGGTTGTGTGTGCCAAGGTATGCGAGGGATATCAACTCAACATCAGACAACTCATTATGAGCTATGACTCCATCATCGGATCCACGCACATGCATGAAGCAAAAGTGTCCATGACCTACGTTTCTAAATATGGGCTCCCATCGATCTCATTATTTCGCTGCGACGAAGCTATCAACTCTAGCTAGCTAGATCATGATCTATATGCATCCCACCATAACCACACCGTCCACACCTAATTAAAAATGTAAGAAGGAATTAGATGGAGTGGACCCTTCTTTCTTTTTCAACTATATGTGTATATATATATATAGTGTGTGTGTGTGTGTAGAAATGCTCATACATATAGATATATATATATATATATATATATATATATATATATATATATATATATATATATACACGTACAGCTATACAACAAGAAAAATCCCTACTCATTAATTTCATATTACACAGCATATTAAATCAAGAAACTGTACTACTTAATGGATGAATGCCTAATTAGGAAATTAAGCTTTTAGATTTGGGCATAAATGCATGCATTTCCTTAATTAAGACAACTCATTATTAGGAATGGAACCAGTGAAACCAATTATGGCAAAAGATTAGATAGATAGAAGCATCAAGTTTCCATGAAATCCAAATGATGATCCTACACTTTTTTGCCTCTATGATTAATGAAGTGTTTTTCTTCCTGTAGAGAGAGAGAGAGAGAGAGAGAGAGAAAGAGAGATTTTACTCTTAGAACTGTATATATATATATATATATATATGCAGAGTTGCATACCTGTGTCTATATATAGAACAGAACTGCTTGGAACCAGAAAAACAGAAATAAAAAGCAATAGGGATATGGGAGAAAGAAGATAAAATTATTAGGGAATGTAATATATACCTTGGGAGTTGGGAGGTCTACCGTACCCAATATGTTTGAGTCCAACAATGTTACATATATGATCAACATTGGTACTCCAGAAGAGATAGCTGCTACAAGAAGAAGTCCTACATATATATTAATAATGCAATTTACATACATTGGCACATATATATATACACATATATACAAAACTTGCTTCCAAGCAATAGAAAAAACATGCAATATCATGCAAGAAGTAGAATAGAAAACCAGTTAATCAAGTTTTCAAGAGAAGCTGAGGTGAGAGGGAAAGCAGTTCATGGGGGAATCATGATCATATAGAAAGTGATATTGGCGCGGCTCAATCCGAGATCTTTTACGACTTTTCCAAACGTAAATCCGTCATCAGATTGAACCTCACCAACATCGCTTTCTTTGCTTCGATCCCAAGCATCCATAAGAAAAGCATAAAGCAAAAGTTCTTCTTCCCGCCACCACGACTGCTACAGCAAAAATGAAAGAGTTTGCAGTCATCCATCCATCTTTTTGGCTTTCAAGCTAGCTTGCTGGCCTGGAAATAGAAAGTAAAAAATAACTTGACGAAAGAATACCAAATATGGTCCCATATATTTTCCACCAAACGACAATAACATGATAATTTTAAGTACCCATGGTGAAGTGGTTGGGCCAGGGATGGTATATATTTAATTAGTGTGATGAAGTGGGATCTCCAATCATGATTTATATTCTGCATAGTGAGACACTATCAATGCATTTTTTTCTAACTCAATTTAAAAGTTCGATGAAAAAGGCAAAAAACAATTTCTATATATATTTGAATTCTAGTGGGGTCCCAAAATTATATGGTATTTCAATAAATCACGCGGGGGATGAAGATGAACAACGTGCATGAAGCTACTAAAACGATCGATGAAACAACACTCACTATTCACTAAACAAAGAAAAATGAAACAATAATAATCAACTTTGTTTGGTTTTTATCCAACTGAAAAATAGTCGTGATTATCATCACTACAGCACTCATATTGATTCAATGAAGTCTTTTCAACAAAGAACAAAACTAGGGTTCGGAAAAGGAAAAGCTTATATATATATATATATGAAGAAGATGAACGTGCAGGTTAGATGTATATATATATGATACAGAAAGAAAGAATGATCATGATGATCAACACAAAATTTTAAACGAAACCAACAACTATATATTGATAGAACATATATGAGAGATAGAAGAAGTATAGCTGAGAGAGAGGGAGAGAGAGAGAGAGGAGTGAGGAGGGAAGGGGGTGAAGAGGCAGAGAATGTATACTGGTAGATTGTGCCTCGGGATGAGAAGGTGAAGAAGGTGAGTGGAATGATGTCAAGGGGGAGCATCACTTACTTTAGGGTTTGTCATGCTTAGTTTGTACTCAAATAAAATCAAACACCACCTTCTTGCGCATGCACCTGAAATATTCTCCACCAGAAAACCCAAACAACTCCTTTTGATTGTACCTCTACCTTTTTTCTATTCTTAATTATTTTAACCTCCCCCACCTTTTTCTATCATGCTTGCGTCTCCTTAATTATGTATTATTTATTACTCCACAGAATAACATACTTGGCTTATATATGTAACGTACCATGATCATACAAAAATAACATGCCCCCTCTATTAATTTAAATTACTTGTCCGAAATAATTAACTTAAACTAGATATATATGATCATTTTCATTAATCTTATTGATCAATCCCACCAATTATCAGAATTAATTAATATTATTCTTTGTCTAAAGTACTAGAGCACCAAGAATATACCTTCTAGCGTAGGAGAAAAATAGTACTAGGTCTTCATGAGATAGAGTTAACATAAACTTGGTTATTTTGCCATTTAACAATGAATACGTAGAAGCAAATTAAAAGATGGTCAAAATGAATGCGAGAGAGAGAAGAAGGCGAATCTTGGGAACAGGAGTGCAGAATGTCAGCGAGGGATTTTGTCTAGAAAGAAGTTTCGGAATGGAAGGAAGGGGTACGTACAAAGTTGCTAGCTTTTGAAGACACATATTTTAGCAGTAAGCAAATAGGCAAAATAGTCTACGACCCAAAGCGGGGACACCGGCGCTAAAGGTGCCCTGCCTTGGGCCTGTATTAGGGAACACTCTCCTTGGGTTGTGCTTATCCTTTTTCCCCTCTCCACCCTATTTTCTTTCTTTTAATTTATTTCAAATCAGCCACCACCCTCTTCAACATTTTGGGAACTGTAAAAGACCCTTTTAATCTCTCTCTCTCTCATAATTTGAGGCGATAAGTTCGCGTGCCACTATCCAAACAGATTCTTTTTTCCACCCACGCCTTGAACCATTGCACTTCTCGGTTCTTCTTTCCTAGCTGATCACCAGATCCTAGACTGAGAAGGTCAAAAGCTAGCTCTATTTCTTCGGCTTTCTGTGCTGCTGCTTTACCTCTGATTTTTACGTTTTATTAAGTCCCATGTGTACATGTTCTCTTGAAGCAGAAATATGGAAAGTACTGGTAATTGGGAAATATTATTATTCAAAGGTCGTCTTTGAGACTACTCTTGATTAAAGAGGTGGACAAAGAGACACCCGTGTTCTCATAACTCAGATTTTCTCTCTTTTTCTTTTTTTTTTTCACTAAAAGCTTAGCGGGCCATATTGACCCCCTTTTTTTTTTTTTCTAAAAAAAAGCAATCACGCTTTCTTCGATCAGTATATTACTATTCCAAAGAATAATTGAACCACTTTATTAACCTCCTCTTTTGTTTAATTTCATTGAATATTATATTATTGTTGTTATTGTTGCCGTCCCCATCATCTCCGTCCAGAGCTCGGGTTATTTTTCATGGTAATAGTGTTATTATTTGACACTACTTATTTCAAAAATTTAAGCCGATACAAAATGATAAATTATTCTCTAGAAACGAAATCGGCACCCTAGCCTTCTTGAAATTTGGGACGTTGGTGGGTTGCAAAATCTCACTCTCATACGTACATTTTGGCATGAATTAGGGAAGAGAAAATGCAGGATATTTTAACTTTTTTAAGTTATTGCAATGTGGCCGGGGTTGATGGGTATGTTTCAATCATGCATGGCAATTAGGCGGAAGTCAGTTGTCAGCTTGTGGAGACAAGAAAGACATCTCTCTCTCTCTCTCTCTCTCTCTCTCTACATTTGTAATATGCATGCCTGTATCTTTATGTATGAGAGTTTTCTGTTGACACATGCAGGCTGCAGGCATACCCCTAGAAGTTTAGACTCTCCCGATAAAATTTTTGAGCAATGAGTGAATGGAAGAAGCTTTTTTCACTTTAAGAAAGGTAGAACCAGTAACGCCAGACCAAAAAATAACCCACGAGTCCACAAATGGGACATGGGTTCACCAATTTTTGGGACATAAAACCCACCTGAACCGTCCCATGTGGCCTGGCACAACCTAACTAATTAACCAAAAGCTAACATTCCTATAAACTCCTCGGCATACAAAAATATCATGATGTCTGGAGGTTCAGGCAGTGCCTGACTGTCTGTTTCTATCTATACCACAGCAAACCACAAAAATAGCTCGTCAAAATTAACTGTTAATTAAGGGCTCCAAAAACTCCCGTAATTAAAGCTCGCATTTGGGTGAAAGGAAAATGACAACTCAATTAGGATGAATATATTATTGTTCCGATACTGTAAAGGAGATCGATCTTCAGTAGTTTCTTCAACGGTCTAGATTTAATTTCAAGTTTTCTATGAAAAAGAGATCTAGACTCTAGTAGTTCTGTTTTGTTTTTGTTTTTTTTTTTACAGCGCCTAATTAAGCCAAATCAGTATGTTCCAAGCTGTAATGAAACAAAAAAAAACCAGCCTAATCATGCATCTTCATTCATATGAAATCATGCATTTCAGGTCCCATTCATTTCACACGACCCATTGCAAGCATGTCTACAATAATACCATTAGCATCTTTTCTTTTTTCTGATCTTTTTGTCCAATCAAATAATGGCATATTATCATTACCAACAACAAAATAGCATCTAAGCCTCATAAAGATGGCATCTCGTCTAAAACTCATTCGTATGCTACAATTAATGTTCAGATTTTATTTTCAGCCAAAACTTTCCCAGCCTTTTAGGATTAAAGGACAAAAAATTTAAACAGGAAAATCCTTGCTGCAAAGGAGAAAATTCTGTTTTTCAACATGCTCTATAACAACATTTAATCATGAGATCAAAATTAGGCGGCTGACAAAAGCAACAACAGTGAGCCATTGGAGCTATTTACCTCCAGTGACTAGGGAAACTTTCATGCGGCGGCTTAGTATTCTTATTTTCCTTGGACTTTACAATAGGCGTACAAACAGGATCCAAGGAAACCAAGTGATTGGCCGAGAACATTGAGCTGGAAGCAAATGTTACAGAAGTTCACATGAGAACATAAGATTGAGAATGGCATTGTCAATGACACTGTAGAAAAATAAGATTGGTAAAAGTATATGCTCACTGGATCGAATGGAAGCCCACCAAACAGTAGCCAGCCAAGCCCAACTGTAAGAAGATCCTATAATAGCAGAATTAGGAGTCAAGACAAAAAGGACTGAGAAGAGCGGTGAGAAAGGCATAAAACTGAAATATATTTAGGGTAAGTACCAGAAGTTTGCAGGCCAAGGACTATACTGACTAATGACCATAAAGGTACTGTGCAAAACCAGAAATTCAGTTTGCAGCCATATCCCAAGGGTATGTTTAGTACGCGGAATGGTAATTCCATTAGAAAGATGAAGAGCTTCTATTAGTTAGATACTCTCTAGACAATTATGTACTTCAATTAAGAAATTTCTGAATAATCCAGATTATGAAGGATAAGATATCAAAGAAGTGATTGTGATCATCTGAGCAGTTGACTTATATTCAAGATGAAACAATCAAATGGAAGCCACTGACTTTGCAGTTTAAAATCAATAGTAATGCACTAATCTCCACGAAAAGAACAATAATATTAGTATACCCAGATCAAGATTGAAACAGGCTTCATGTCTGCTTGTTGGCAGGGTAACATGAAACTGGAAAGAGACATTACATACCTTCAAATTACCACAAATCGTCTGTGTCAGAGCTGAATTGAGAGTGGTATTCAAAAATACACAATAGTTTATCAAGAAAGCCATAATACAGGAAAGAAGCATCACAGCCTGCAAAACATTACAATGGAGCAATTTTGAAATTACACAAATCAAACCATTCAATAATGCTATGGCACGTATGTAATGCTATGGGGTTAACAAGCCTGCAGTGGTATCTGATTAAAGTATGAAAGAGACAAATGAAAGCATTTATAAAGATAAGAAATAAGGTCCTCATGGAGCCAATATGACTTTGTGCTTTGGAGTTACAGTCTTGATGGAAAGTTTGGAGGCACTAAGAAATGCTATCTGGCCAGATATTGATGCACTCTTTCCCAGAAAGAAGTTCAGCGGGATGCAGTTAACATCAGAACATTCTGTCATCTGAGAAATTTCAATCTGAAGTATGGCCTCATCAGGGTCAAGATCTTGAATAAGATGAGGATATCAAAATAATTCAAATGTATAAACAGGGTTCAACAAATATGTGCAGATGTCCTCTGCCGGGGGGTGGGGGACCCTTTTGGAGGCTATACTGTATATGAGAATAAGACTAGTAACAAACTGGCATAGCTAGAGTGCTTTTGTCATTGCTAAGCCAATTGGTAAAAGACTCGGGTTAGTAGTTGTTATAACAATACTTTTATTGCTGAAAAACTATACTGGAAGAATTATTAGGCAGGACAGAAGACTCAAGAGTAAGAATAATTATGAAAGGAAGCACTTGCCGGAAGAATGACATAATTGCCGAAAAGCATGTAGTCTTAAGAAAACAAAATCATAACCATAACAGAAAGACCAAAAACCAGGGTAAGGGAACTCCAGCCAGTCGCAGAAAAAGTAATGGCATTCCACCATGACAACGTTGTCAAGCATGCGCTTGAAAACTTTGTTCTAGCACACCAGTTCTTTTAGTGAATAACAAGCACCTGAAAGCCAGGAGAGAACAAATGAGGGAAATTCAGCGTCACTTCTAGGTCCCCTCTGATTGATGTCAGGAACAGCAAGATTGGTCCGCATATTACTCCTACAAAAATCAAGCAACTACATTTTCATACTTAGCTTCGATGAGTTGAATTTATTTTTTTCACAACAAATGGTGATAAATGCCGGGCAGGTTTGCCAGAACCCTTATCTTACCATTGCACCACATAAGCCCAAAGGTATTCAGACCACTGGATTTACCTGAAAATTTGAGGAGACATTGAATTAAATTAAATAAATTCCTAATCACACCATAAACGAGACACGAGAAGAAGAGAATCTATTACCAATACGAGCTATAGAAGCAAGATACATTGCTGTACAGATGTTTGAAAAGAAAACGACTGTATAAGCATAGACATCAAATGACAAGTCCCGAGCTCCAGCAACAAAGGCACCAAGTATAATGATCCCCACACTGATGAAATCCTTGGATTTATTCAATCAAGAAATGTATCAGCAAGATGAATTACATCATAATGTTATCATACATAAATTAACGACCTAAGAATTTGAATTTGGCATGTTTTTATTTGGCTATCACTCACTAGCATGTTTAAAAAATGATACCTTTTTTTCTTGATTTATAAAATCAACTTTATGTGTTCCAAAATTGACACAAGGTCGCACACTAGAAAAAAATAAACTTGAAACCCAGAATAACAAAAAAAAAATTAAAAAGTGAATTATCTAAATAAAAAGCCCAATAATGAGGATCATCATCATCAAAATAGTCAAACATGTTCCACAGAAATAAACCTAAGATCCAGTATAACTCAAACATGCTAACAAAATTACTGAAACAAGCCCAGAAAGCAGTAGTAGTAATGTTAATGATAATAAGAATAATAATAACATGTAGTATTTTTTGCATATATGCATGTAAAATAAATTGCAACTAATAGAGCTTTTGAGGGTTCCTACATTCTTATTCAGCGCCAAATCCACCTCTAGGCAATGCTGTCACAAATTAATCAAGAACTATAGAAAAATATCAAAAGACCGATCAAGAATATAGTTGGCTATGAGGAGACAAGATTGCTGAGGTTAGGCTCTGCCTTAAAGAATGAATTTCTGTATCATACAACTCAGGCTGATGACCAGACAAATATTGAAGCCCAAACTCAAAATTTTGACCCAGGTTCAATAGAATTAGAATGATAAAAATCACTTGGGAGTTGGGACACCTATGTAGCAAATAGAAAATTTCATGGAACCATCCAACTAGCCAGTTTAACCCAATTCCCTCATTATTCAACCCAAGTCTTTGGCCTTCCTCTTGCTTTGTGCTGGGTTTAAAATTAAAAAATAGAGAAAAATGGTGGTAGTGAAAGTTAGTCTACACACTGAGGTTTACCTTTTATTATACACTGTAGAGATAGAATACTTAAATTACAAAAACAACCTTCACAAGATAAACCTATCTACCTACAAGATAAAGAAAAAATTTTCTAACCAATAAGATAAAAATAAATCCAATAATAAGGTAAAGATAAGGTTATCTAAGACAATCTACCCTAACACTTCGAAAATACGTTTAAAAAAAATAGTTACCCTTCCTCACTATTGCATTCACTTGTTGTCCTGGTATATCACAATCATCTAATCAACGTTCCCATTATTTTTTCCTAAATTAATGCACCAATAGATTCCAGAAATCCTCCATTTATCATCTTTTTCCATCTTTTTATCACCACTCATCCATTTCATTGTTTATGTATTAACTTAATTGTTTGAACAGTCAATATTCCTATTATTAAATCAAAGAAGTTTCTTACCCCTTTTAATAAAATTTTCTTCTTTTTTACAAGTAATCAAAATATCATTAAAAAGCGAAAGGGGCAACCTGGATACATAGAAAGTATACAAGAGAAACACCTAAGAAGAAGAAGAAAAGAGAACAAGGAAGTCATGAAATTTAAGCACAAAGGGACTTTTTAATAAAATCTTAATTGTTGCCTATGATTGTTTTCATATTTCTAGTTAAAGGCTTTCTTTTTTGACACCCTTTTCCAGTGGATGGTTGCCTACGATTGTTTTCATATTCTTAGATTTCATGAGTTTTTATATCTTTTTCTTTTTCTAATTAGGCATTTCTCTTGTAAACTTCTTGTGTACCTGGATGCGCCCTTTGGTTTTTAATGAACTTCGATTACTAATCTAAAAATAAATAAGATCTTAATACTTATTCCCAACCTTTGGCTTAGTCTCTATAATTTTCTGATGATTATCAAGAATCTAGTTTTGCTTATGGAATATTATTTTAACATCGTCACATAACACACATACCACGCTTGTAGTACTATAATGTACATCTTACTGAGATAACTTTATCTTAAAGGTAACTCACAATGTTTGACATGGGAATTATACAGATATGCAAAATCTTGCTAGCTTGAATTAGTTGGAATACAGCTACAAAGCAAGTTTCTTTCTTAGTACATGAAAAGATTATATTCATTCATTTGACAAAGTTCGCTTGGTTACAAACACTTAATATAACACTTGAACCCATTTGCACTTTGATACCTAGCCTGCTTTCATGCACATGCCCAGTCAAAAGGTACTCAACACTAGAACCCATTGACACAATATTTAGAAGAAAGTAACAGAACCAGAGGGTTGCATACCAGTTGACAACAGAAGGTGAGTGCTTCTTTCCAGTTAAAAGATACTCAACAATCATCGTAAAAGCCACAGTGGTCCGTCTGAGGGTGGTGTACATCGGAATATTTATGCCCCGGACAGATTCCATTGAGACCAGCTTTTACCAAAAATGGAGATAGATAGGCATTCTTTAGAAGATTATGTTTTCTACAGGGGAACAAATGTGAACTATTGTATTTCACCATATACATACCATGTAAATCAAATACGATAATGCAAGAGGAAGGGTGTGAACCAATGTCTTAAACGGTACAAGGGTAGCTGGATTATTGGTAATGCTCTGTGGTTCATCTGTTGTGAAAGAAATGATCTTCCAGCATTTCATTGCATAGAGAAATGAAGATGAACATAACATCTAAAACAACCATGAAATAAAAAATACCCCAATTAGTTGAGTGAAAAATCAGAAGAAACTTTTGACCGACAATTTCTCAACGAGCATCAATAGTGTCAGGCCAGCGTGGATTAAATATTGAAATTTTAATCAACATGCATGTAGCACATGAAAGACATTGAAAATTTAAAATATATATAGAGAGAGCCAATGAGAACAGCTTAGTAAATGAACTACCTGAAAAAGTGTGATGACATTCGCACATGGGAAATTGTAAGAAGAAAGGACTGCTTTGTTGAACATTACCAAGAGAACTGCAGGATGGAGTACAAAGCATGATCATAGTTGTTATAAGGGAACATGGCTGCCTTCAGAAAACCTATTAACCAGTACATGGTAAAGTCGGTAGCAAAAACCTAACATGTAACTATTTAGATAGAATAATCTTCGGTACATACATATATATGTGTGCATTTTGCATATATACTCGAACACACACACATATATGTATTTATACATATAATGTTTTCTGCTATAAGTTATTAATTGTCCCGTTTTCCTATTTTGGTAGAAGTGCCTAATAGATTGAAAAACACTTCAGGAGGACTTTCTTTTCTTTTCTTTTTCTTTTTTTGGGTTGGTGGGGAGGGTAATTGGTGATGAGTTTAAGTTTCATCTAGTAAAGTGGTCAAAAATATGTACTCTAATAATTTCAGGGGGTTTGGGGGTGAAAAATTTGATTTAGTTTAACCGAACCCTTTTGGGTGAGTGGTTGTGACAGTATGCCACAAAGAGGGAGGTTATGCAAAGATCAGTGGTGGACGATAAATATGATAGTTTGAGGGGAGGTAGGTGTTCTAAGGAGGTTGTAGGGCCCTATGGTGTGGGAGTTTGGAAATGTATTAGGAAGGGGTGGGAAGGCTTTTCTAAATTTGTGAGGTATGAGGAAGGAGATGGATCTACGGTGCGGTTTTGGCATGATTATGGTGTGGGGAGCAGCCTTTAAAGTTTTCTTTTCCGAAATCATTTAGTATTGCTCATTGTAAGGATACGTGGATGGCGGATCATATGCAGTTCTGGAATAAAAATATTCATTGGAATATTTTCATTTTCTTTACAAAGACCTATGCATGATTGGGAGGTGGAAGTAGTCTCTGCTTTCTTTGAGTTGTATTCTCAAAGAGTAAGACAAGGAGGGGAGGATAAATTTGTTGGATTCCTTCTAAAAGGAAGTCATTTGAAGTGAAGTCTTACTACCATAGTACCATGTGTTATCTACTCCAGTAAATTCCATTTTTCCTTGAAAGAGTATGTGGAAAGTTAAGACTCCCCCAAGAGTGGAGTTCCTTGAGTGGACGGCAGCATTAAGAAAAATATTAACTTTGGATAATTTAAGAAAGATGAATGCTATTGCGGTTGATTAAATTGTATGTGTAAGAAAAGTGGGGAATCTATTGATCACCTCCTTCTTCATTGTGAGGTTGCACAAGAATTATGGAGTTCGCTTTTCCAGTTATTTGGTGTTGCATGGGTTATGCCTCGAAGGGTGAGAAAATTGTTGGTGAGTTGGAGGGGACAATTGGGACACTATACTGCTTTGGAAATGTGGAAGTTGGCTCCTTTGTGTTTAATGTGGTGTATTAGGAGAGCACTCTCAGCAGCTTCCCTTTAATTTCCCTAAGTTTATAGAACAAAACTATTATTTGCTTCTCTATCCAAATACACTCCACAATAACTTTCTTTATCTCTCATTATACCATTAAAATATTATGTCCTTACAAATATAAGTTCCCTACCTACCATCACCTTTTTTAAAAAATTCCAATATAGTCCCCAATGAAAGGCAAAGAGAGGAGAGAGAAATATTTTGTGTTAAAATAATAGATAGGGAAGCTATAGAGAAGCTAAAGTGCTACCCAATGCATTCGGTAGCACTTTAGCATACCCAATGTTTAGGGAAGGTATAGGGTATCTGCTGCATGTGGATTTTTGTACTTTTTTGAGATTTTTCCCACATTTAGGAAAGGGAACAAGCTTGAGGGAAGCTACTAAGAGTGCTCCTAGGGGTTCTCTTGTATGCTTCTTGTATACTAGGGTTGCACCCCTTTACTTTTAATGAATTTGAATTACTTACCAAAAAAAATATCCAAACTGAAACCAAGAGACACCAAAGCTACTGACAATAATCGATATCAAGATAGATGTTTCATTGATCAATATATGTCTCCATCGTGCAGCTTATTAAGGACTACATTAACTAGCTTCTTTATGATATGGTTCAGAAAGGATGTGCTTTTTCTTTTTCTTTTTTTTCTTTAGCAACCTTTAGATCATACAACAAACAGAAAAATAGACACTATTACCTGGATGATCAGTGAGCTGTTACCACAAAATATTCCTTGCTTGTAATGAGTATGTTGCTTATAGGCAGCCCAACATTCTTAAAATGGCAATGTTGACAGTTTCATAAGCATTAATGGAAGTGTTGACCGATCAAAATACTCCAAAATCACTTCTCTGTTTCATCCTAATCTAGGAAAATCCTCCATCTCAAACATTGATTCATAAAATGATAGTGGCCAGCACAGGGGTTTCCTGGCCTTTAATTATCACTATTTCACCATTTCTAGTCGTAGTAAAAGTTACAGTTCATATATTGTAAGTGTCACCCTTGTTCTAAAAACTTCAAAAATTTTAAGTATCTTTTGATACCCTGTGTGAGTGACTCGCTCAGAGCGTGGGCTGGGACAAAAGAAAAGAACCAATTTTTTCCAGTATCGTTAGCCCTTCTCCAATTTCATAATGTCAAACGAATAACAATTACCACATAGTCTCATCATGGTATACTCTTAACGAAATAACCGGTGTCAAAAAAAATAAAAATGGTTATCACTCCCAAGAAATTTTTGTCCTCAAATTGCATCAGTATATCTACTAGATGTTGTCTTATTTTCCAATGCTGACCATTCTGTCTCTGTGATTTTCCTAGGTTGAATAATATTCTATTAATGCCTTCATTTTTCTCCTTACAACCTTTTGTGAGGAAATATAACCAGCTCAATACTATTGCTCTTGGTTTGTGTCTGAGTCTTTGCTGACTCATTTTTCCAAAGTTTAACCGTTTTATTCATCACTTTAGTTTGTTTTTCAAATTAAGGAACTGGGGTTCATTTCGTCCTAGCCTCTTAGAATTAACTTCTAGTTTTTACTTTCCCTACATTTTCTCACCAAGCAAACAGAGCAGAAATGATTGACATTTGAAAATATCTTTGAAAAAGGAAAAGGTTTTCTCCCAGCAAATAATGCATGAAGGAAAAAAGAAAAGTGGAATTAAGAGTGGGGAAGAAAAACCTGCAGAGGCCATGTAAGAGATGGCAGCGTAGGCTCCATTCTTTGTAAGGGCCGAGCCTTTCTTGTAGCTCTCTTCGCGCTTTGAGGGATCGGACACCGGCAGTTTTTGATTCTTCTCTGAAGCCATGCCCAAGGCGCCAAGCAACTCTCTCACTGTGCCTCGGTGATTAACACAAAAATATAAAAATAAAACAGTCCACAGTGAAGACTAGGATTTGATTGGCGAGACGTTGCTTTTAACATTTATAGTGCACAATGCACATCCTCTGTCTCACATGTATGAATCCCACTTGTACGGGAGACAAGTGGAACTTTTTAGCATTACAGGGGAGAAAATAATGGTTCGGAGTGGCACTACGAAGACTGTTCCAAATTGGTGGCAATTTATGATCGGGTGTCGGATCTCGATCATATTTATATATGGATATAAAGTTATATGTGTTAATTTAAATTCAATCTATTTTATTAAACAGATTAGATTTTTCAACTTTGACACGGAGATATGACATGCTTAGCCTATTTAATAAATAACATTCTTAATTATATTAAGGAAAAATGTCATTTTATACCAAAAAAAAAAAAAAATGGCACAATAATTCCCAAGTATGGAGCATGAAAATAAATTACATTGCTAAAAGTTATGTCTTTACAATTAGAGACGATTGAACCATCATTTATTCAAGCGTTATGCTAAATTCTACGAATTCTTCCCACATTTGTCCCATGTATCTAGCATAATCAACCCCCTTAAAAAAAAAAAAAAAAAAAAAAAAAAAAAAAAAAAAAAAAACCCTTATAATACTCCGGTTTAAACTAAGGTTAAGAAATTCTTAATTAGGATATAAGAGTTGATAAAGTACAAGGTTTGGCATGAGAAATGAAAAAATTGGGCCTGAACCTGTTATGGGTCTGAGTGAATGATCACCTTCGCCCCTATGATCGATCACAGGTGTAACGATCCCAATTTTAAACTAGAATAATTCCTATGCGCCTAGGTAGATGGGCACAAAGATGTACAAGCCCATTAGTATGATTAGGGACCTTAGTTGAATGGATCAAAACACCCTTAGAATATAAACTAAATACTTTAATTCTAAAGTTCTGTATTAAATGACATGATTAGATTAATGGGTTATAAGAAATATTATTACTAAGAGGGTATTCCTTATGAGTTAAAATTGAATTTTAAACTTGTAGAATTCTTCTTCCTCTTTTTTTTTTTTTTTTTTTTTTTTTTTTTTTGCCATTTGTGCTACATTTTCTCTAAATGGCCAACCACCTAAGAAAATTAGGTAATAATTTAAAGTATTGATTTTATTACACAATCCAAGCTGTTTTTACTACTTACCTTTTTAAGCTTTTCATTCAAATTTTGAATTTAAAAACTTATAAACACATGCACATAACGGCTCCCCATCCCCTTTGGGCCGGCGTTACTCCGAAGGTCTTCTCCTTGTTTTTTAAATATCTATCGTCTGGTCCAACCATGTAAAAATTACCAAATAGGGGCTTTAGCCTTTTGGTAAACAATGAATTTGATGGACCAATTTGACTTTAGTTATAGAGATGAATTGATTAAAAGCTTATCCTGTCTGATGCACAACCACCAAGCCTTTGCCTACAAATGTGTAAAATTTTCTTTATTTCCTTTTTCACACCCAAATAGGTTTTCAATTTTTTTTTCTCTCTTTTTGAAAACTATTTTCCAAAAAAATTACCAAGCATGTTTTCAAAAATAAAAATTAGTTTTTTTAAAATAAAAAAAAAAAATTGAAAACAAGTTTTTTTTTTTAGAAAAAAAAAAAAAAAAAAATTTAAAGTTTTTCCATTCTTTTTATAATAACATTTTGATATCAAAATGGTTAATATAATTTTTTTTTTAGTTTTCTAATGGTTTAATTTCATAATTTTAACTCAAATTATATAATTGATGTCTAACATTTATAGTGCGCATCCTCTTTCTCACGTGTATGAATCCCACTTGTATGGGAGACAAGTGAAACTATAAGCATTACAGGTGTAAAAATAATGGTTCCGAGTGGCACTATGAAGAATGTACCAAATCGGTGATAATTTGTGATTGCGTGTCGGATTTCAATCATATTTATTTAGGTATATAAAGGTATATGAGTTAATTTAAATTCAATCTATTTTATTAAACAAATCAAATTTTTCAGCTTTTACACGAAGATATGACATGTTTAACCTATTAAATAAATAACATTCTTAATTATATTAAGCAAAAATGTCATTTTATACCAAAAAATAAAAAAAAAATTGGCACAATAATTCCCAAGTATGGAGCATGAAAATAAATTACATTACTAAAGTTAAGTCTTTATAATTAGAGACCATCGAACCATCATTTATCCAAGCGTTATGCTAGATTCTAAGAATTCTTCCCACATTTGTCCCATGGATCTAGCATGGTTGATTTACATCAACTACCTTTTAAAAAAAAATAAAACTTATAATACTCCGATTTAAACTAAGATTAAGAAATTCTTAATTAGGATATAGGAGTTGATAAAGTACAAGGTTTGGCATGAGAAATGAAAAAACTGGGCCTGAACCTTTTATTGGTCTAAGTGAATAATCACCCTCGCCCCTATGATCAATCGATCACAAGTGTAACGACCCCAATTTTAAAATAGAATAATTCATATGCCTAGCCTAGGTAGATGGGCACAAAGATGTACAAGCCCATTAGTATGATTGAGTGACCTTAGCTGAATGGATCAAAACACCCTTAGAGTATAAACTAAAGACTTTAATTCTAAAGCTGTATTGACCGGTATGATTAGATTAATGGATTATTAGCAACATTATTACTAAGGGTGCGTTTGGGATTGCGATTTCGTAGAGAAAAAGTGCGATTTTAAACCAAATCGCAGAAAATGAACCGTTTGGAAACTGCGTTTTTAAAAAATTGCGATTTGAAAACGCAGAAAAGTGCTTATTCAAATCGCAAGCAATGTGGTGCTTTTTTGAAAACGCAGTATTTTAAAAGGCTAAACTGCGATTTTAAAGGCCAAATTGTGATTTTGCCAAACGCTTAACTGCGTTTTTAAAAATCACTTTTTTAAATCGCACATTTTAAAATCGCTATTTTTAAATCGCACTTTTTGAAATCGCAAACCCAAACGGACCCTAAGAGGGCATTCCTTATGATGAGTTAAAATTGAATTTTAAACTTGTAGCATTCTTTCTTTCTTTTTCTTCTTCTTCTTTTTTTAATTTTTGCCATTTCGGTGGTTGGGATGATATTTACAAAAATCATGACCATTGATCAAATAGTCAAAGAATGGAAAAGATTTTAAAAAAAAAAAAAAAAAAAGAAAAAGGAAAAAAGAATTAAGTTTTGTGATACATTTTCTATAAATGGCCGACTACCTAAGAAAATTAGGTAATAATTTAAAGTATTGATTTTATTACACAATCCAAGCTATTTTTACTACTCACCTTTATAAGCTTTTCATTCAAATTTTGAATTTAGAAAATTATAAACACATGCATATATCGACTCCCCATCCCTTTTGGGCCAGCGTTACCTCGAAGGTCTTCTCCTTGTTTATTAAGGGTGCGTTTGGGATTGCGATTTCGTAGAGAAAAAGTGCGATTTTAAACCAAATCGCAGAAAATGAACCGTTTGGAAACTGCGTTTTTAAAAAATTGCGATTTGAAAACGCAGAAAAGTGCTTATTCAAATCGCAAGCAATGTGGTGCTTTTTTGAAAACGCAGTATTTTAAAAGGCTAAACTGCGATTTTAAAGGCCAAATTGCGATTTTGCCAAAAGCTTAACTGCGTTTTTAAAAATCACTTTTTTAAATCGCACATTTTAAAATCGCTATTTTTAAATCGCACTTTTTGAAATCGCAAACCCAAACGGACCCTAAGTATCTATTGTCTCGTCCAACCGTGTAAAAATCTACATCAACATAGTACCAAATAGGGGTTTTAACCTTTTAGTAAACAATGAATGTGATGGACCAATTTGACTTTAGCTATAGGGATGAATTCATTAAAAGCTTGTCCTGTCTGGTGCACAACCACCAAGCCTTTGCCTACAAATGTGTAAAATTATATTTATTTCCTTTTTCACACCCAAATAGGTTTTCAATTTTTTTTTTCTTTTGAAAACCATATTTTCCAAAAAAAAATTACCAAACATATTTTCAAAAATAAAAATTATTTTTTTAAAAAAAAAATTGAAAATAAGTCTTTTTAATATATATAAAGTTTTTCCATTCTTTTTATAATAACATTTTGATATCAATGGTTAATATGATTTTTTTAGTTTTCTAATGGTTTAATTTCATAATTTTAACTCAAATTATTAAATTGATGTCCAACATTTTGTCTTTTAGGTATCTTAAAATATTAATTGTGATATATGGTGTATTCATATATTGTAACACCCTGCATAAACACGTGGAAATTATCTTATCAATAATAAACAGTTTACAACCCAAGACCTTTTAAATATTCTAAAAATATCCTCATTAAAATATTTTTAATATGCATGCATGAACAAGTGTTCCATAAAGTGTATTCAAAAGTACTTCAAAATGAATATTTAAAATGAATTTTGAGGCCCAAACGATCGATCCCACGATGAAAGATCGATATGCAGTTTCCCTTAAACGATTGATCCCACGTTGAATGATCATTGAACAACTGTCCACAAACGATCAAACCTCGATGATCGAACATGATGAGCAATGAATATTGCATATTCAAGCCTCTTATCTCGCATATATTAGCCTCTTGGTTTTATTGTGATACGATGTTTTGCATTGTTTTTATGTTAACAGCACTCTCAAGAACCAAGAGAAAAACATAAGTAATCTTCTGGACTTAAAGGCCAAATTCAGCAAAAGTCAAATCCAGCATTCACCCACCAAGACAAGTGAGCTCAAGCTCAGTACACTAGGCTCGAGTGCAATACCATTCCACTCGAGCGCAACTCATCTAGGTTCGAGCGCATCAGGCCATGAGGCTCGAGAGCGCATCAGAAGCTTGAGCGCAATTGGAAAACATGCATGCACAAGACACCATCACATTGGGCTCGAGCGCAACCTGGGCTTGAGCGCAGTAATGCTTGGGATCGAGCACAGTCGCGCGGCAGATTTGACAACAAGACACCAAATTCACTTAAGAGTTGTTTTACGATTTCTAGTTGGATTAAATGTTCTTATATGTACAAATCTGTGAATAATTTCACTTGTATTCTCTATAAATACCCTAGACTCGTCCAGATTAAAGGGATAGAGATTAGTTTACATTAGAGAATAGAATCAATATGATTAGAGGTTAGGGTTTTGGAGAAAAGATGAATATTTTCCAGCAGCAATTTGGGATGGATTTCTCTCCGACAAAGATGATCTTCAGCATCTCCATGAGCGGCTAAATCTTCCATATGTAGCCCTTTCCAAGTTGTAATGATATAATTATGTTTTCTCTTGGGAATGTTATGAACATGAATATTGGTTGTTTAATCTTGAGATTGTGTTCAAATTTTTATATTCAATTTTGATAAATCTTTTATTTTGTCTTAGAAAATTATTTATCTTGATTGAACTCAACATTCATATTTTCTATGATTATGTGAACGATAGTTTTACAACAGTTTTAAAGGACACAAAATCAAGAGGGTTTGATAAGTCATGCCTAGGAAGAATAAATTGTTTTACACCCTAGTTAGTTTAGGTAAATCAATTTATGCTTGCCGAAAGATGAGTTATGCTTATCCATTGACTATGTGTAAGCTAATTAGGATATTTGATAGTCCATGCCTAAGAAGAATGAATTATTCTACAACCTAGTTTAGGTAGAGCATTCATACCTTGCCGAAAGATGAGTTATGTTTATTTCTTAAAAAAAAATTTCTTGATGACATCGTTGGGTGCTTGACACACACACATGAGTCATAATATTCATGCACGTAAAACTCTCATGTTAAATGTAATTTATCATTATGATGAGGTTAGAGGTGAGATCAATCCCCTATATTTCTCCTGACTATCTTATTTTTACTTTTACATTTTTATTTAGTTTCAATTACAATCAAAATTCAAAAATATTTTCTGAATTAAATTCGAGATAATCTTAGTAACTTAACAACAACCAATAATCATTGAGGTTCGACACCCTTACATAGATCCTATTTTACAAAGATTCATTCTATTGCGAGTGGTTATTTTTATTATTGATACACTCAAGAACACATCAAAACAATCAAAGACAACCAACATGCAATAAAATTTCGACACCTCGGCCTTTTTGAACGTGCATGTGTGGCCTTTATATTCATTCTTACGCCAATTTCACCCATTTTAGCTTTCTTACCTCAGAAAACTCTAGAGAGAGTGTGAGTGAGTTTGAGAGAGAGAGAGAGAGAGAGAAGAAGGATTCTTGAAGTAATACATTCAAGAAAATGTAACTCCTTGTCCTAATCTCGTTCCTATTGATGTTATAAGTATATTAGCTTGATGTTTAACTACTGCTTAGGTTGCATTTCTGTAGTTTATTAATTTGAGTAATTTATTTAAGTTTCTAGGTTGAATATGATAGAGTTGATGATGGGTTAGATATTTTATAGAAATGGATGATTATTGTTAGGCTTTCTATAATTGTTAGGAGTCTTGGTTGAACATGAGATTAGGTTTTTGGGAAACTTTTGGTTTCTAGCCAGCATCGAATGATCGACCCCTAATGATCGAATGATTGATGTAGATAGAGAAGAATAATATCAGGGTTTTTAAGTTTTTAATGCATGATTAGGGCTTACGTCGCATAATTAGGGTTTCTAATGTGGAATATGTCTAATACTAAAGTATGTATTGCAGTAACGTGGAGTTAAGATGTTCGGAATTGAGGATGTGCGTAAATGCTTATGGAACGATTAAACCATTCTAACATATAAATGTGACATTTCTCTTCACAAATTATGAGATCTTTTATGCATGCTTTTACTTAAATAATTATGTTATGAGCTAATGTTTTCAATGCATGCATATGATAAATGAGTTATGATAATTGAATATAAGATGTGTGGATCGTCATGTACGGATGGCGGGCACAAGATTATAAAGACTTGACCATATAGTCCATAGTTTACTTTTATGTTATTTGGCCTTAGATCCAATAATTTATAACTGACCGACGCAACCATGTATGAGTGGTGATAACAAAGACAACATCGTTAGTGGTGTGGATCACCTGGGGTTTATATCTGGTCGAGCAACTAGCAATGACGGTATGTGTGCTTCACTGGGGCACCAATATTGTAGTATAGATCCTTCGGATAGTACAAATGCTATCAAAAAGGGGTTAAAGGCTCGAATATACCATATAAAGGAAAGTTATGGATTATATATAATTATGTACAATGAACCTATTTGTGACGACCCATTTTTTTAATAATAAAACCGATCATCGCAGTGGCATGACTACACGTCATGAACCAAATATCAACACTAAACATCTCACAACATGACTGTGATTCATCAAAGATTACACATAGTAGCGAAAATTACTAAACATTAAAGAATTAGAACTATAAACAACACAGGCCAAATAATACCTCTATATGATTAAAGCTTATAACGCCCGAGAAAATAAAAGATTTAATCATGACAATATATATATTTAATTAAGCAAACTCATCACTTCCATTGATGATTTTAGTTTATGTGTGAGACTCAATTTATTTACACTTAGTTCTTAATTATTTAAAAAGACTAAGATTAAAAATTTTAAGTAGGGAGAAAAGATGACTAATCCTTACATAATAGAAATTGAATAGTGTGTATGGGTAATTAAATCAAACGTTTAGTCTTCATTAATTTTGTACAGCCAAATGCTTAAAAAGGCATGACTGCCTTATTCCAAGAAAAGCCCAGCCCATACTAAAATGTCAGTCGTCTCCCTCTACCGTCCCACATGCTTGTAAACCTGACCCAGCAGTTATAGAAATCTAAGGCAAAGGAAAACTTAGGAAAGAAAATCATATTTTAATTTGTTAAGATCAAATCCTAGTTAGAAGGAGATAAGAGATAGTACTCAAATTCGTACCCCTCAAGTCAACACTCGAATACTTGCGAATCCCCTATCCATTGATGAAGTTAGGCGCCGGAATAATCCTAACCATTCGGTTTACTATTAAAAGGGAGCTTGGGCAATGGATTTTCATTCACACAAGCCAAGAGCCTTTCTTCCTTCTTGCTCACCAGATTTTCTGCAACTTTTATCTCTTAGTTTAGTGTAGAGACCAGAGGAAAGTCCCTTCATTTTTCTCCTGTTTCTCAACTAATCAGAGGCTACAAGAAGCTCCACCTAAAACACTAACCAAACCATAGAAATAAGAAGAACAATCTTCACTTACCTCTTCCTTGTGTGGTCTGTTTGTGGAAAAATAGAGAGGATAAAAATTAGAAGCTTTTTCTTCCCTTTGGTAAGCCACGAAGTTCTCTATGTTCTGTGTTTATTTTCAGTTTTAGTTTTCTTCTGTTAAACGAACTCACCCTCCATCTCTCTCAGTAGTTTACAACAATAAGGACAGAAGATCAGCAATCCAACTTAATCTAGAAGACCCAGTAAGTGCCTTATAATATGAAAACGTGTGTTGTTTAATTGATTAATTAAAGGTGCTGAAGTAAAAACGTGGGTGTGTGCTGAAATGAAACCGTGTGTGTGTACTAAGATGAAACGTGTGTGTGTGTGTGTTGCTTATGTGTGTGTGTGTGTGTTAAAGATGTGTATAAAACTGATAGGCGTGAATGCTATACAAACTATACCAGATTTTATATAGGTATTTAATTAACTAATGGAAGTAATATATATATGTATTATATATATGTGGTTGAGTTATTTTGTTATAAAATGGAAATATTTCCAAAGGCGTCGTTGTATTGCCCAACTATTTTAAAATATTAGGCATTTGATATAATAATACCGTTACTCTGTCTATTTGTTTACAGACGTATTATTGATATTATTGAAGAAGTCACTAAGTCTAGTTTGTATAAAATATATATGTCTTAGTGTTAATACAGTTATTATGCTCAACTATACCAAATATAGCTATATGGTTATTGTTAAAGTCATCAATAAAAAAAAATGGGGGTGATAAATAAATTATATGACATAAATACTTGTCTAAAATAAATATAGCGACTTAATGCTTGAAATAAAAATAAAGACTATAATAAACAAAAGAGTTAAACTAGTAATAATAAAGATATCCTCAAATTATATGTTAATCATTGCATAAACATGATTATGCAGTTACCTTTCTGTGGAATCTCTTTTTGGAAACAAAAGCTGTAAGTATTTCTTTAATACTTAATGAGAGGGATGCTGAATGCTGAATTTTAATAACGTCTTGTTTATAGATTTAATTATTTGTTTGCGCATGTGGTTTTGCAAATTTTATTTATTTATTTTTTTAATTAATGAAATTATGCAACAAAGCTGGCAGAACCACCAGTGGATATAAATCCCGTGAAAGATTAATATTGAAAAACCGGAGATATCCGAGGTGAACAAATAAGCTATTAGTGTGAAGAGCTAGCGCTCTAGAAACCCGTTAAAAGGCATGAGACTGCAACGAGATGAGTGAAAGGAAGATGATCTTTTAAGACTTGCATGAAACTATCACCATCATTGCTTTATAGATATATTTATATTCAATCTATGACTATGACTCATGACCATATACAAATAAATTTGAAGTTATATTGCATTGTGCTTTCTTTTTAAAATAAATTTATAAGCATCATGTTATTAAAAACAGTGGACTCACTTATAGGTATATGAGATTGTAGTCCTATCTACAATCTTGTAGATGATTATGCAGGTGTTGAAGCTTAGGAGTATCAGGAATATCAGGATCCTTGTTATGATCCTGACATCTAAGGCAAACAATTACCTTATTTTGTATGGACTACCCTAATTAGTCATCTACCTTCCCTTATGCTTACTTTTGGTATGTTTATTATATTAAGATTAATAACAACATTAAGACAATATTTGTAAATTATTCAACGCCACATGTGGCGTATATAATATTTTGTATGTAAATAATATGTAGAACTACTCATTTTATATCAATCTGAGGTATTTTTTGAAGCTCTGAAGTGTTTTGAAAATTTTAATCTAGTTTTTTATTTTTTTTAAAAAAAGATACACATTTTTTTTCTGCTATTATCATCGCACATCTAATGTCGTAATGTCACGTAAATATTTAGTTATATTTACTTATGCCTTTTTCACAAAAGGCGGGGCGTTACAAAGCTTGATCAATGTATCTTTTACATAACCAAAGTACTGCTATACAAAATGTGTCACATGCGACACAGTGCCATAAATATACCATTGTATCTATATACTAACAAAAATGCCCATACATGAAGGGACTAAAACTATAGCACGACATTAAGCTCCGACATAAACTACTATCAGTCGTGGTAGCCCAAGTACAAGGTCACGGGGTCTTCATCCAATCCGTCTACACTTGCTTCAACAGTATGATTTATGTGATCGCAATGGTAACCACATTCACGTAGGCAGAATAATGTGTCAACAGTCTCAGTGAGTATATAAACCACTACGTGTTCATATTGAGCAGAATTTTCTTTCATTCTACCACGCATTTACAATAACAGCTACATTTTGGTTTAATACTTTTCTTTTAAAAAGGTTTCGTAGCTAATGAAGTAAACACTGGCATTTCATAAATACATGAAATCATACTACTTATGTGATGAACCTTTTTTTTTTTTGTTATAAACATAAATGAATCATCACAGTGGCACAACTATTTGTCGCTCAGCCAATAAATGACACATATCCCATGACATGTACCTAATAATCAAAGTTACATCTAAGCAGCAGAAAAATATATAATTAATAATCGCATTAACAATGGAAAAGCACTTCTATAATATCATTAGTTAACTACACAAAAGAGTCATCATGAGTCTATTTGTTTAAGGCTTAACATTAATTACATCATATAACAAAAGAATGGCTTATACAAAAGAATAGGTGACACACATGTCATAAGCCATGGACAAAATACTCTAAAGAGCAGACACCTATGGTCCAACCCATCACAACTGTCACGTCAGGATTCAGTAGTAATACCCCAAGTATAGTGCCGCTAGATCATCGTCCATCTCAAATGTACCTGCAACCACAGCATCAATGTCTGCACAGTTGTGGGGTTAAACACATCCGTACAGGTAAAATTGTGAGTTCACCATCTCAGTATAAAATATACCGAGACCTTAGTAGTATACTAATCACTGAGTTTTTGCAAAGAACCAACTTCCTTTTGTCTTACATTTACAAAAACAGTTACTCATTTTTATAAGCA
Source organism: Alnus glutinosa (assembly GCF_958979055.1). NCBI lineage: Eukaryota > Viridiplantae > Streptophyta > Magnoliopsida > Fagales > Betulaceae > Alnus > Alnus glutinosa. The sequence goes on along the minus strand of NC_084899.1, from coordinate 7,983,037 downwards.
TTTGTTTCTTGAAGATACGTGTAACTGATATAGTAAACATCGACTTTTAAGAAAACGTTAAAATATACTATGCAGCTGCGAACATATGTAAAAGCTCCAGACTTTCCACCTTGGAAACATCTACATAAAAACCCATCTACAATATTTGACTTTTGATCGATGGCTCAGACTTACACGCACACCATTGCTCCATTACGGGCTTACGCATACACATAGGCCTTAAGCAAGAAAACAACGACATCTTGCCTCAGCTATACATAAATATCAATATTCCCAAATATAGGTACTCCGTGTTTCAGTGCATTACAGCTCAATGCTTTTGATATGTCGGCTTAGTCATACATGCACTTGAGCGTAGCCCTAGTATGCAAGTACTCCTAAACTGGAAATCAAACGACAGTCCACTTGCCTACTCGAAGACACTTATATTCCCCAATTTAGAAACATAAATATCTAAGTACATTGAAACTCAATACTTTTAAATCATGCAACTGGTCGATAGAAATATACATATGCTTAGGGCTGTAAACGAGCCGGTCCGAGTCGAGTTTTGGCAATCCCGGACCAGCTCGTTTTAAGGAGAATTTAAACGAGTCGATCTCGAGTCGAGCCAGGCTTAAGGACCTTTGTCCGGGATCGACTCGTTGGGATATACCCCAACTCAGGACTGAGCTTGAGACTGTTAAGTAAGCCTTCAAGAGTCGATCCGAGTGCTCGACTCGCTCGAGTCAGCTCGAGCTAGGATCAAACCCAAAAAGTTGTCTCAAGTTCAATCCGAGCCCGAGCCCGAGCTTCGGGTTCAGGGCTCGGCCTGTCGAGCCCTAATTGGGTAACTCGGCCCAATTAGGGGTCGTTTAGTTCAATTATTATAAAAAAAAATAATAATAATAATAATAAAAAAAAAATAGAACCATAAATAAACAAATTTGAAATTTGAAGTCTGCAATTTACAGTTCATAAAACTACATACTGACATACATGAATCAAGATTCATCTAAAGCTAATAAATTACAAGTTTACAAATTAAAACATACAAACTACAAAGAGATCAGATTTACATAGTTTGAAAGAGATCAAATTTTACCCAAATACAAAGAGATCAAAATTAAAAAGATTACAAGTCTACAACTTCTAGAAGACAACTTAAATTACAGCACAACTGCAGCCTGCAAAATGTTAAGAACAATCTGAGTTGCCACTTGCCAAATGCCACAGGTCCACAGCTCAGAGGAATTACAGGATCACACTGAACTAAGACAAATAATAATAATAATAATAATAATAATAATAATAATAAAAATTAAAAAATTGTTAAACTATTTTTACTCCCTTGCACATTTAATCAAAGTTTTGTTTACCTTGATAAACATGTCAAGGGAGATTTATCATTTAAGATTTGTCTAGACAGACTATACATACCAACTGCAACTTCTCTATCTCCAATAGAAAAGGTATAAAATACAAAGAGATCAAATTTACAAAGGTTTACATGAAGGATGGGTAATTCTCATTCGAGTGAAGGATTAAAAGACAACTTAAATTATGACATATTAACAATTTGAAAATGAATACTTAAAAACAATCTGAGTTGCCACTGCCAAATTTACCACAAACCACACTGCACTAAGACATTCTTGGGATAAAATAAATTGCATAACAGATTTCAGATTCTCACATTTCAATCTTATCATTAGTGCATAGTTTAGGTCATTTGGTAATGTGGCTGGCATGCAAGAGAATCCCACTTGCCTCATATGCTTGTGATTCTCTTGAATTACGCGCATAAGAGGCAAATGGGAATCTCTTGGCATACAAGTCCCAAGCAAAATAATAGACATGGCATACAAGTCCCAAGCAAAACATCATAGATTACAAATTTCTAACTAAGCAAAGCATAACAAAGCATATCATAATTTTTAAAAAAACTCAGTTACTCAAACAAAGCCCAGCAATCAGCATAATAGATGAGAGATTTCTAACTAAGCAGATCATAACCGTTTATAAAGTACTCAGATACTTAAACAAGGAGTGATGTTCACCATTTCACCCAAATGGACAAAATATAAAGAGATCAGATTCACAATGCCACGCGTGACTTGTCAAATGCCACTCCTTACAAGACCGCACTGGACTAAGACAAAAAGAATTGTTAAAATTTTTTACTCCCTTGCATATTTAATCAAAGTTCTTTTAACCTTGATAACATGTCAAGGGAGATTTATCATTTAAGATTTGTCTAGACAAACTATACATAACAATTAAGAGTTAAGACATACCTCATGACTCATGACATGAGTCATATCAACTTCTCCAACAAAAAGGGACAAAGCCAAAAAGGGTATATTAGCTCAAGTTAAACAGATTGTCCAGCAGGAAGCAATTCAAGTTTTAAACAGTTCAAGTTTAAACAGATTGTCCAACAGGGATTTAGGATATACTTAACAAAAAATAAACATGTATAAAGTTAATAACGTCCGAATATCTAAATCAAACCTCGAAAGAATCAAGATGATGGCAATTCAACTTCAATCAGTTTCTACAAAAACAAGCATAAAGTCAATTAATAAAGTTAGTTTATACCTAAACAAAAATCAGTGATAAACACATGTAATTTCATGCAAATTATGTGCTTAAAATGCCACTTACAGTTTCAGAAGTTTTTTTTCTTGAGACCATGGATTGCTCTCACCCAATCGGAGCCACACAAAAGCATTTGAACAATTTCAGTTTTCAAGGATGCTTGGTGTGGATCAATTACCCTACCACCTGCACTGAATGAAGATTCAGAAGCAACTGTCGTGATAGGTACAGCTAGAATGTCCTTAGCCATCTTAGACAAAATTCGGTACTTCAAGGCATTGAACTTCCACCATGCCAAAGCCTCGAATTCGTTATCAATATCTTCACCACTGTCATCCTTATCACCTATGTACACATCCTCTTCTAGATAGATATCCAAATCTGATTTAATAGGCTGAATGACATCCGTAGTTCTGACACAATCCCAATACCTTGATCGAGCTGTGGACACTTTAGGAACATGTGAGGTAGAAACACAGGAAAATCCTGTAGCCTGCTCACTAGCACTTAGTTTCAAAACAGAATAATTATGGGCAGTGACATACACTTCAAACAACTCATGCAAAACGGCCAACACATTCTGTATGTGCTGTGGATACTCGGAATCAGGGTAAATAAGAGGAAAACAGAAATTGATCAACTTCATCTTGTATCTTGGATCCAAGACAGCAGCTATGGACATCAACAAATTGCATTCCCCCCAATACTTCTCAAACTTCTGAGCCATTTTTTCTGCCATTGATCTAATGTAGTCATGCCTATCAACACATTTCAACTGCAGAATTTCCTTCATTCTCCATACCTCAGGTAGAAACAGATTTGAGGTAGGATAATCATTTCCCGATACCATGTTTGTAACTTCATTAAAAACCGACAAAACTTGGTTTTCATTCTCAACCTTCTCCCACTGTTCCGAACTCACAACCCACTAAAATGCTTGATCAACTTGGTGATATCTTGGGAACACTTCTTTGAATGTTCCAACGTGTAGCTAGGGACATCTAGAACCAGTTTCTTAGATGGCAAATGCAAACGTTTAGCTATTTCACTAAACTCTTTCAACCTTCCCTCTGAAGCAACCACATACTTTATTCCTTGCCTAACAGAATCAACAATGTCTCCAATTTCAGCAAGCCTTGCTTGCACCAACAAATTTGTCACATGCGCACAACATCGCACATGGAATAACCGACCCCCAACATCCAGCTCATTCCTCAACTCAAAATCATCTTTAATGATTCTAATGGCAGAATCATTTGCTCTTGCATTATCAACTGTTATTGTTAATACCTTATCCTCAATGCCACATTCTATGAAACACTTCCTAAGGGCATCAGCAATAACAACACCACTATGAGGATGATGTACATTAAAAAAGTTCAAAATTCTTTTTTAGAGGAACCAATCTGAATCTACATAATGGCAAGTAACAACCATTTATGACACCCTCTGTGAAGATGTCCACATATCAGTTGTTATGTTTACCTTCTCAATCCCACCAAGCATTGCTTTAATCTTCTTCTTCTCACTAAGGTATATAGTTATGCAATCACTTTTCAAAGTTGCACGACTGATCTTTTTCCAATGGGGCGTGCATACCTTCATAAACTTGTTAAAAAGTTCATGTTCCATCATGTTAAAAGGGTACTCGTGGAAGAGCACCATGTGGACAGCGAGTTCCCTAACCCTCTTCTCACTAAAAGAAAAATTTGTCAAACTAGCCCCCCCACCTAGCTCACCACGATCACGTGTCAAAACCTTTTGCTTCTTACTGTTGGACTCCACATACTTCACACAAGCTACCAAATGCCTACCAAGTGTTGAGGTAGAACTAGATTTGGAAACAGCAAACAGCCTTTTACACCAATTACACTGAGATTTTTTTACACCTAAAACTTCAACTTGAGAGAAGTCATCCCAAACTTTAGAAGTCTTTTGCCTCTGTTTCTTCTCAAATACACTAGTACTAGTACTAACATCACCAGGAGTAGGAACACTACCCACAGTGTGAGAAACAGTAGGACTAGTAGTTCTTACAGTTGGGGGATCGAAATGAGGAGTATCTACAGTTACTGATTGGTCTGGTGCATTTCCACTGCCAGCAGCTCCAAGGGTAATGGAATGAGTAGTTGTATCATCACCTAAGTCTACTTCATTGACTAATACAACTTCATTGACTTCCATAGGCCGACTTCTGTCCTCCATGTGCCGTTTTAAGTTGTAAACAACTATTAAACTTTTATTTTTATAACAAAACTAGGGCTGTTAACTACAGATTATGTCAGGGACTAGGGATTTAGGGATTTAGAGTTTTAGGGATTAGAGATTTATGATTTATGATTTTGAGGGATTAGGGATTTATGGTTTTAGAGTTTTAGGGATTAAGATTCAGAGATTAGGGATTTAGGGTTTCAGGGTTTTAGGGATTAAGTTTTAGAGATTAGAGATTTAGGGTTTCAGAGTTTTAGGGGTTAAGTTTTAGAGATTAGGGATTTAGGGTTTCAGAGTTTTAGGGGTAAAGTTTTAGAGATTTGTCTCTTACGCTTGTGATTTAGGATATAGTGTTTAAGATTATGAAATATTAGAGTAACGAAGAGTTCTATGGTTTAAGTATTTAGTGTTTTAAGGTTATAGGGTTTTAGAGTCTTTTAGGGATTTAGGGTTTTAGAGTTTCAGGGATTAGGGATTTAGAGTTTTAGGGATAAGGGATTTAGGATTTTAACTTTTAAGGAGAAATGTTTTAGAGTCTTTTAGTTATTTAGGGTTTTAGAGTCTTTTAGTGATTTAGGGTTTTAGAGTCTCACACTATCAAACAACATGGCAGAATGGCAAGATATATACTCAAACAACATGCAGAATATATAAAGCAAAGCAAAGCATAATTTTAAAAAAAAAACTCAATTACTCAAACAACAAAACAGATGATGTACTCAAACAAAGAAACGCATAATATATTATAGCATCCTAGCATAGATTACAAATTTCTAACAAAGAAAAGCATATATTTTTAAACAACACAATTACTCAAACAAAGCATCGCATAATATATTATAGCATCCTAACATAGATTACAAATTCCTAACAAAGCAAATCATATATTTTTAAACAACACAGTTACTCAAACAAAGCCTAGCATAATAGATTACAGCCTTCTAACACGACTACAAAACACAACAATAATGTCAATAAACAAGCCAAAGCAAACAAAATTAAAACACTTTGTGCATATTATTTTTTGTTAACTAAAAAATTAACATGGCAAATTATGGATTACTCAAAGAACATGGTAGATTATGGATTACTCAGTTACCCAAACAAACCGTAAACCCTAATATATCACATATTTTCGAAAGACCTTTGAGTCGATATTGTTCTAATTGGTTTCATCGCTTCAGGTTTGAATCTGCAGTCAAGGAGGTTGATTTGGTGTCTCTGACTCTCTGTCACCACCTAGATTTGGACAAAAACCCATACATTAGATCTAAGTAAAACTGAAAAAATTAAAAACAAAAAATAAAAATAAACTTGTTCACTTCTTGAGATTTGAGAGTTAAGACCGAAGTTAGATACATTTAGGGTAGGTAGTATGCTCGTAGACTGTAGTTGTAGTCGGCTTTGGCAATCCAAACCCTTCACTCCTTCAGAGTTTAGAATATTTTCTCTCTCAACTCTAAAACGCCAAACCGTGAGCAATAGCGTGTAAGATCTATCATATGAGAAGATTAGAGAAAGAAAAAACATAAAAATAAATAAGTAAATAAATCACTCAAACACAAGTACTCGAGTAGCCCATCCATCAGATCATCTAGGTTTAGGGATTCTGGCTGTGAGATGTGAGGCATAGTAGCCTTTGGATGGATCGGGATGGGATTAGATGGCAGATCAATCATTGCCTCCTTGTACCCTTTACTGGTTTGAAGTCGACGAGAGTGAAGAATAAGAAGGAAATGGAAGACAGGAACCGCATTTGTGCCATTGGATTATCTCCTTCATCGTTCATCAACGGCGGATGAAGAGAGTTGATGAACGGGTCGTTGAGAAAATTGAATGAGAGCATAATGAGCATTCAATTTTCGTCTGATCTCCCATTAATGCTTGCCAATTCAATCGAGTGACGGTAGGGTTTTTTCTTCATTTTCTACCTTTCGATTGTGGAATTGGTAAAACAAATTCTTTTGAACGGCTTAGATCTATCATTGGTGATGACGGTTGAAGAGAACATTTAATGGGTTGTCGGCAAAATGGTTTCCCGGAAGGACCGAAACCATGCGTAGGTTAAAAAATAAAAATAATCCCCTACATTCGTGACGATTCGGTATGGCTGAAACCGGTGGCATCTCTGCATCTTGACCGTTGATTAGGACTACCATTTTTATTAAACTTAAATCTGCTCATTTAATATTGAGCTCATGTGGACATGCAAACACCGGATTAATTCTACCTCAGTGGTGCGTTCTAGCTGTCATCCATCTTTCAATCCAACGGCTAGAATTTCTTCCACTTTTAATCAGACGGCTAGGGGCGTTGCATTTTGAATTCTTGGGAAATGATGCTGGCCGAATGGATTTTTTTACCCCCCCCCCCCAAATTTTTTTCGGCTTCTACACTCTTCCTCAATTCGTCCTTTTTTTTTTTTTTTTTTTCGTTTTTTCTCTTCATTGAATTTGAATGGAAAAATAAAAATAAAAAATAAAAATCATATTCATTGTTTTCTACCAAATTCCCAGTTTTAGCTTCTTTTTTTCTAATAATACGAAGAAAAAAAAAATTAAAATAAAACAATGACTAGTCTAAATGTCTAATAAATTATAATATTTAATTTATTTTTATTTTTATTTTAAAAAAACAACAACACAATTACTTAACGAAGACTATTAGACTACTTTAATAAATTAATATATTAATATCATAATTTGTTTATTTTTCATAAGATGATTAAATGATTAGAAAAGTGATGAGTTTTTTTTTTTTTTTTTTTTTTTTTTTTTTTTTTTTAAGATTAAAATTTAAAGCATTAGGGTTATAATGTAGATATATATAGTTATTACAATATTACTTATTAGTTAAAGATTAAAGCATTAGGGTTTTAATATAGATATGGTTAAACTTATTAGGCATTAGCTAATGTTAGTCACTTAGTAAGTTAGTATGATAGTATTACACTATTACTATATAAGTTAATTTAAGTATGAATCTTACTTTTTATTTATTTAATTTGTGAATATAATTTTTAATATAACACATTACAATTGTTAATTATAATACTATTATACATTTATACTAATATTACTATATTAGAGAGAACCGAAGAAGATACAAGAATGTAATAAAACATTGAAGAAGCTTCAAACTGTGCATAACAAATACATGGAGAGACGAGAGGTTAGTAGATATATTAACGCAAATCACACACAAGACTCATAGAGTCATAGTCCATAAGTGAGTCTTGTGTGATGCAATCAGTCTGGAAGTCCAAAGATAGGAATACCGAGAGGTCAAAAACTGCAAAAGTTGTTGTTGGATTAGGAGAAAGTCTTAAGAGAAAATTAAAGATAATCGATTCAAAGATAATCGACTCAAAAGTTGTAACTTGTAAGGATTTAAGGAGTTTGGAAGGCAGGATGTCAAATATTGTGAAGATTTGAAGCACATAAAACAAAAGATCAAGAAACTTGATGATAAACTTGAAAAGGTGAATAAGATATTTCTCTAATTGAACCAAACACACATTTCTTTCTCTAATTAGAAAAGGAGTGCGAAAACTCACTCACAAACCTAATTCCAAAACTTGAGAAAAATATTCCAAAAGTGCAAAAGTTATTGCTGGATGAGGAGAAAGTCTTTGAGGAAATCAAAGATAATCGATTCAAAGATAATCAACTCAAAAGTTGTAGGAAAGAGTTTAAGAAGTTTGAAAGGCATGATATCAAATATCTGGAAGATTTGAATCACATGAAGCAAAAGATCAAGAAACTTGATGATAAACTCAAAAAGGTGATGAAGATGATATATGAACTAAATAAATAAGTGATTATGTAATACTAAGTTAATTACATTATAAATTATAATGTTAAATAACTTAAATCCCAACATATTTAATTACTTATGAGTTATGAGTTATGATAATATTAAATTTGGGAATTGTGATTTTAAATAATCACATTGTTGATTATAATTTATAATACTATTACCCTAACAACGTGATTTGATAAATTTATCATTGCATAAATCACATTGATACGTATGTAAGTTATGTAACGTATCTAATGATAATATATATATTGAACGGATCATATGCTTATATAATTATAGTTGTATTCATATGAATATGATAATGATATGATCTATATATGATATATCATATAATTAATAAATTATTATATCCAAATTGTTGATTCGAATTTTCAAAATTTCGAGCCCTAAACGAGTCGGGCGAGGGGATCGGTCGGGTCAAGCGTTACTCGAGTTGAAATTTTTGAGCCATAAACGAGCCAAGCGGGCGAGTCGGTCCAGTCGAGTCTTAAACGAGCTGGACTCTCGGGTCTCTCTTACAGCCCTACATATGCTCTTGTCCATTAAAACTTATTTGCATACTAATACGTCTAGCATAAAACTACTATACATCATATCATAAAGACATCACACTCATAAAGACAATGTCATACATGCTCATGCTATTTTTTGTTCATTGTGACTAATTACCCTGGGTTGTGATCTCCCGTTGCTCCTTACCAAATAGTATGGGACGTGAACCCCAATACTACCTGACAAGTACCATGGGACGTGAACCCCCACTTGATTAGTCCATTTACTCCTTGTTGCCAGGTACCATGGGACGTGAACCCTCACTTAATTATTGTCTGTTCATGCTGTTCTTGTTTCATGTTCCATGCTAATGCTCAATTATATATTCTTACTTTCATGCCCATGCCTTAGACACATGCTTTCAATATAAAACAATAAACAATTCAACACATCAATTCATCAATCAATATTTGCGTAATTTAAATCTCAACCGCAGTAGGTAGTCAAACATTTAAATCACAATTCATATCACACTTCACACACACATTTCAATTTGCAATAATATCATTGGCATAATTTTCAACGTACTTGAAACTACTCAAATCATCCAAAACATATATTTTTAACATATCGTCGGTTCGGTAAGAAGAACACATATTATTTGCATTTCTATAAGTTACATAAAAAAAAAAATTGTATTTTTCTCAATGAGTAGAATACTTACATTGGCTGCGCGGATAACAAGTTAAACTAAGCTTCCTAGACAACTTTCTGCAATGTGCCACTGTAAAAATAACACATTGCACATTACTTATTATTTCTCTAACACTAGAATAATATTTTAGCTCTTAAATTACCAAAGAACTAACTAGGGTTCCAAACACATACCTATAATATAAAATATTAAACCAACACATATACTACTAACCCAAATCATTTGTTTAGGGTTAAACACTAAAAATCACAACCTAAACAAATACACATAACAATAAACACTAACCCATAAATTATATTCACTAACCTAAAAATAAACACTAACCCACACTACAAAAAAAAAAAACTATTTTTTGAGCAGTTTTTGTTAGAGCCCTTTTAACAAAACGGCTCTAATTAATTTTGGGCCATTTTAGTAAAAACGGCTTTAATTAGATCCATTTTTGTTAAAACGACTCTAATTTGAGTCGTTTTTTCTAAAACGGCTTCGATTAGAGCTGTTTTCGTTACAACAGGTCAAATTAGTTTAAGCCGTTTTAACAAAAGCGGCTCTAATTAGAGGTGTTTTGTTAAAACGGCTCTAATTTGAGCTGTTTTAACAAAACGGTTCGAAATGGAGTCGTTTTGATAAAAATGGCTCTAATTGCAGCCATTTAAAAATAAAATAAAAAAGGGTCTCACATTGATCGTACCACGATCGATCACATGATCGTACCACGTTCCATTACTTAGATCGTACCATGATCAATCAAAGATCATACCACAATCGATCATAGATCGTACCCCGATCGATCACATTGATCGTACCATGTTCGATCACATTGATCGTACCATGTTCGATCACATAGATCGTACCACGATCGATTACACTTAGATCGTACCCCGATTGATCACACTTAACTCCTACCAAGATCGATCACACTTAGATCGTACCACGATTGATCACACTTAGATCGTACCACGATCGATCACACTTAGATCCTACCACGATCGATCACATAAATCGTACCACGATCGATCACACATGATCATACCACAATCGATCACACATATCATACCACGATTGATCACATTGATCGTACCACGATCGATCATAGATTATACTACAATCGAACACATAGATCGTACCATGATCGATCACATTGATCGTATACGATCGATCACACTTAGATCGTACCACGATCGATCAGACTTAGATCGTACCATGATCGATCACATTGATCGATCACACTTAGATCGTACCACGATCGATCAGACTTAGATCGTACCATGATCGATCACACTTAGATCCTACCACAATCAATCACATAAATCGTACCATGATTGATCACACAGGTCATACCACGATCGATCACATTGATCGTACCACGATCGATCACACAGATCGTACCACAATAGATCACATAGATCGTACCACGATCGATCACATAGATCGTACTACGATCTATCACACATGATCGTACTACGATCCATCACATTTAATTTTATTTTTTTTCGTTTATTTATTTATTTTGAAACAAATTTTTATTTGTTTTTTTTTCATTTTTTCTTTAATTTTTTTTAATATTTTTTATGTGTACTTTTCCCTATAATTAATATGTAATACTATATTTAATTAGCTAGTATACTATATGCTTAGTTATCAAAAAATTAATTAAAAATAAAAATAAGTGATTGGAGACAGCTCAAGTTGGAGCTGTTTTTCTTCCAAAACGGCTCTAAATTTTGGGCGGGATACGAAAATTTCATGTCCCCCGCGCACAGCAAAAAAAAAATTCAACTTTTTGAATTAAAATTTTTTTTTCCTTTCACTCACCCATAAAAATATCTAGATCTCTTTCTTTACTCTCTCTCTCTCTCTGATCGTCACTTTCATGTCTCCATCTCTCCTTCTCCCTTTCTTTCTTCTTTCATTTTCTTCTTCTCCCTTCTTCCTCTCTCTCTCTCTCTACCCACATCCTAGGTCTCAAGAGACCCACAACATGTTGTGATTTTGAAGAAAATGCATGTTGCTCTTCTTTTTTTTTTTTTTTTTTTTTTTTTTTTTTTTTTTGGTTTTCCCATTTTTTGATTAGGTAACTCTTGGATCTGCTGCTGATCGTGTTGGATCTGTCTAGGTGATGTTGTGATTGAATTTGATGGAAGCCTGTTGAAAGCATCAATGAGGTATTTGCTGTTCTGTTTAGTTTTCTGTTTTTGCTACTTTGTTGTTGCGGTATTGGGTGTTTCTGTTGTAAAGGTTTTGGTGTTTTGTGTTGTCTACTGCTTTGTTGTTGTAGTAATGTGATAGAATATTTTTTTCTCTTGATTGCGATTCATCTAGCCATGGCTGCAGTAGACCATATTCATTCATTAAAAAAAAAAAATTCTTTCTTTTTGTTTTCTTTAGGCCGTGAATTGTGTTCGAGAAATGGTTATAATCTGTTTGGTTGTTCGAAAAATGGGGAAAAGAAAAGAATAAATGGTGGATTTTAGTTTTCTAGGTAACCAAACGCTGCTCTGCAAGTCTTTTTTTTTTAAAAAAATTTTTAGAGTTGTTTTAGGGTCCTTAAAACGGCTCTAATTTTTGAACCATTTTTCTAAAGCGGTTCTAACTATTTTGATTCGCTTTTAAAAAGCGGCTCTAACTATTTTGAGCATCTTTTATAAAACAGCTCTAACCGGTTAAAGCCATTTTTATAAAAGTTGCTCAGCTTAGAGTCGTTTTAGGTAAAAAGGGCTCAATTCGGGTTTTAATACTTGATGTGTTGATCCGCTCTCAAAATGTTTTAAAAAAAAAAGGGCGCAAATTGTTTAGAGCCGTTTTAAGGGCTTAAAAAAGCTCTAAAAAAACGGTTCTAAATACCTATTTTTTTTGTAGTGCCATTAATATTGAACACTAACATATTCAAAATAACATTAACCCATAAGAAATTTTTAGGGTTAAAAATCATAAAATACCATTTAAACTAAATACCTATAAATTTGATTTGAGGTATAAGGCTTAAGTTTTAGTAGATCTAGGGTTTTTCATGAAAAACCCTAGAGAAAAGTGGGAGGAATTCTGCCCCACCCTTTTTTTTTTTTTTTTTTCAATGAAATAGGCATTTTGGCTCTTTCAATTAAATAAAGGGTCCAACGCCTTATTTTGTGAAGGGCTTGTGAAGGGCTGACTGACCCTTCATTTTCTTATGCGCCTTGTTTTGGGGCGCATGTGGTGTGGGGTGCAGGTCTGCACCTCACATCACACACACGTGCACACACACATTTTTAATTTTCTTTCTTTTTCTTTTTCTATTTCTTTTCTTTCCTTTTTTATTTTTTTTATTTTTTTTTTATTTTCTTTTCCATTTTTTTTTCTTTTCTACTTTCTTTTATATTTTATTTTCTTTGGACTTTAAAAATATTTTCTTGCATTTTTAATATCACTAAATTAATTTAAACCAATTATTTACTTAAAATTAATACTTTAATTATTAAATAATGTCTCGGATATTACAACTTAGCTGTAAATATATGTACATGTTCCAACCTCCCGTTTGGAAGCATACACATATAAGCTCATTTATATCATACATGTATGTATATCATATATCTTAGCTATACTCATGTATAAGCACACCATGACTTTCGAAAAATACAAGCGTACATATACATCTAAGCAAGAAACCATAAAAATCCTCAAATGCAAATCGGTCATAACAGTATACACATGCTTTGTTCCATTCAAACTCATAAACATGCCAATACATCTAACATAAAAATCCATACAAACCATGTCATACATTATCATCGTGTTATGCATACTTTTCGAACGTTTTCATCACATTTTAGTGCTGATGGGACTTCCACCCAAAAGGTCTTGTTACCTAATGCTGATGAGACTTCAACCCAATCAGTCTTACACATGATTTCGTTGGGACTACACCTCAAATAGCCTTAGTTTCACAGTGTCAATGAGACTCTCACCCAAACAATCTTGGTTTCGTAGTGTCAATGAGACTCTCAACCAAGCGGTCTTGTTGCTTGATTCTGATGGGGCTCTTACCCAAATGGTTTTGTTTAAGCGTTTCATGTTCTCATTTTATCTTTTTATAAACTACCCACTTTATGTAGGCAACTCTTTTCCCCAAAATAGGACCGAGTGTTACACAATCACTTTAGGTGTGGGAGTGGAAGAAAGACACGATATTCTAGATGGAGCTATTTTGATATTAGGAAAGGTAAAAAAAAAAACCTACAAAATGTGGACATGTTGTGGAAAAAGTAATTAGATTAGGCCCGGGCGAGATCAAGATATTTGCAATTATACTGTTTAAATAAAACAAAATTCGGACAACTTAAAAGAAATGATTGCAAAATTGAAATTATGATCCTCTCAAATTATTTGTCTGAATTTAAAAGAAATTGGGCAGATGATTGTGTTAGATTAGGACTTACCTGACCAAATAAAATTAGGCTACCCAACAACATATCTGGTCATGTAGGTTCAATAAGTAGTCTTTTACAATCACTTGTTTGATATTTATTAAAATTTCAAATAAATAATTTGAGAAGACTTAATACGACTACAATCAAATATAGGAAACCACTTGTTTGAACAGTAATGACGGGCAATCAGCTGGACCGCATAGGGCCGGATCCAAAATAAAGTCACATCAGCTGAAGAAATCTTAAAGCACTCAGTGATACCATAAGGGCCGTATGAATCTCAACCGTCAATACACACGGCTTCCCAAAGTATAGACGGTTCACAAGATAGCGTAACCACCCGAAACTACCCCTGCTCTTCTTTGCCTACTCGGTCCCACCCGTTCCTGCCTCTTTCATCTCTTCTCCCTCGCAACCCCGCCCTGCCTTCGTGTCGAAGAAAAAGCCTCTCTCTCTCTCTCTCTCTCTCGGTGCACGAATCCTTGGCCATGCAAGAAACTGAGCTAAACGATTTGTCCGACGACGCGGATTACGCTGCGTCACAGCTACATGTAAGCATTTCGCAATCGCATATAATTTTTCGATTACTTTATACCAATTTGTTTTAATCGAAATTGCGGTTAATCGGGGAATCATATTCAATTTTTGCAAAAAGTGAATCCCGGACGTTAGCTGAGTAATCCAACGGAAAGTAATGCGTAATGCGTAATCCTTGAGTTTGATTTAGGTTTTTGCTTGCTGAATTTGGTTTCAGGGGTCTGCAAGCATGATGCGAAGCGATAGTAGCAAACGGAGTTCGTCGAGCGAACCCGACGGTGCGGAAACAGTTTATCTGAAGGATAATGTGACCATTCATCCGACGCAGTTCGCTTCCGAGAGGATCAGTGGGCGATTGAAGTTGATTAAGCAAGGCTCTTCTCTCTTTATGGTAATTACTACTTGTTTTATATGTGTTTTAGTAGAGTGCATCGGTTTTATTGATCTTTGAGCTGCTTCTCTCTCTCTCTCTCTCTCTCTCTCTCTCTCTGTAACTCTAGACGTGGATTCCATACAAGGGGCAAAGCTCGAATGCGAAGTTGTCTGAGAAAGGTTGTTGGCTTTGGATTTGTAATTTAATGAGTGTTGTGCGTGAGATTATAAATAATTGCTGAATTTATTGTTGTTTGGTTTGTTAATGTAGATAGGAATCTTTATACCATAAGGGCGATGCCTTTTACGGAGGTGCGGTCCATTCGCCGGCACACCCCGGCGCTTGGGTGGCAGTACATTATCATTGTTTTGTCTTCAGGTAAAACAATCACACATGATTTTATAGGGTGTAAATATTTATAATGCTGACTACAATGTTTTGAAGCTCTGAAATTTATGATTCTGAAAGTAGTGTTGGATATGCTTATACTAGACTTTAATTTATGGTTTAGTAGTGTGGATACGATGATGGATTCTCAGATACAGTGCACTGAACATAATCCTCATAACAAAAAGACGTGTGGTGCAAAATATGCTAATGATGTTGAAATGTTTTACCTGGGAAAGAAATTCTAAGATCTTTGATGTGAAAGAATCTCAAACAACATATGTGTAATGGATGTTTGGAAATAGCCACCGAAGCCTTAACTTGCTCCATTTATCTGTACTCGATCTAGATAATTGTTTTGGGTGATTTGATTTTTTTTTATTTTTTTTATGTTCGTTTGTTTTAATTTTTTTTTTTTTAATAGTTCTATGTTTTTAGATCTTGAGTTCTTGACAATTATGTGAGATCCAATTTTCACACCATTTTTGGTTGAATTTTAGTGCTAAGTTATGATTTCCTGCTACCCTCTGTTTGGCTGGTTTATCCTTTTGTAATTCAAAGAAACTGTTCTCTTCTATGCTGCGTGGCCTGATCCATTTACTGTCGTGTATTTCTATAATGTTTAAATGGAAGTCTTTTGTAGGACTTGCTTTTCCTCCTTTGTACTTCTACAATGGAGGAGTCAAAGAGTTCCTTGGTACAATAAAGCAACATGTTTTTCTTGTGAGGTTGGTTATTGTTTACATGTGTTGTTTCTATTATTTTTGGTTTTATGTTATATAAGTACTTGGCTGTCTCATGCTATGCATGGAAATTCCTTTTTAGAATAAAATATTTGACCCAATCTGATCCAAAATACTGGTCAACAATGTAATGTATGAAGAGGTTTCCAATTTTTTTTTTTTTTTTTGGATAAGTAATCAAAGTAAGACGTCTCTATATACACAAGAAGTATACAAGAGAAGCTGCCTAGGTAGAAGGGGCAAAAAGAATAAGGAATTCATGAAAACTAATCACTAAAGAAAAAACATAAGCAACTATTCAAAGGTGCAAAGTGTTTAAGAAAAAGATATCAACTCTTCCAAAGACTTCTCGTGGTCCTCAAAACACCTATCATTTCTCTCCTGCCATAGACACCACAAAAGGCATAAAGACATCATCTTCCAAATAATGGCACTCTGAGTGCTGCCGTCAGTCCACCAACAAGCAAACAAATCAACAACTTGTCTTGGCATAACACAAGACGACCCGAAACATTTGAAGAAGACATTCTAAATGGCACATGCAACCTCACAATGAAGAAGAAGGTGATCCGTAGGCTTTTTTTTTGCACATAACACGCCAGTCTATCACGATGACCAGGGGTTTCCCCCCCAAAAAAAAAAATCCTAAAAAAAAAAAAATTAATTAATTTTACCTCTAAATTTTGTTATTTTTATAGTTTTGGCCCCCCCAATTTTTTTTTTTTTTTTTTTTTCAGTTTGGCCCCCCCAAATCTTAAAATCCTAGCTCCGCCCCTGACGATGACATGCCACTTTCGGAGATTGTCAATGGTAAGGATCTTCCCTATGGCCGCCGCTCACACAAAAAAGGCCACCTCAATGGAACCTTAGTCCTCCAAACACTATTCCAAGGGAAATGAAAACCATCAAGACAACCCAAGACACTGTAGAAAGATTTGACACTAAACAACCCTTTTTTGGAAGGGACCCACCATAACCTATCAATCCCTTCTCGTCTCAATCTTACTAAATACAACAACCTATAAAACAAGGCAAAAGCATCCACCTCCCAATCCACAATGCACCACAGCTGTTTGGTTCACCTTAAACATTCATTTACACACTATAACCAATACAACAAACTGTGCAAGCAACAAATCTTGGTGACACGAAGCACATAAAGCAGCAAAACTTTTGAAATATAGAGAAAGCAATTATTCTTTTATTTTTTATTTTTTTTTTATAAGTAATGTAATTTATTAAAAAGCGTAAGGCGCCCCTAAGTACACATACAGTATACACAAGAGGCACCAATTTCTTCTTTGAAACCATTAAGAATATAAATGAGGAATAAGATGCATATATTGGAGGGACTTTTGTTAGTAAAAATTATGTAATTTTATTATGTTAATAATTTTTATTATTATTATGCCATTTTGTGGTTGTGTTGTGTTACAAATTTCAGTATATCCTTCCATTCTAAGTTTCTTTTCATTAATAACCAGGTCCGCCGAAGATGCAAATGTATTTCTTGTGAATGATTTTGAAAATCCTCTCCAGGTGCACATTATACTGATTTACTCATTTGGTTGGTTGGTTGGTAGAATTACTACTACTTTTCGTTCATTAGTCGATGCATAATATTCCTCCTGCCAATGATGCCGACATGCGAGAATCAATTTTTATCATAGGAGAATATTTTTCTCTTTGTTGCAATATATCTTGCTTTAGAATTAAATGGAGGAGTATACTAACATGTAAAACATATATTTTGGTCGACATAAAATAATCCCCTGATTGGCCTATATTTTTAAATTCTGACCTAGTGTATATGGTTTACGTTGTATTTTGTTTGACTTTGTCTTGATGTCTTTATTCTTTAATGATGGACTGCGAAATAGAAAACTGCTATGTTTTATCATGTTTTCATTGTTTTACACAGAGAACTTTGTCTTCTTTGGAGCTGCCTAGGGCTGTTTCTGTTACCAGTGAGCCATCTACATCCATTTCAGTTGGTGAGTCCCCTTTAAATGAAAACCAGGAGAGAACTGATGTGGTGGTTGGCAATTCCAGTACTTCTCGGTACAATGTGAAGCAAAGGCAAAAGGTTCATGATCCTGCTCGAGATCTCTCGATTCAAGTCTTGGAAAAGTTCTCTCTTGTGACCAGATTTGCCCGAGAAACAACTTCACAACTCTTCCGTGATGGTAATGAATATGCTGCGCTTGAAAGGAGAAACCATAACCAATCACCCCTTGATTACCCTCAGAAAGCATCCAGTGTTACAGAAAAAGCTCCTGATGGAAGCCCTGTAGCCTCAGATCCTTTGGAGGTATCTTTTTGTTCAATTTGTATTCTAATGAAAAAAAAAGAAAAAGAAAAAAGAAGAAGAAGAAGGTAGTTTGAGGAAAATTGATGCCATGAAGTTATGAGTTTTTGAATATGCTCAATGAAATGGAGTATCAGTACATCCTACCTTTAGATATTGATAAATTCCAGTGCAAATTGTGAAGATGTTATGATATGTTAATTCTCCGGATCTTAAATAAGGCATAATATGCATACAATCATTATCATCAGATTATTATTCTTTCTTTTTTTTTTTTTTTTTGCCCTTTTGAAGTGGAACTCTGTCTAGATACTATGGTATTACACTTGCAATTTTGGTGCATCATATTGCTTTATCCTGCCAATTCTGTTTTATTTGCTGGTGTTTTTATGTTTTTAATAATGGATTGTGTATTTTTCTTTATCCTACCGTTTTATTTTTTTCCTGATCTTCATCCTTTTGTTTAGTGTGTGTTAGCCTGTACATGTGTGTGTTCTCTATCATTTTCCTTCTTTGTTTTTTGGTCAAACAGCCCTCTTAGAAACTGTTCAGGGACTTTGTAGACAAATTAGTCATTGGACATATTAGAATGCTTTGCATTTCTGTGCTCTCAATGAGGCATAACATGCACGGAGCCAGCTATCGGACAAGGGAAGCAAAAAGTTACTAGATAACTTTTAGAACTTTTGTTATGATGGATCTCAGTGATGCAATTCTTGCCTGTATCTCCTAAGCATTACAAAGTATTGTTGTTAATAGATATATGGTTCAAATCAGAGCTTTATTCTCTTGGTTCAACTGAAAGCTCCCGTGTTATTTTAGTTGGAAGAATTTGAAATTCAATTCCAGGAGTATCTGATGCAGACATCTATCCCTATTAAACGGAATATTTCTTATATGAAACACAATCATGTCGAAGAAGCTGCTACCAATTTGGGAACTTTTGAGCTAATCGATAGTAAGGAGGTATTAAAAGGAGCCTTCTGCTTAATTTAGTTTCTGGGTTTTTACTTTTCCTTTAGTAATCCTCCCTTTTAAAGTCCTTAGTTCACAAGGGCCTTTAGTTTTCATTGCAGACTGATCTTTTTGTAAGCCTTTTGCTATACCCTGCGGTTTGTGGTGTAAATTTTGTATTTGTGGCACATGATGACCTGGTTATTTATTAGCATAATTATTGCCTTGGCTCACTATCTTTTCTACATATGAGTGCTGTATCATTTACGAAAATTAGTCTAGCAGACCGACTATCATCCTCGATTCTTTATCCATCAAGTTGGAATATCTGAAGAGGATGGAAAGATTTTACAGGCCGAGGTGCTAAGCACTGAATTGTTACACTTGAGTTGGTTGCATTCATGGTGGACCTAGGACATATTTCTACTGGGCTACAATGTATTGACATGCATGCTTGTTCTTGGAATTTTAGCATGTTAATAAATTTCTAATCTGTTGCTGAATAATGATTAAGTTGAATGCTTCAAGCCTTCAAGCTTTGGCTGCAGATACACCTGTTGCCACTCAATTACAATCCAAAAAAATCTGGTTTCTGTTAGTGTGTTTGGTAAATAGATTATTATATATAGCTTAGTAACGCCCTCTATTGGCCATAAGAATGATGGGGTTAGGAGCTGTGACCTTGGAATGTTTTTATTGCAAAATGGTGTCATGCGCTTGATGGCTTCTGAGTTATATTTAATTACAATTAAAGCAAATCCAATTATTGTTTTAAATTTCTTTCTGAAGTTAGTTGATGAGAAGTTTTTCAACACTTTGTTTTATTAACTATTGACAATTCTGACTATCATCTAGCCATTTATTTTTCCTTGTATGAAATTGTGATATGCTGTGTAAGTTTCTGAATTTCCTTAGCACATTAATGAGAGTTGTTTCCACATTTTGGTTAATAAACAATTGATAGTTTCTGACTACTTATCTGGCCATTTTTTACGAATGTGATATGCTTCGTAAGTTTCTGAATTTGCTTCTCACAGTAATGAGGTACCATAAACAGACTCATTTAGTGAAAGCTAGAGGTAGAGGCAATCCATAAGCTGATGTACCATAGCTGACTTGTCCTAACGTGTTTCGCGTTCTTTCTATACAATATATCCATGTATATGTAGTCAATTCAAATAATACAGAAGATTGCAATTGACATGGTCATAGGGTTATCAATCTACTACCATTTTCTTTAAAAAGAAAAACTACCATTACATACCATGAATGTCTTTACATGGATCTTAAACTTATCTTACTTTGTGCTATAGCTAGTGATAATTAACATAATAGTGGGAGTACAATATGACTTGTGATTGCTAACTGTTTAATACAGATACACTTTTCTTTTTAATTAGTAGACAAAACAAACTTCTTATTTGCCATTTTTATCCGATGGCACAAAATTGCTTTCCTTTTTCGCATCCCAAATCAACAGTTTTTTTGGCAGGTTGATAAATTGACTCTAGTATGGGGAAAACCACGGCAGCCACCTTTGGGCTCTGAAGAGGTAAGAGCTGGGATTTATTGAAGATAAGCTCTCTTTGAGATTGCAAATGATATTTCTATAAGCAGATGTCTGCCGTGTCACGAACTATGAATTTTTCTTGTCAAAATGATTCCACTTCTTTACCAAACTATTTATATATTTGTACCATTGATGAACTGAACCATGCTATCTAAGAAAACTTTTTGAGTAACTTTTTATCCCATTTCTGTTCTTCCAAAGAAAGTACTTCTAGGCATACGGAGTATGATCATATTGGTCTATTAAAGGTTTAATTGTTTTGCAGTGGTTCACCTTCTTGGATTCTGAAGGGAGAGTCCTGGATTCAAAAGCTTTGAGAAAGAGAATATTTTATGGGGGAGTCGAGCATGGATTACGGAAAGAGGTATATATACTATAGTAGGCGAGGTGTGATTTATTCTTAATAGAATATGCCTCTTGTTCTCAGAAATCTCAATAATGAATGTAGGCATGGGCATTCTTGCTGGGATACCATTCCTATGATTCAACATATGCAGAGAGGAAATATCTTAGGTCCATTAAAAAGTCGGAGTATGAGACCATAAAGACCCAGTGGCAGGTTTGTAATTCTAGTGTCTTTTATACTTCTTGCTATCCTTCCCCCACATGGAGACTAATTTGTTTCTATGTGCATGAATCTGTGAGCACACATGCGAGAGTAGATGTAATTATGCTTGAGTGAAGATAACTCCTTACATCAATGTATTTTTTTTTTGGTTTTATTTATTTACTTTTTATATAAGTAAATGAAGTTCATTAAAAACCAAGGGACCCAACCAAGTACACATGAAGTATACAAGAGAAACACCTAACCGAAAAAAGAAAAGAGAAAAAAGAAAAAGAAAAAGATATGAAACCTAGAAATATGAATAACAATCATAAGCAGCTATCCACTGAAAAAGGGTATGGAAAAAGAAGGCCATTAGCTCCGCCACCGTCCTCTCTCTGTTTTCAAAGCTCTGGTCATTTCTCTCTCCAAATGCACCACATTAAACAAAGCGGAATCATCTTCCACAAAGCTTCACTTTGAGAATTACCAATCTTCCTTTTTCGCCATGAACACCATCCATCGCCCAATCCAATGGCATGTCGGGATGTAAAATACCCAAAGGGAAAAGCAAGAGATTGAAAGTGTTCTAAATTCTACAGAATCTTAGCTTGAGCCTACCTTCGCACACCTCTGTTACTCTTTAGGAGGCATCTGCCCCAGATAAACTACCCATCTCGCAAAGTCCACCCCCCCCAAAATGATTGGTGCGGCAGTTAGGCATCCTTAGACGAAAGAGCGGTCTTTCAGGATTGGTCGTTGTGTGTCACCACCTCCCACCTATCCTACACATTCGATCGATCCCACACTACAATCTCACCATCCAGGCCAATGCCTACTGGCCACTTCTAAGACTGTATCAAGCCATTAATATTGGAATCCTCACCCTTTTCATCATTTGGAGTGTTGCAACCACCCAAAAGGGTTGGAATCCCTTCCACCCCAACTTCCTTAGCAACAAGAGAAGATGACGACGCGTCCGACACTTTAGGCGAGAGAAGGGGTTGCACAGACAGACTCGGATTAAGGATACCCCTTGCCGAAACAGATTGCTCAACAACCTTCAAGGAAGCTGCCAGTCCATCAGAATCCAGCAATCGCTGTGCTGCAGCCACTGAGGCTTCCTCGACAGGCAGAGGATCCACCCCCTTCGAGCGCTGCAGAGACTTAGTCTCACCGTCAATATCTATCTTCATTGCTGCCACATACTCTGCAACTAAACTCTCATCCAAATGCACTGCTCTGCATTCTCTAGCCTTCCTATAGTAACTCTAGAAAAGCTTAGATACCGACAATGCTGGAATAGAGAGACGTATCCTTTCTCCCAACTCTGTCGTCCCTGAGTATAAGTCACCGAATAAAAGCGAGTTCTACCTAGCGGAGGTGGGCTGAATTCAGAGCTCAACAAACCCAACACCATTGCTAACTGGTGCCGCAGATGGCCCCTCAGACTTGTGGGAACCTTCCAATGATGCTGAAGACAGCATCCCCTTTGCTGTAGCAGAGAACGCAACAGCAGCAAACAAAGGATCAGGAGAGGATGTTGGCAAGGGAGGAACCCTAGCCAAACCTTCTATGCTTGGTTCTTTCATGAAAAACTAGGTATTTTAAATGTTGTAGTATGCTAGCCTCTCTCTGTCTCTCTCTCCTTCCTCTTCTTAGAGCGTTTACAGTAAAACTGCCCCTATATCCCTAGTCCTATCTCTAAACCCTAGCCTATCAATTTTTACATTTCTTTAAGCTAGTCTGGAGACAACTTTTCACCATTCGTTTACAAGATTGGCTATAAAAGTTGAATTACCTAGGATGTCCTGCATCGTAGGTGAGCGACAAGGCTAGGACAGTAAACAGGCAAATTATCTTTAAATAATTATATAAAATAAAATACGTAGAATTTTCTACTTTGTTCATTCTTTCAGCTTGAGCATTTTTACTACTATTGAAAAGTGGGGACTACCAATGCTTGAGTCATTATCTTAATATGCTATCCAGTAGGGGCTCTACCAGGGTCTTGTGAACCAATTTACACAAGATTTTAACATGACATAATTTTGTGTAAATTGGTTCACAAGACCCTGGTAGAGCTCTTATCAAAAAAACAAGACCCTGGTAGAGCCCCTAGTGGATAGTATATTGAGGTGAGAATTGCACGTTACAAGCAGTGTGCACCCATTTTGGGATCTCTCCAAGACAAGGCCAAAAGAATAGTATGAAATATTTAATTTTTCTCTTGCCTTGTGGTTTTCACTGCATTCTGTATATTGACAAAAAATTATCTTCCTCTTTCCAAATTAAGCTTCTGTTAGTTTATTGGAAAATTCTCATATTTCTCCTGATTATGATTTATCTGAGGCTTTACCTATGTATGCATATTTCCCTGTGCAGAGTATCTCCCCGGAACAGGCAAAAAGATTTACAAAATTTAGGGAGAGAAAAGGCCTTATTGAGAAAGATGTGGTATGCAGAAAACTAGCACATTGTTTCTGAACTTACAAATCGAATTCATTGGATAAATTTAAGAATGTAACTTTAAGTACAATTGTATGTTTATCCATTTTTTAAGGTGAGGACTGACAGATCGCTCTCCTTCTATGATGGGGATGATAATGCAAATGTGAATCTATTACGTGATATTCTACTAACATACTCATTCTACAACTTCGATCTTGGTTATTGTCAGGTAAATCTTTCTCATGAAAAGTTTATTCTACTGGACATTTGGTTTGTTGTCTGATATTGATTTTGTGTAGATGCTTCAGTGATCGGTTGGTTGGCTCAGATGTAAATCTTAGGAAAAAATTCTAAATGCAATGGAAATAAATAATATCTTGGAAAGTATGCATTCTTGCTTTTTGCTTGTTGTTTGGATGTAAATATAGGACTGTGCATTACATGCTTGTTCTGATAGCCATTTATGTAAGAGACCCAAGGGCCGGATAACATGGATGGTCTAAAACTTGTAATGAATGACATCTCTTTAACAAATCAGTTCATGTAAATACAAAGATATGCTATACCCTGACATTTTGAACATCTAACGATCGAATATACATTACAACACTGGCTTCCAAAGCACGTTCAACAGGCGAAATATTGTTGTATAAAATGTAGCATAAAAGCACGTTCAACATCCTAGAAAGTACTTTTGGTTATAACATGATCGAACATAGTTGCGTATTTTAAGCTCATCAACAAATAGCTGCAATGCGAACTCAATATTTCTGATACATGTCATATACATATTCCAAGTAAATGTTGGAAAGAGATATCACCCCCTGAAAATTCATGTTGAAAGTTGACACAAGCTTGAAGCTCTCGTAAGTCATATCATGTTATCTTAAGTTCACATACTCAATAGCCATCTCAAGAATATATATTCTCTTCTAGATATATATGAGATATAAATTTTTTTTTTAGGAAAAAAAAATCCCCTATTTAATTTTTTTTTTTCAAGGATCTTGTCAATGGATTGCATTTAAGAAAGGCTGAATTATATGTTCTCACACAGAAAATTTTGTTGCAGTGATAGTTGCATTTGGCTGTTACTTTGTTATGTATGTGTAAATAAATGTATTTATACATATATGTATTGTATGCATGTGTATGTATGGTGTACGAGCTTGATAGCTATTGGGCATATTCCCTATCAACTTAAGCTTTTGGATAATTGATTATTCAACATGATATTTGATCACCCCTCTTTGGCTGTCATGAGGGTTGTCTCGGGATTATTCAATATGATATCAAAGCCTAATATGTTTGTATGAAAGTCTTGTGTTCTTATCGTGAGAGCTGCTATTTGTTTAGCATGTGGGGGAAGGAGGATAGTTGCTGGCATGTGTGAGCGGAGTAAATCTATTAATACATTAAATGTCCATAAAGTGTTCTTCAAAAAATGAGGTGGCTTTTAAAATCACCATTGGGTGTGTGATTGATCAAATGATGATTTTGATCAAATGATGATTTTAAAAGCCACCTCATTTTTTGATGGACACTTGATGAACATTTAATGTACTAATAGAATTACTCGTGTGAGCGTGATGTACATTGTTAGACCTATTTCTTATCACTTCAACATTTTGGGACCATTGGTTAGCCAGTAATATGTATTGCCAGCATCGATCATTTTTCTTTTTTGTGGCTTAAATCTATAAATCTTCTTCCTGAAAACATTATTGTTTTCAAGATTATGGTTTATTTTCTTTTGGTGGTGTTCAAAAAGCTTATGAACTCTTAATGGTTAGTTATCTATATGCTGAATTGAGTATGTTTGATTCTGGGTCTGTTGAAGTTGTTTTAGGTCCTGCATTGCTTGTTCATTTATTCCAGTGCATGTACAGAAGCTTTTCTCCCCCTTGTTTGTATATTGTTGGGGATGTGCTCTGGTACTTATATCTGCGCATTATACATTTTTGTTCTATCCTACAGGGCATGAGTGATCTTCTGTCCCCAATATTGTTTATAATGGGGGATGAGTCAGAATCATTTTGGTGTTTTGTTGCATTGATGGAACGCCTTGGACCCAATTTCAATCGCGACCAAAATGGCATGCACTCTCAACTCTTTGCATTATGCAAGGTCCCTCTCTCTCTCTCTCTCTCTCTCTCTCTCTCTCTCTCTCTCTCTCTCTTAAACGTGCAGAAAGAAATCGGTTGATATATCATGTTTTATCAGTAGAGAGGTCACATTTAGAAATATAGTTTCTTAATTTATATTTCCACTTGTTATTTGGATTTCAGCTTTCTTCCCTGGCCAAATGAGAATATGAATATTTTTAAGCTGATGTGCTTTGATTTTTTATTTTTTAATTTTACTTATCTCATTTTATATATATTATCTATTTGGAGCTTCTTCACTGCAACACATGATAGTGTAACTTAATGGTATGGAATTTTGCCTTAGTTGTAGTAGTTTGTTTTGTCATGCCAAGTGATTTTAGGATTTTGCTTAATGGTTTTCTTCCATGATTACCTACTTTGGCCGTTTTATCTATAATAGTTGTTCTTGGTAAAAAGAAAGTATAAAATAAAAAACTTCAATGAAAATGAAGAAAGAAAGCCATTAGGCTTAGGAGTTCCATTGTTTTTGAGAATAAAGATTTGTGGTACAGTCTCTAACAGACTTCATGTGGGTCAGCTAGCTGGTGTTCACAAAGTATAATTGATAATATGATCTTTTAATTACCTTATATGACTTAATTGGACTATCAGCCTTGCAGTAAAATACTTTTGACATTGATCATTTCGAAACATAGTACTGGAATTTAGTGTTTTATCTGTTATGATCTTTTGGTCATTCACGTTACTGCATGTATGCGTTTCAGTTTCTTTATTAATATTTGTGGGTTTGATGAGGCTCCTTGGTGGATTTTAGACAAGCCAATATGGTACATAAAGAATCTTCTATGGAAGCCAGTGTCTTCAATGACCCCATTATCAACTTAAGAAATGGAATCTTTGTTTAATTGGACAATAATGACCTAAAACAGGCATAAGATCTCACTCGAAGTCTGTTTGGTTCATCAGTAAATGCATTCTTATATGTAGTATAATATATGAAGGCATTTTTCTTGTTGGTGGGCTTTTTGGTTAAATCTTCATGCTGTTATTGAAAATGAAACAACATAATAAGCTGCGAGTGTACATGTGCACTAAGTTGGAATCAAACTTCAATACTATGTTTCAAATCATTAATCAATATTTGGATGTGTGCATGAACATTTGGTGCCTCAGCTCTAAACGATAACAAGTGTTTTGCTAGCATAACAGTTGGTTCTTTGTTTTAGTCCTAATGATTTCTCACTATCCTTGTGGCAGTTGGTGGAGTTGTTAGACAGCCCATTGCATAACTACTTTAAGCAGAACGACTGCCTGAATTATTTCTTTTGTTTTCGCTGGATTCTAATACAATTCAAAAGGTCAGCTCTTTTACTAGTTGATTTATTTAATCTTTTGTTACATATTTCTGTTCATTTGGGATACCTGATCCTTTAAACATGTCGCACTCTACTTGATTTTTTATATTCGTTTGCAAAACGACAGTGAACATTTTCCAAAGGAAATTATGTTCTTAATAAATTTATGTTGTCCTTCAATTGCACTTTTTGTACTAAAAAGCTGAAGGAATATGTTGGGAAGCTAAACAGATGCACATCGTGCTGGAAAAAGACAGGAGCAGGAAAGAGAACTTAATATGATGGAACAGTTTGGTGTTAGTGTGTTTTTATGAGATTTAAGTTCTCTTTTCTCGCTGTTATCTATACAACCCAGCAGATTATTGTTGTCTTAGAGTAAATAATATGCTAGCATGCTAACACGTCTGCCTTTTTGTTTTTTTTTTTTTGTTTTCCCTTCTCTTTTGATAGGAAAGACTTGACATGTTTCAAATTTTAGACTGTCATTGATGCCTGAAATTGCCACTCATTGTACCTTTGACTTGTAAACTGTATCCAGTTTTTTTTACCTCTGGCAAAATCACAATCATCTAAAATTATAAGTTTCTCATTGCCAGTACATTTTTTTTTCTTCTCTCCCCCCTGATACATCTGTTGAGGTTATAAACTTAAAACATGAGATTGGCACATATTTTACAATTGCTACAAATTTGTCTCTAATATAATAATATCATCACTTTTGTAGGGAATTTGAATACGAGAAAACAATGCGTTTGTGGGAGGTATTATGGACGCATTATTTGTCAGAGCACCTCCACCTGTATGTATGTGTTGCAATCTTGAAGCGATATCGAAGTAAGATAATGGGGGAGCAGATGGATTTTGACACACTGTTGAAGTTTATTAATGAGTTGAGCGGTCGAGTTGAGCTGGATGCAATCCTCAGGGATGCAGAGGCTTTGTGCATATGTGCTGGTGAGAATGGCGCCGCTTGCATTCCTCCTGGAACCCCACCCTCGTTGCCTGTCGATGACGGTTCATTCTACACTCAACCGGATGATGACGTATTGTAATTGGGGTTCCCATCCTGGGGATGATATTTATCAGCTTTGTATTGTCAATTCTGTTGAAACACATTTACTGCTGTAGCGCTTTGTAATTGTTGATTTTCTTTTTATTAATTGACAATGTTATTAGTAGAGCCAGCAAAATTGCCACGGAACTACGGAAGTCCATTGGGAGATGGTTATTCTGTTCTGCTGTGATGACATGAGGAAGAAATTTCTACATCAATTTGGGGTTTCACGTGCATAAGTCTGACACCTTATGTATTTTGATGTAGAATTGATGTGATATAAAAAAATCATTACCCGAAAGATAGTGCATCCTCTGACAAGAGGCAAACCCGGGTGCCACGTCACGTTAGCCTTTAGGGGGTGCAAGGCCAGCACCTCTCTGCCAAGCCAAAACCGTGATTGTCACAATAGACCACTTTTACGGTAGGTCTTATTTTTCTCAAGGAATTTTCTTCTTTTTTTTGTGGTGTTTTGTTTTACCGGATAGAGTTGAGATAGCCACCGGCAATTTTATAGGGTTTTTATAAGAGATATGTTTCTTCTTCCCATTTTACATCCAACGTACACTCAATCTGACGTGGTGTTCATTTTTTTTTTTTTTCAAAAAATAAAAAATTAATTAATTAATCAATTTTTTTTAAAAGAAAAAACCAAAATTGTTGAAACCTTCTCTCTCTCTCTCTCTCTCTCTCTCACTCACTCACTCATGTTGATTATTCTTCCATAGCCAGTGGCCGACAACAGAAGCAAGATTCGACGGCTCAAGTCCGTTCTTCCTCCCTCTCTCATTCTTCAACCATATCCAAATGACCAATTTTTCCTCATGCTGGTTTTCAGTGTTTTGAATTTTTTTTTTCTTATATATATTTAAAGCGACGTCGGATTGGGTGTAAGCTGTGTGTAAAAATGGGAGTAGAAGAAACATCTCTCTTTTATAAATATCCTAATACTTTTACGTAGGTGTTAACTGGGTCCTTATATCTTTAAATAAAATAATTAAGCCCTCATATTCAAAGTTCATAACAAATTAATCATTTTATTATCGTTTTCTGTTAGAAGTTTACCACCCAATTCGTCAAAAAAATTCAAATGACATTATCTTCTCTCTACCCCAATCACCAAATAACACCAATAATGTAATGTAAGTTGATCGAAGCATCAAATCGAATATTAAAGCAACGCAGTCCAATGTACAAACTACAAGGTGTCAAATGCGAAGTGGTAAGTACCAAAGCACACGAAAGTATGGAAAGGCATAGTGCTTCACTGCTTCATATACCCAATACAGAGCTAACAGGCCCAGCCGATTGGCCCACTTTGAGAGTGCAGGTCGAAGCCCAAGTCGCAAATCACAGGAAGGATGGGAGGGCAGGCCGCTCAAGGAACAAACACTTGTTACTTGAATGACAAATGACAAATGGAAGGAGCCGCAGAGGATCAGATCTTCACCCGCGGCCATGCATTAACTCTCCGTTTATTCTCGGCAAAAAGGCAAGCAACGACCTCGATCAAATAATTTGTGAGCGCAGAAGTTACGTACCCGAAAGGTTCTTAGTTTAGACCAGTTGAAGAAAGAGCTGCACAATCTAGGAGATATTTGTACAAACAAATAATGAGTCTCCACCATGGATTATAAGACAAATAACAGTAATGCTAGTGTATATATTCTAAGGTTCAGATTTTGGATTTGAAATTTTCTTTGCAGCAAAAGAGCTCCACATGTAGGGAGCCAAAGAAGCCCGGGTAGAGAACCATCAAATCTATTAAAAGGAGCCAAAATGGGCGCTGGCGCATGCATCGTCAATGGAGAGAGAGGCGGATGGCTTGTACGTGTGGGTGGAGAGGTTACCGTACATCAAATGTTCCAACTCAAAAAAAAAAGAAGAAGTTATTTTGAAGTTAAAAAAGAAAAGGAAAAGGAGAAACCAAAAAGAAGGTTAAAGAAGGCTCATTTGGGTGTGAGAAGTGTGGCTTTTCCCTCCTTCCATGACTCACATCTTAATATATAGGTTTTTCTTGGTAGATATAATATGTTTACAACTTTTATATAATTTTTGTACAACTTTAACAACTCTTTTTAAAATCAACAATTAAATATGTATGTCAACCCACATGTAAAAATATAGATCTAATTGTTAATTAGAAAAGAAAAATTGTTAAAATTGTATAAAAGTTGTAAACATATCATACATATTTTTGTAAATTTAAGATTTTTTTTTTTTTTTTTCTGCTTTCAGGAGAGAGGTTAAATTGACATTTAAACCACTTATTTGTGATGAGTATATTATGACTGAATAATTTGTGAGGTTGAATTGAAGTTAGACATCCTTATCTCCCTGTTCTTTAGGAAGAGAGAGAGAGAGGTGTTTGAAAAGTAGATATATTTGGGCAATTACATGCGTACACAAAATGTCATAGTACTGCCAGTGCAGGGGAAAAGCACATGGCACTGCGACCCCTGTAGTGCTACAACTCCTGGCATGCACTCACTACTACCACAAAGTATGGAGGTGCTCGATCTTTTCTTTGATTAGGTGGGTCCTCTCTTCAGTCTTCTCACTCTATCACCGATTGCATCTGCTCGTACGCCTCGTCTCCAACGCATCCAAATGCTTCAAACAAGACAAAAGAATCCAGGTAAGCTATCAGGGGCTCATCATCAAACACGAAAGTTGCATTATTTCCACCCATTATTGGGTACTCCATGTCAGTACAGCTGAAGCTGTTTGTGTCCTCCTTCCAAGCGTTTGAAGTCGTGCTCTCCTCCTCTTTCTCTTCTACTTTCCTCCCATCCAAACACAGTTTTGTGGTGCCTGTCAAGTTCGGGCTTCCGTTGGGCTCGGAGTGGCACATTAATGGAACGAATTTGTTCTTCTTGTTTATGTTCTCGTCGTTTTCCTCGTGATCGTGGTGGCTTGAGTCGGTGGCTTTTCTTTTGCCGACAAGGCTTCTCTTGTTCAAATGGGTATTCCAGTAGTTCTTCACTTCATTATCCGTTCGACCAGGAAGCCGACCGGCAATCAATGACCACCTACGTACATGAACAAGAAAAAAATATTAAGGTTGATCACATGGGGTGATGAGTTTTCATCAAGCTTTTATAAATGGAATTAATGCAGTAATAAATTGCAACAGTCCAAATATCCAGCACTCGACAATAGACAGTGGGAACATTTATCTCCTTATTTGTACTTCAATGCTTTGTGAGTTGTGACAATATCAAAAAACATATGTTTCTTTATATTTGTACTTGCCAATAGATTTTGTTGCTGTTTTTGGGGGAACTGGTTTTGGCAGTCAAGGAAATCAATCAAGAGCCTAAAACATTCTCAATATTCTAAAAAGGATAAGTGGAGATCGATGTGGATCAAAAACATCAAAATATATATATATTTTTTTAATTTCTATATAAAAAGGAATAATGACTAAGAGTACATTGATATTTATATGGTAAATGGATGCTTTTTTTTTTTTTTTTTTTTTTTTTTTTTTCTAGCTTCCAATATTCAATATATTTATCCATTTACATCACATATTTCTACATGAAAAACAAATCCCATGAAATTCACATGCATGATATTCTAAAAAGCACAAACTTTTCAACTTAGTAATTAATTAACCTACAAGAATACCAAAAGTAGAATTATTGAAAATGAAGAAGAAATAACCAACATGATGAAGAAGGATTTCCAATCAATTTGGAGCAGGTTTTTGTAGGCTAGAGTAAGCTAATTTCAGTTACCTGTTGCCAAGAAGCTTATGCATTCGAATGATTAGGTCTTCTTCCTCTTTTGACATCTCACCACGTTTAATGTTAGGTCTCAGGTAGTTCTTCCATCTAAGCCTGCAACTCTTCCCACCCCTCATCAAACCTGAGAGAGAGAGAGAGAGAGAGAGAGAGAGAGAGAGTTATATATAATATAATTTGTATAAATTACAGGGGGATCGAAGTGATGGTAGAGAGAAGTTTTACTACCTGATCTCTCAGAGACAGTAGCCCAGTTGCCTTCACCATGAGCTTCCACATAATTTTTCAAAATCAAATCCTCCTCTGGCTTCCACAGATTTTTCTTCGGCTGTGGCTTCAGCACCCTCTGAACTTCCATGACTCTGTCTCTCTCTCTCTCTGTCTCTGTGATCTCTTTGATCACTTAGATTTGGTTGTATTGTGAAAAGGAGTGAGACAGTATGAATGGGTTATAAAGGAAAATGGTGGGAATGTTGGAAGCTCACTGCACGCACTCGTGCATGGATTTACATTACAGTACCATTATAGTGCTGGAGGATTGACCTGAGGGCCCCCTTTTGCTTCCTCTTTTGCTTTCCTTGGAATTATACCCTTGTAAAAGCAAATCTCCATCCACTTTTAACACTCAACATTCTCTCTCTCTCTCTCTCTCTCTCTCTCTCTATATATATATATACATATATGAGAGAGAGCTAAAAAAAAAAAAAAAGTAAATGTCAAAATTTGTTATATAGAATTCATTTATCGAGATAGATAGTCGAACAATCCAAAATTTATTTTGACAAATAAATTATATATGGACTCTCTTGCATTATATATCTAAATTGCTAACAATTTTAACAAATAATTATTGTGAATTTTAATCCAAATATAAGTGGCGCCCCTGGTGAACTGGGTATGTATATATATAGAACTCATTCTTAGTTATGGATATAATTAAAGAAATTGTGAATATAAAGTGGTTTCTTTCCATGGCAATCGGATTTAGCTTAATTAACTTAAAGAGCACTAGTTAATCTTAAATGTAAAATCTCCCCATCAAAAAGTAAACACCAATTAAATCCCAATTATCAGTATTGATCAGTTAGAAAGGATATTATTAATTAATTGCATGTGTTCCTTTTTGAGCCGCACGAGTGTAACCGGCCGGCCACTTGCGGAAGCATTAGGCGCGCGTGCATGTGGGTTTCTAGTTTCAAGTTTCAACCTGGCCTCTTCACTCTTGCGTGCGTGTAATTAATTTCTCCTCCCTCGCCTTTGCTGGGCGCGCGCGGTGTGGGTTTAAGGTTTTTCCAAAAAGGTTGCCGCTAGACGCTAGTGTTGTAAAAATGGTAATAAAGCATTCTTTTACTTTTTATTCTCTTCTTTTATTGCATTGCTAGTCTAGTCTAGTCTAGTCAAGCTTTTCTGACGGACGCACGATGTCAAGGAAAAGGTTTTAAACCCTTTTCTTTCTTTCTTTAAACCTAGCTTTAATTTTTAAGGCCCAGCTAATGCCCTATTTTACCATATTTTACTAGCTTAATTCATTTCTAGCTTAGTATATATTGGGGTAATTAACGCAATTCTATCTATAGACACAGAGAGTTCATTTAAAATGAGTGGCTTGAATTTATAATTTTTACAAATTTTTCACAATTATAAGGAAATTTAATTCCAATGATTTACATCATTCATTTAAAATGAACCTAGTTCCTAGATTGAACCACCTAGCTTAGTATTCAAAGGAATAATAAAAGAACAAAAGAAAACAAAAGAAAGTAAATTAAAAGGTGGTCGGACCACCCATAAAAGGGATTGTTAATCATTTTACCCTTTTATAAGATGATTGGCCACCTCCTGAACCTATGGGGTAATGGTAACACATCCTAGCCCTAAAGAACTACCCTTAAATCCTCAATGGGTGGTCGCACCATTGCCTGTGGGCTCGAGATCGAGTGGTCATACCTCACATTTTGGGTGCCTGGCCGGCCACTAATCTCAAAAGTTGAGAGGGTGATTGGCCAACCTTTTGGGATGTGTCAACTTACTTCAAGTATAATCCTTAGTGTGGTTGGAGGGGGGTGACCGATGTACCCCCTTCTGAGTGTGACCCACCACCTTATTTGGGGTTTTTTTTTATTTATTTATTATTATTGTTATTATGTTTTTGATATTATTACTTAGGTGACTAGCTTAATTAATTCAGGCTTTCATGTTCAATGAATGGC
Organism: Alnus glutinosa; assembly: GCF_958979055.1. NCBI lineage: Eukaryota > Viridiplantae > Streptophyta > Magnoliopsida > Fagales > Betulaceae > Alnus > Alnus glutinosa. The sequence continues at coordinate 7,948,462 of NC_084899.1, read as the reverse complement.
TTGATCGATCCTTAGAGGCACAAGGGCAACAAACACTTCCAAGGAATTGTGGAGGGACCTTGACCCCATCTAGCTAATTATAGCTAGGCTGCAGTAAGCCTCCAAAGTTTCTCAGTTCAGGATCCTGGGGCTACATATATAGCTACACCACTCACCATGTTCACTCCACAATGTGCTGCAATGAGCATGCATGGAAAGCTGCCGGGCGGCACAATAGAATAGAGCAACCTAAATTACCGAATCGGAGAGCCTAGCCTCCTTGCAACAGAACCGATAATAATAATAATAATATCCATTAATTATGAATAGGCTTACTTTTAATTAGTAGGGTCGAGGTGACTACTTGCTTGTTTTATATAAATGTTTATACATTAATTATGATGAAAGGCACCACAATATCAGAAATGCAAGCTTTTTAATTACCACCGCATGGCATGCATTATGACTGGCAGCTTATTTTCTGCCTGTACTGCTTTTCCGGTCGGTAAAAATCATTTCCCGGCCCTTTCTATTTGGAGAGAATGATATGTCTCTTCAGCTACAAGAAAAGACATTTCTGTTCTGCTCGATCACAAAAAAAATGACACGTCGACTGATAGATACGAAAAATCCAGCAGGACACAGAAGATACAAAGGTAAAATCGAAATCTCTTTGCTGTCACTTCAATGTACATTTTGGGAATTTGCTTTTGAAGAGCCTATAATTTCTCCCTTTTCGATCACATCCTTGCATTCAGCAAATTAATTTTTGTCTCCGTGTACGTCCAGGTGGCCAGACAGAAGACAGAAGAAAGACATGTCATCGTCGTTATCATTGTGGATGGCACTTGGCAGTCAGTATATCTTCAGTAATGGGGCTTACCAAAATCTACCACCTGCTGTTGCATGCACCCAGCCCCCATGCATAGATACCCGAGGAGAGAGAATAAATATATTACTATATATGAATTGTATTTGATTTTCTTCGGCAAAAATAAAATAAAATTTGCAAGCAGTACTACTTCATTATAACTCTTACTCTTCTTTTAGTTTGACTCCAAAATTGCCATATTGTAAGTTTAAATATTGATTTTATCTTTCCGGGTTTAGGCTCGGCCCAACAACGTCATTTCGACAATCATACTAGGCTGCAAAGTACTCAGCCACTCTTTTTGTCTAAAAATCTCGATGTTAGAGCAGTTTTTCTGGAGAATTTACGCCAGAAATGGTATGGGAGTACCAGTTTTGAGAACACTCATTGCAAGAACTGATGACCTTGGTTCATGAACGAACCACACATGACACATTTAGTCGTACGAGGGAGGGATGATCTTTGACAGGAAGGAACAGGGTTAAAAGGGGAGGTAAACACTTCATTCACTCGTTCAAAAGACACACTAATTCTAGAACTTCTCATCTCGGAAAAGAGTGATTATTTCTTAGTTCTCAATTAACTTAGGCATCATAACCAGCCCCAAAATGCCTGTATATAAGCCATTATTCTTCTAAGTGATTTTAGGTCCTCATTGATGTGACATTGGTCTTGCAAATTTCAGCATCATCAAATATTATCTTTAACTATCAGCTTAACAGGTAATCATACTTAAGGCATATATATATATATATATATATATATATATATATATATATATATATATATATATACTTGGAGTGTTCGATGAAGCACTAGTACTATATATACAGGATCTGAACAAAGAGTACCATAGTTGGATATGAAGATCTAGAGAAAAAGAGAGGAATGGAACAGGAAAAAGAAGTCGCTACCGACAGAAATGAGAGTAGAAGTACGTGGCTCTCAAACACAGATATACTGGGGGACAGACAGAGCAATAGTAACACAAGAATCATTCAAACTTAATCTTGTTTGTACAAAGAAAGGTACCAAGTGAAGCCATGTTTTGAATGTATGGAATTTATCCTTAAAATTTGGCAGGACGTCTACGACTACTGCTAATTATTCTCTTCCATCTGCCTTTTTGCTTTTCCAGTCATTATCGCATTGTAAAGTTCTCCACCACCTCATAAAAGGAGGCTTAGATTGAGGGGATGTAAATGACAAGTTTGTGTGGACTGCAATCCGTACGCTTTTTGTTTAATTCCTCCACAAGTGGATTTCCTTTGCAGAAGATGAAAAAACGTGTAAAACTGGGCTCTGCTGGGCTGGATGGAACAGGCTGGGAGCGGGTGCCACCATTACAAATTTTTTTTCCTAATTTTTCTTTTTCAAAAAGGTCTCTGTCTAAACTTAGGATCGGCAATTTTTAACAAGACTTATGAACCCTACACGAAATTAAAGGATTATGGCTTAGGTCATAAACGGTTCGATCCACTTGACTTTTTTAATTAATGGGTAAATTAAAAGGTGATCAACCTGCTTGACCCACAAGCCGACTTGCGGCCGTTTAATTATTATTTTTTTTGGAAACTTTATTTAACTCTTATGAACTTTTAGGACTTTTGCAATCTTCCTCTTCTTAAAGTTCAAAAATTCTCAATTCAGTATATCAAATTTTCAATTTTTTACAATCTCGCCCCTTCGTTAGAATTTTCCATCAAATCCTAATAACAGAGGACATGAAAGCTACCAAAAAATACCCTCTATCTTTTTTTTTTTCTTCTAAAAAAAGGGGATTTGTCTAGTAATTTTATAAAGTTTACAGGAGTATAAGTGTTATTTTACCCTTTAACTATCTGATTTAACCCCAAATTCTAACGGAATGGATGAGATTGCAAAAAATTGAAAGTTGAATATATAAAATTGAGAGTTTTTGAACTTTGGGGGAAAGATTGCAAAAGTAATGAAAGTTCATGGGGGTTAAGTGAAGTTTTCCCTTTTAGTTTTATTTTTTTTCAAAAAATACAATTTAAGGAAAAAAAAAAAAAAAAAAAACCTTATACGACTTCACTTCACATCTTCACCTAAGGATAAGGTCCTAATTCCTAAACAGCTAAACCCAAAAAATAAAAAAATAAAAAATAAAAATATTGTCTTCTCTGCATTCAATTCACATTGATATCGGAACACATTGGAGACAAAAACTTTCCGTGTTTTACTGACAATTTAATTGAAATTGATGTTGCCTCATAGAAAGTTATATACATTGGACTTTCATGAATGCGAAAATAGGAAAGCAAACAAGTGGACATTCCAAGAATTTATATATGTTGAAAAATTTATGACGCGGTGGGCCTTAATTATTACCTTTCATAGAAGAGAAATGCTTTCTTGTATTCTCCTATTGTAATAATCCATGGAAAAACTCTAGTCACATCTGCGCTATCCTCAAAATGATTAGTCAATTTAAAGCTTCTCTAAAATCACTTATAAATCTCAATTTAATATAGTCAGTAAGCAATGTAGGACTTAGTACTCATGAATATCTCTTATAAACTACCAACTCTCTATGTGGGCCACTCATCTTCTCAATATGGGGTTGGAGTGTCACACATAACCTTCTCCTATCCTCCCATTTTGAAAATCATCATTGGATCTTGCAAGACCCACACCTATTAAGCTAGTTTTTATTTTTCCCTCACCAAGTTGATTTAATTTAACACTACAAAAAAAAAGATGAATTATTGACGGTTTTTTTAGAACCGTCCATAAAATTCCAAACGGTTTGAAACAAACCATCTAGAAATGTAAACTTACAGACGGTTTTATTCAAACCGTCTATAAGTTTATAGACAGTTTGGACCAAACCGTCCAGAAATTTACATTTCCAGATGGTTTGGTCTCAAACCGTTTGTAAATTTTTACTGACACTTTTTTGAAAAGCGTCAAGAATTAAAAAATTTACAGACGGTTTGGGAGAAACCGTCCCTAAATGTTACTGACAGTTTGGCCAAACCGTCCCTAAATGTTACTGGAGGGGTTTTCAAAACTTGTGAAGTACTGATCGTGGCCATTGAATTTTCGCTATCGAAGACTTTAGTAGATTTGGAGAACTGCACACGAATCTGTGGCCTGGCGCCTTCATGCTGCTACAATAATAGTTTTTTTAAACCCCCATTTGCACAACAAGATGGAGGTCCTCCAGCCGGCCACTTGTCGAGCTCTCCAATTCCCAGGACTCCGCCGCCGGCGACGACACCTCCACAAGGCATGCAGCCACCAAGGCCGTTGAGGTCCTCATGGCCATGGCCGTCCTCGTCGAGGTCCTCACGGCCATGGCCATCCCCGTCGAAGTCTACCAGTACCTTCCTCAACAGCAAGGTTGTCAGTCAATACTCCACTCTCCTCGCTCCGCTGGCCTTCGATGTTGTCCCTGTCGTCAACCCGACCAAGCCGATCTCGTGGACTCCATAACTGAAACTCCGAAAAACCATTCGAAAACAAAAAAATGGAAAACTTTGATGAATCAGTACCTGACCCGAGCCTTGGAGAGCTCCCAGTAGCAACGAGAGCAATGGCGAGGGAGGTCGGCAACTTGGCAAACCCTAGCCACCGATTCGACGGCCATGCACGAGAAATCAACGGTCCCATCGGGCTTTGAAAACCCTAAATTGAACGATTTAACGACGCCATATGAGGTGGAAAATGAAAATAATATCATTATATTATATTTTTTTTATATATATAAAGTAATAAATCGAAATAAAAAAAGAAGAGAAATAAATCATAAAAATATATATGCGACTTGGCGAACCCTAGCCACCGATCCGACGGCCATGGACGAGAAATCGACAGTCCCATCGACCTTTGGAAACCCTAAATTGAACGATTAAACGACGCCATATGAGGTGGAAAATGAAAATAATATCATTATATTATTAATGATATATATATATATATATATATATATGTATATATATGTGTATATATATACACATATATATATATATATATATATATATATATATATACACATATATATATATATATATATATATATATATATATATATATATATATATTTTATGTTGGCTATATTCTGGATGACAAAAACACTTTATGTAATGGTTGCAAATTAACAGCATGGTCGGTTTTCAATTCAGAATCTTCATGTATTCAGACAGTGTTTAAATCAAAGAAAATAATTGATCATAAGCTTCTAGAAGATGTCCATGAAGAGTCCTTGCAAAATCCAAGATAAAACAGCCGATTCCTGTGCAACCGTTCGAATGAGCCTTTGAAAGCGTCTAGACGCCTCGCAGTGCCAGAAGCTCTTATGGTCAGAGGCCAATGGCCAAAAAATTTTTTTTTTGTAGGGGCCAAATAAGCTAAATTTTTATTTTTACCTTATTTTTTAGAAATTTTTTTTTTCCCACCTAATAATTTTATTTTTTAGGAAATTGGGGGGGGCATGGCCCCTGCCACCCCCCCTCCCTTCGTCCCTGAGTGTCTTACAGATAACAATGAAGATGTCCGGACGTCAGAGCATTACCGTCCAGATGCTAGGTCAATCATTGTTCAACACAGAGTTGGATTTCAGAAGTCAACATTGTTTGGGAAGTCTCTGCAAGCCGTCCGGACAACGTGGCAACACGTCCGAACGATGTCCAGTATTTTAGAATATTTCAGAGTTCCGTTTGAATGCGGAAAGGATTTTGGCGAAGACCGTCCGAAAGCTCGATCAAGCCGTCCGGACGTGAACCTGATAAAGATAGAATTATGTTGTTTCTGAAAGAATATCACAGAAAACCATCCGGACGTGGCTAACTTTCGTCCAGACGCTCGACAGCCAGATCCTGAATCTCAGCAGTTTTAGGTTTCCTGTAAGCCTATAAATAGAGGGCCCTAGGCTTGTATTTTGTACAGAATTCGACAATGAATTCCATAGTGCTTTGAGAGGGTGTTTAGGGAGAATCGAAGATCTGCTAGCTCTCAAGCCGTTGCCAGTATGTGCTCAAAAGTTCGTGTGAAATCTATCTTAGGGGTCAGCCCTAAGTTAAATGAATCCATCAAAAACCCCTTTAATCCATCAAAAACCCCTTTAGGTGGAAGATCTGGTTGGGAAGCGTTCACGATGGGTTTCGTGTCAAAGTTAAAAGTATGACTACTGCATAAGGGTATATGAGTACGAGTGTCTTGTAACTAGCTTTGTTTTTGGATAGTGGATTTCCTGAGTTTGGCTGCCCCGTAGTGGTTTTTCTCTTCACAGAGTTTCCACTTCGTCAACAAATATCTTGTCTTTTAAATTCCGCATTTTAAGATATTTTGTTGCACACAAACACACGTACTTGGTTATTAGAAGTCAATAATTAATTATCAATTGGTATCAAAGCAAGTACACTTGTGTTTGGATTTATTTCCTAAGTGTGACCCATGACTTCTTCTAACATAAATCTTCATGTGTTCTCTGAAGATGATTTTTATGATTTCTCTAAAGATATCCTTTTGATAGGTAAATTCTTTAAGAAATCCAATAAAGAACTCAAGAAGATTAAGCAAGAAAAAGAGTTTTTGATTTTACAATTATCTGAATTACATGTTTTGATTGACTCTTTGAAATCTAAGAATACCATGCTTTTTGATATTGTTGATACACTAGAGAATAAATTAAAAGAATCAAAGGATCTCTTGAAAAAATTCTCTAGTAATAATTTGAAAAGCATGTTTTGTATTCATACAGATATTTATAACAAGCCTGATTTAATTATTAATGATTTAAGTACTTCTACTTCACATGCTTCTAATCCTGTATTAGATTCTATTGATATTAAGCCTGTGATAGAAGATCCAACTTGTTTAGATAATTCTTGCTTAACGAATCATGTGATGCCTAACTCCAAGAAATCATGAATACAAGGTAAGTTTATTCCTAAGTGTCATAATTGTGGGAAGATTGGTCATATTAGGCCAAATTGTTATTTGTTGAAATCTCACAGGCCTTGGATTAAGTAGGATGCTATGAGGAAAAGTAAAGTTGAAGATTTTTCCTCATCAAAATATGTCCCTCCGCATAGGAGACATATAAAAGGTAAGGGCAATATTGTTTGTAAGAATGCTAACCGTATTTCTACAGAGAAATTCAAGCAGCATTCCAACAAAAGAAGTCTGCTCACCTGTCATCACTACGGCATCACCGGTCACATCCGACCCAAATGTCTACAGCTTCAAGCTCAGAAGAAGAAGGCTCAGAGGAAGTTGCCGACTAAGACCACATCAGGTACTCTACCTTCGGCGAGACATCAAGTTCCATAGAATCAACGGCAACAACAGCGGTCTGTTCCAAAGAACACATCAAAGCGTTACAAGAGAAAGCTGCAGAAGCCCATTAGCAACCATGGCTATGAAGGGTTGTTAAGCCTAATGCAATGTATGCTAAGAAGAATGGACAACGTGAACAAGACCTGCAAACCACCGCCACAGGTCAAGCACGTATGTGTCAGGAATAATGAGACCATTCACTCCTTGAGAGGGAGTGGACTCACCTAGTATAGGTGCAGTCTCACCATGCCTAAGATTTTGGCTCCTAAATCCTAGTGCATACCAGGTATATTTGCATTGCATTGATTGTCATATCCTATTTTTGCCCTGCATTCTGTTTAAGGAACCACATTTTCCATCCTTAGATTTTCTCTTGGTTGCTTTGAGAATTTTTTACAAGTACATTCTAGAGATGACAGAGAAAGCATGTCACTGCTTGACTATCTTAATATAGTCAAACCTCTCTCCCTGAGGTCAGGTTTGCTCTTATCTTACATGCTTGGACTAAACTATCTTCTTCTCTATGTAAGCATGTTTTTGTTGTTTTTCTATTTTATTGTTTTCAACAAAAAAAAAAAAATTGGGGGAGGAGATGCATAATTCTTAGAGTTGCTTTTTAGATATTGTATGTGTTTTTGCCTGATATCTCAGTTCATTGTGCATTAATTGAGTATGCTTATATATGATTAAGAATTTATGTATGATATCTGCTAAGTTTTCCTGTGCATCTTAATACTAGATAGTTGCTTTTCTCATGCGACGAAAAATTGTGCACTATCCAAAGCTTACCTAAGGTACATTTTTTCTCTCTAACTTTTTAGATTCTGGAAATTCTAATGAGAGAGATTTTTTTTTTTTTTTGCTAAAATGGTCAAATTGACCAACTCACTAATTGAACCTAGAACCTATAAATTCTGGCATTCTTTCTAGGTTGCAGCACCAAATGATACAAAGCATTCAAAACTGAATAAATATGGATAAATAAAAAGATCCACTACTTTTGTGCTATAAATATGTTCTTAAACTTGTCCCTATAGAAACAGTTAGTGACCAAATCATTGCGAAAATAGACGGTCACTAAAGGACGAAGTAAAAGAAAAGTGCTGCAGCTTAGGAGGAGTGTATCAGATGAGGGTGGCTAAGCCCTAGTAAAATAAGGTTTGACTTTTGACTGATCTAACATTGATTTTCTCTCTTATTTAGAAAATTCGGTTGCTTTAAGTCATATCAGTGAACTTCATACCTTATTGAGAAAGCTTTCACACACACACGCATTGCATGACTTAAGTTTACTATTAAAAAATTTCTATCTGCAGGGAATTTTTAGTGCTTATTGACTCTTAACTCTCAATTATATCTTGGTATATTTTTGAAATGCTATTTGACTGTTTTATCAGTTATTTATACATACTTGTTCTGAAGCAAACGTTAGGAAATTTTTGTTCTGCATATTTCCCTTTGCTTTTCAGCTTCTAGTGTGAAGCGTCCAAACGGACATGTTCTTGTGTCTGGACGCGCTAGGCTTTGTTGATCTCTTATCTAACAGCATGCCGTCCGGACGAGTATGTACCACGTCTGGACACGAGCTTTTTGCTTTCTCTGCCAAACACACACACTACTTTTTTCCTGTTCTATCATGTTGTGTTGTGTGTGTTTTCTCTCGAACTGATCCCGATATTTTGGCATTCTCTGCACATCTTTTCTCATTCCCAGGTATTTCCTTTGACTTTCCTTATTCTCTTAAGCTTTGGTTCTTTTTAGAATATTAGAATCTTTAATTGATTATGATTTGAGAGATTGCGCATGAATATCTTTTTCTGTCTTTATGCTGGATGGATATTACTAATCTGTGTCTTTTGGATTGCTATATCTACTTTTGTATTCTTTATGCATCCAATTGATAGCCATCATAATACCACATTCTTTTTGAAATTAACAAGATCTAATATTTCCTTGTGGTGTTATTTTTGGATAGATTTCTGTTTAAATATTTTCAGGAATATGTTCTCCAGCGGCTTCCAGTATAGTGTCAGACAAAGGGCTATTTGGAAAACAGACCAGTGTTGAAATCATATGTTCCAAAGATCTCAAATACCACTTGTCTAGAGGATTTCTTTCTGCGGATGATGAGTTTTGGGCTAGAAGACTCAAGTGACTGAAAATTTCCAGTCTATTATTTCCCGGCTTCAGGAGCAAGAAGCCAAAGTGGCTCAAATTCAAGAAATGTGATATCTTGAGGTTTTGGTTTTCTCATATGTTGATTTGAGCTTTTGATGAGACACTTTACTATTATTCTTGTTGTTTTGAATTTTAGTAATTGTGGTTTTCTCTTATACTATGTTTACCCATTGTCATTTTGAAACAAAAAGGGGAGTATTTTTTGTTTTAGACCGGGAATGCATTTTCAAACCAGTCAAGTGTTTTTTGTCCCAGAATGGCCAAAGGGGGAGTTTGTTAGTATTTTATGTTGGCTATATTCTGGATGACAAAAACACTTTATATAATGGTTGCAAATTAACAGCATGGTCAGTTTTCAATTTAGAATCTTCATGTATTCAGACAGTGTTCAAATCAAAGAAAGTAACTGATCACAAGCTTCTAGAAGATGTCCATGAAGAGTCCTTGCAAAATCCAAGACAAAACAGCCGGTTCCTGTGCAACCTTCTGGACAAGCCTTTGAAGGCGTCCGGACGCTCCGCAGTGTCTTACAGATAACAATGAAGACGTCTGGACGTCAGAGCATCAGCATCCAAACACTAGGTCAATCATTGTTCAACACGGAGTTGAATTTCAGAAGTCGACACTGTTTAGAAAGTCTCTGTAAGCCGTCCGGATGTCGTGGCAACACGTCCGGACGATGTCCATTATTTCAGAATATTCCAAAGTTCCGTTCGAACGCGGAAAGGATTTTAGCGAAGACCGTACGGACGCTCGGTCAAGTCGTCCGGACGTGAACCTGATAAAGATAGAATTACGCTGTTTCTGAATGGATATCGTAGAAAACCGTCCAGACGTGGCTAACTTCCTTCCGGGCGCTCGACAGCTAGAGCCCGAATCGTAGCATTTTTAGGTTTCCTGTAAGCCTATAAACAGAGGGCCCTAGGTTTGTATTTTGTACAGAATTCGACAGTGAATTCCATAGTACTTTGAGAAGGTGTTTAGGGAGAATCGAAGATCTGCTAGCTCTCAAACCGTTGCCGGTGTGTGCTCAAAAGTTTGTGTGAAGTCTATCTTTGGGATCAGCCCTAAGGTAAAGGAATCCATTAAAAACCCCTTCAAGTGGAAGATCTGGTTGGGAAGCGTTCATGATGGGCTTCGTGTCAGAGTTAAACGCATGACTACTGTATAAGGGTATGTGAGTACGAGTGTCTTGTAACTAACTTTGTTTTTGGATAGTGGATTTCCTGGGTTTGGCTGCCCCGGAGTGGTTTTTCTCTTCACAGAGTTACCACTTCGTCAACAAATATCTTGTCTTTTAAATTCCACATTTTAAGATATTCTGTTGCACACAAACACACACACTTGGTTATTAGAAGTCAATAATTAATTATCATATATATATATATATATATATTATTAATTCTGGACGGTTTTAAACCATCCAGAATAAACCGTCTAGACTTTATTCTAGACAGTTTTTTACCATTTCTGATGGTTTCAAACCGTCCAGATATGGTGAATTTTTTGTAGTGTAACCAAGTCAAGCTTTTTATTTATTAGATTGGTTGTTTTATTTAATTAACACATGGGGTAGAGAGAAACTGTGGATGAGATGCAAGAGGGAAGATTGGGCATTGGGATAAAACTCAAACCCAAGGGGAATGCAAATGACGCATGGGCCAAGAATTATTCCTTATGTGTCATGTACCAAGTGAGAGTTCATTCTTGCAACCATCCGTGACAACTTCGTCGTGGCAATTGTGGTTATCAGCAATTTTTATGGGGAAATCATTCTTCCAATGACTCAAAAACTCTCTATCTCTAATGTTCTAATAGGTGAAGTTTTTGTTGCTCTTTTCGCTACTCGGCTAGCTACTTCTACAAGTATTGGAGATTTTATGCTTGAAGGGGATGCGCTTCTAATGATTCTAGTTGTGAATCAGCCTCATTTTTTTTTTCTTCTTGGCATTTTGCTCCCTTTATTTTGAATATTAGACTATTTCTCTTCTTTTCTTAGCTGGAATGCTATGAAAGTCTCTAGAAGTGCCAATTTACATGCACATGTTGCACATGTTTTAGCTAAATGGGTTGCTACACACCTTGTGTTTGGTAGCATTTCTACAAGATCTCCTATTATTTCTCCAAACATGATCAAGAATGGGAAAGATCCACCCTTGTAACATTTTTTCATTATTCAATTAGAAAAAAAAAAAAAAAAAAAAAAAAAAAAAAAAAGGTACCAAGTTGGAGTTCTAAATCGACTAGAACTTGTACAACAGCTTATCTCACATTGCTTATATCTCTCACTTTCCTAGTCTTCATAGCCTATAAATATAAATGTCTAAAGCTCTAGTAAAGATAATTGTAGTCTTATCTACATAGTTCTTAAGTTGTTAAGAACTAATATTCTTCAGTTAATTCTTGAAGAATAAGTTTGAGTTTGAATAGCTAGTTGAGAGCTCACACTCTCGGTTATTATTAGTCATTGGTGAAAAATCTAAAAGTCTCATTATCCCTGAGATTGCACGTTTTTCTTGAGGAGCAAAAAGGAAATTTTTTCCCTAAAAACCAAGGAGTGGCCTTGATCTTCAAGTATTTATGCTTTGCAGTTTAATTTTAAAATAGCATTATTCTTCATAGAGTTTGATCTTAGCTTGAAAATTTTATTTTTCGCTCTGTAAACATGTTTTTACAAACCAATTTCCAACACTTTATTGGATAGTGACAAAGGTATATTATATAATGAAAAACCAGTTAACAAAACATCTTCCTCTCCAAAACTTTCAACATGAATATATGAATCCTTAAGGCCAATTGAATCTATTCCTTGTGAATTTTCATCAAACACTAGTTGGGTGATATGACCAATAATATTGAGTCTTTTTTTCTTTTCTTTTCTTTTCTTTTCTTTTCTTTTTCTTTTTCATTGGCAACCAATAATGTTGGGTTGCATGCTATCTTCAAAGTAAGGAATTTTATCAAACACTTAACGTGCATCTCGTCCCCCACGAAAATTTCGGCCAGCCAGAGTTCCCAATTATTGTCTGTTTCTTGTCTATATAAAAAAGATCTTCATCATTGAAACTAGTATCATAAATTGGTGGAGAAATCGAATCCTTTGAACATTGAAAGAATCTTCAAATTCCTTTTCCTGTTGGAACTCTTTATCAAAGCTATCCTCGTCATCCTCCTCCAAAAAAAATGCAAATTTGGTTGATGGCGACACCCATTAGCAATGGCTAAGGAGACGATCTAGTCAACCAATGCATCAAACAAATCACCAAACTGATCAAGCCATTATTCCATTCGCTGCGAACGTTCCACTAGTTTATTATCACATCTAGCCTCATCACATTTATACACATCGCCGGTAGTTACATGTCTTCCTCCAAGTGCCATGGTATGTTTAATGCTACTAAATGTTTTTAGTTTTATGATAATTTGGAGCGCTACTCTTATACCTTACTTTTTTAAAAGATCAAAATTAAAAATAAAATAAAATAAAAAAGAAAAAGAAAAAATACATTTTACTCCCTCGAAGTTATACCACTTTTTCGATTTTGACTCCAATGTTTAAAAATTGGTAATGTACCCAAACCTAGTTTATGAAATTTTCAATGTAACCACTCCATTAATAATTTTCGTCTTCTCTGACAGAAGAATGCCCACATGCTTTTCTCATATTTCAAATTATTTATTCTCTTCTCTACTTTCTTTAAATATTTATTTCTCATTTTTTTTATTATTATTTTCTTTCTAACCACACATTACATACATGCAAGGGCAGAGTGAGGGGGGATCGAGAGGGATCAAACACCCCCTAGACCCTAAAACGTTTTTTTTACCATTGGTAGAAGTCCTCCCGATTCCTTGGTGGCCCACCTTCAGCCACTTCATTAGAGGCATCAATAATTTTCAAAGTGGACCAAGATTCAATTAGACACACTCTGTTTTCAAACTCACGGAGGACATCTCTGTATTTCTATTTCACCGTTACTATTTTCTCATGTCTTTTAGTTATTTGCCCAAAACAATGCATTTAAATTAAAGTAATGTTACACACACTCCCACTTCTTCATACTCATTTCTCTACACCCTTAGGTGTCTTTTAAAACTACAATTGGATTAAAATCCAATAAAGATCCATGCCAAAGTCAATGGTAGTTTTGAAAGCAACCTAAGGATATGAAGAAATGGGTGTGGAGAAATGGGAGTGTGTATAACATTACTCTTTGAATTATATGTCAAACGACTGAAATAATGCATTTAATATATGGGTCTGGACTTTCTTCTCAATTGACCAATGCCAAATTAAATAAAAATAAAATAAAATAAAATAAAAAAGGGGTGGGGCTCATGTCAATTTACGAGGCGTTTCAGGTTTTTGTTACTTTTGTTGAGTCCGTCGTTTGCCAGTTCAAAGGTCTCCCAGTAAGGTTAGAAAAGCCACATACGACCCCTACTATTTCTCTTATTATTATTATTTATCATCATCATTATCATAAGTATTAGAGAATCGTAGTCATACGATGCGAAAGTATGTTCATTTAGTGATTAGCATTAAACTCATATAACACATTTTTAAATCAAATATTAAAATACATGAGTTTGATGTTATTGGAAGGAAAAATTTCACCATTAGTTCTTGTAGTTGACCTAAATTATAAATCACTCCATATGGTATAAAAATAACTCAGAGGTCCCCGTGGTAGGCGATAATAACAATTTACTCCCTAAAATCAATTTGCGTCTATTAACTTGATAGAAAACCATTAGGTTGCCATGTCAGCCCAATAAAAATATATAAAATAAAATAAAAGGGAAAAGTGGAAGGGGTGGCTGCTAGCCACCCTTGGTTGGCAACCCCTATGGGATTTATTCTTCTACTACTTCTCCAATTGGTGCTCCAAACATAAGGTGAAGGCACCTCCTGGTGATTTCCAATCCCATCTCACAGTCCGCCTCTTCATCTGCGAATTTCGAATTTCTTGCCTCAACCAATACGCAATTCAAGTCTCTGATTCTTGTTGGTATGGTATTGGGTTTATGTTTGGTAACTAAGAAAAGGAAGAAAGAGTTGGCATATATGTGTTTTGTGAAGATAAAACATTTTTTTAGAGAATTCTACCACAATGCTCGCCTTCCTCCACTAAGGCTAATAAATAATGATATCCAATTTCTGTTTTCTTTTTCCTTGCTTTTCACATCTTCCAAATGGAAAGTCAGAAATTGTTTTCGTTGTCCTTTCACTTTCTTGTTGTTGCTACATTTGGTGGGTTTTGCCAGAGTGTTCTGATAGCAATGTGGTTTTCTGGTTTGGAAATGCGAGTGAGGTCAAAACAATCGATGAAAAAGAGACTACTAACAGAGATGGTGGCATTCGGGCTACCTCCAAAGGGGTGGCCGGCAACCACCCCTTCCTCTTTTTCCTTTTTTTTTTTAATAACTTTTTTTAGTTTATATATTTATATTTTTAATATATTTATTATTTTTTAATAAAGTATGGCACGAGTCATGTTTTCATTGGGCTAACGTGGCAATCTAACGATTTATCTCAAGTTAGTGGACAGAAATTGACTTTAAAGAATAAATTATCATTTTCACCTACTACAGAGACCTTTGAGTTAATTTTAGGAAAAAATATACTTTAGCCCCCTTAAACTATGACCACATTTTCATATAATTTAAAAAGTGACATCGAAGCCCCATGAACTACCACCGCGTGTCAAACTAGACACTTTATCATTTTTTTTTGCCGAAAATGCCCTTGAGGTTATTAAAAAACTTACTATTTGAAAAAAAAATGAAAATTATTACAAAATTAAACAAAAGGGGAAAAAACTAAAAATACCAAAAAGGGGGGGGGGGGGGGGAAGGGGGGGGGGGCTTTTTCATATTAACTCAATTTTTTGTTTTTCTTTCAAGCGATTATTTTTATATATTTTTTAATTTTATTTTTTAATAACTCCAAGGGTATTTTGGGTAGACAAACGCAAAAGAGTCTAATTTGACATGCAATGGTAGTTCATGAGGCCTAAATGCCACTTTTTAAAGTTTATAGAAGTAGATGAAAATGCGGTGATAATTCAAGGGGCTATACTTTCCCCTTAATTTTTATACTACAAAGAGTGATTTGTACTTTAGATCAACCACAATGACTAATAGTGTAATTTTCCTTCATTGAAATAAGGTTTCAGCCTTTTTAATATTTTCAGGTATATAATTAAATTTTTATATTAATTTATTTTTAATTTTACTATTAATAAAATTATCTATCTAACATTTTAGATCGTTCTTTTAAATTAATTGTTGATGAATGTGTATTTTTTATTTTTATTTTTTTTAGTTTATTTTAATTGTATGAAATATCTAATTGTAGTTATTAGATATTATGAAAAACAATGATTCTATTGAGAGCCCATAGAATTTTAAAAGAGCTTATGTCGAAGTAGATTTAGTGTCTATTTAGTATTGCATTGGGAAATAGTGATTTTAAAAACCACATCAACTTATTTTCAAAAAAAAAAAAAATCAACTTTGAAAGAATAAAAAGAGGATCTGATTATAAAGAGAAGAGATGTGTTATACATCATCCTCCTGTCCTACTCTCATTCCTCACTTTTGAAATTTACCATTAGATCTGTGACGCCCATATGTCGAACTCACATGAACCCACAAATTCAATGGTGATTTTCAAAACTATAAAGATAGAAGGAAAAGAGGAGGTGGAAATGAATCATTGCTATAAGAGAAATTAATCTCAACCGATGATTATACACATACCATGAATCAAAACATTCCACAAAAATAAATGATTATCTTTTACGATTTCGTAGACAAAAAGTGCGATCTTAAACCAAATCGCAAAAAATGAATTGTTTGGGAATTGCGTTTTTAAGAAATTACGATTTAAAAATACAGAAAATTATCTCTTCAAATCGCAGACAATGGAGTGTTTTTTTGAAATCGCAGAATTTTAAAGGCTAACTTGCGATTTTAAAATGCCAAACTAAAATTTTGCCAAATGCTTAACTGCGTTTTTATAAAATTATTTTTTCAAATCACACATTTTTAAATCGCAATTTTTGAAATCGCAAACCCATACAGACCATAAGAATATTGAAGTATGATTCTTTTTCATTACAAAAAGTAGATCATGAAGATACAACAGTAAAAAAATTAATGGGAAAACTTCACTTAACACCCCTGAACTTTTATCATTTTTGTAATCAGACCCATAAACTTTAAAAAAATGTCAATATAGTGTATCCATCTTTAAATTTTTTTCAATTTCATCCATCCGTTAAAACTTTTTGTTAAATCCTAACGGATGGGTGTCAAAATTCCAAAATACACCTCTTTTTTTTTTTAGGAAAAAAATTGCAAAGATTTAAGCATTGATCAGAATTTAACGAAATTTGCAAAAATACTCATGCTTGAATCTTTGAATATTTTTTTATAATTTTTTTTTTAAAAAAAAAATGGGTATTTTGAGAATTTTGACAAAATTTAACGGAAAATCCTAACGGATAGGTGAAATTTATAAAAAAAAAATAAAAAATAAAAAATTAAAAAATAAAAAAAAATAAAAAAATAAAAAAATAAAAAAATAAAAAATAATTAAAAAATAATTATAAAATAAAATAAAATAAAATAAAATTGAAAGATGGATACATTAAAGTGACATTTTTAAAGTTTAAGGATATGATTGCAAAAGTGATGAAAGATCTTGGGTAATAAGTAAAGTTTTCTCTAAATTAATTAATTATTAGTTTTTTTTTACTTTGAAATTGGAAAAATCCTATTATTGAAAGCATAAACACAATTATTATGCTAAATATGCAACGGAAAAATAAAGCAGTTTTAGGATTACCTTCAGCCATTATGTTCAAACTGAATCTCTAATGCAACAACACCTCAACATGAACGACTCTGCAAGAAGAGCTACAATTAAACCAAAAAATAAACTAAAATTATTTATGCATTTTCTGACCTATGTCTATTGATGCTGGATCGATGGAATACACATGCTCTGTATTTATAAACTAGGCCAGAGACCTCTGAATTAGAATTTATCGTATTTATTCCCCCTATCAATGAATAAAATAAAATCATGTAAATTATTGTTGATTCCATAATATTAGATAATTTATTGTGGAATAAATTACCGTACACTGTAATCTTTATTAATAAAGATTATAAGTTATATACACATGTGGCATACAGGTCACACCATATAAAGATTTTCTTACAATTATAAGCACGATTTACTACAATATGTTATTAATCAAAATGATTGAGAATACCGGCTTAGGTCCATTTAGGGGTGTACATGTGGATGCAATTATTTGCAATATCCGCATCTGCATCCGCAAAAATGCGATCACTTTTAGATATTTGCATCTATATCCGCATCATATTTTATTATCCGCATCCACGCGATTATTGCGGTTATTAATGGTAGTTATTATCTGCTATCCAAAAATAGGTAATGTGGCTATTTTAATTGCTTTAAAAATAATTTTGACCGATTTATAGTCTTTTGGGCTTGTTTTGAAAATATAATGCAACACCAAAAATATGTAAAATCGAGAAGAAAAAAAATGGGATGATAGATACGACCTCAAAGTATTCATGGTAATCAATGCTCACAAGAGACACCCTTATGTTTTTTATCGATGATTTAATGAGCATAACAATCAAGCGAGCAAACATAAAAAAACATAAATTATAAATCCAACAAAAAAAAAATACAAATTCATAACGTAAAAAACATAAATTGTCTGAATATAACATATTCATAATTTGATGTTGATAGCGTTGTGGTGTGTTTAATATATTAACTATAATAAATATAAAAATATATAAAATATATATTATGTATAAAGGGTATGCGGATGCGGTTGTTAACTGCATACGGATATTCTAAAATCGTTATCTACATCTGCACATGCGAATAGTATTTTTGTTAACCACATCCGCATCAGTATGTACAGATAGTAAATCTAGACGGTTAATATTCACTCGCATGTACACCCCTAGCCTCACTGATGCCTTAATGAAGTTGAGTCATACAGGCTATATATGGCTCACCTTTGTTTGATGAAACGCATGCCATCCCCTACTTTGAAGACCATCTAGGCTCCTCCTGTTGAAGTCCCAACTGATAGATGCTACTGTTGATACAGTTTATAGCATGGTGACGTGTTGGATGATGATTCGCCTGAAGATTCGCTTTGTTCTTTATGATCTGCAAAATAATAAACACTACATCAGGCGGGTGCTGACGATCCCTCTCCGATACCAAAGTCAGATGATAGTTTGAATATGAGCAGAGTAATTTTTAGAAGCATAGAATAGCATGTACCTTAATATCTAAAGAGACTCTGGTATTTATAGAGATTGAGAAGCAGTTAGGATTGTTCCCAGTTTGTGCGGGGATCAGTAGTTGAGGAAGACGTGGCCTCGGGTGCATGGACATTTTGGGTTCCATGACCGCCTATCTCGGGCGCACGATCCTTTATGGGTGACATGTTTGCGAGACAGTTCGGGCGCACGATCTAGTTATGTATCGTGAGTCGTGTCCCTTAAATCTCGGGTAATACCGAGATGCTCGAGGACTCGAGTGTTACGAGGTATCCGGGTCGACCACCCGAGTCGGGTGGTCAGGTCGATTGAACCGGTTGGGCCCAAATGATTTTGATGGGCTTTGATAAACTAATATTTTTCCTAACAGTTACCCCTCAATTCTCTTATGCAAATTTTGTGCGTAAGGGAATTTAGGAACAATTAAGCGGCCTTAACTTACTGCAGATTCCAAAATTGAGTCGAGTGCATGCTATCAGGAAGGTTCCAATTTTTCAGTCGTTACTTCACCCGAAGAGTGTTGGTCCGGAGGCCCGCACTTTTTCAAATTCAAAATGTCAAATTTGCTCTCACATTTAAAATCTCAGATTTCAGGATCGGCTAACGTATGCAATAAGGTGCATTTAATGCGATTCAACGTCGGTTCGACTTTTGAGGCTTGGGACCAAGAGCTGAGTGTTCCGGATTGACTGAGAGAGACTTGTGATCGAGAGCTCAAGGTTAGTTGAAAACAACGAGAAAAATTGCAAGGCCGGCATTTGACTAAGTTGTCTGAGTTATTCCCGAGGGTGTTGATTATTTGACCGTGGTACCGTACAATCCGAGGAAGGTAGCTCGTATATGTGACTGAGTTGTCTTTCAAATCGGTTGTATTTGAATCATTACCGAGGGAGATAATCAGAGTGAATTAATTGCCTTCCCGAACCGGTTGTATTTCAAGCCGAGGGAGACAACACTTTGAGTTGAACTGAGTCTCCCCAGTGTTACTGAGAGGCATGATCAGGGTGTGTGTTCCGAGCCGGTTGTGTTTCAAACCGAGGGAGACAACACTTTGAGTTGATCTGGTTTGAGTTGAACCGAGTCACCCCCATGTTACCGAGGGACATGATCGGGGTGTGTGTTCCAAGCCAGTTGTGTTTCAAACCAAGGGAAACAACACTTTGAGTTGATCTGGTTTGAGTTGAACCGAGTCACCCCCGTGTTACCGAGGGACATGATCGGGTTGTGTGTTCTGAGCCGATTGTGTTTCAAACCGAGGGAGACAACACTTTGAGTTGATCTAGTTTGAGTTGAACCGAGTCACCCCCTGTGTTACCAAGGGACATGATCGGGTTTGTTGTAGGGGTTGCCTCCCTGTATGGTTTGTTTTAGGGGTTTCCTCCCCGTATGGTTTGTTGTAGGGGTTTTCTCCCCGTATGGTTTGATGGCCCGAGGCTTACGGCGGCTCGGGGACGCAAGTCTTTGGTACTCGAGACTCGGCATGACGAGACTTTTGTCTTTTTCTCCTCTTGAGCGTTTTAGTGGAGTTTCTATATTAACACAGCACACGAAGACAAACAGATCAAAAACATAAGTTTGAAAGAGATGCTTTGAGTGACCATTGATTCTCGTGAGGCTTCTAGCTGTCACCGAGAGTGGCGGCATTAAAGCTCCTTTGCATGTTGCGCAAACTCGGGGTAGTGTAGCTTTTTGCTGCTATAATGTACCCCCCATCGCTGCGACATAGAATTCAAAATGGGTTTTTTTTTTTTTTATCTCGCTTGATAGAGACATCTGGCCTAAAAAGTATTAGCCTCGCCTGCGTCTAGCAATTAACAATTTTTTAATGCAAAGTATGCAAAATTGCACTGAGATTCAATCATGCAACTTGATATATAGTCTTCTGTTTCACTTTTCTATTTCACCGGGTAGGTACATGAAATTTTATAATATTTGTTTTGTACTACCGGAGGAAAGGTTTGTGGGTACTCCCCAATTTTTAGACTTGAGGTGTAATCATTTTTGCGGTGAGAAGTTAATTTTTAAATTTCACTGATCAATGCATGAGATGTATACTTGACTGTCTAAAAATTTATGAGTAGGCTAGCATAAATGAAAATGCAAAGAGTGAACTTATCTCGATATTTTAATGAGGTTGTGCACTGGGACTCCTCGGAAGAGACCCTCGAAATGAGTCCTCAGATTAGACCGTTGGGTCGGAATGCAACCTCGGCTCGGGATGATCTGCAGCTCGGATGAAATCCTAAACTCGGATGGAATCCTCAACTCAAAATGGATCATCGGCTCGGGATGGACCATCGACTCGGAATGCACCCTTGGCTCGGAATGCAACCTCGGCTCGGGATGATCCGCGACTCAGATGGAATCCTCAACTCGGAATGGATCATTGGCTCGGGATGATCGGTGGCTCGGAATGCACCCCAGGCTCGAGATGATCTGCGACTCGGATGAGATCCTCGACTCGGATAGAGTCTTCGGCTCGGAATGCACCCTTGGCTCGGAATACATCCTCGGCTCGGATGGGATCCTCGACTCGGAATGGATCATCGGCTCGGGATGATCGGTGGCTTGGATGAGATCCTCGACTCGGATGGAATCCTTGGCTCGGAATGACTCGGACGGAATCCTCAACTTGGAATGGATCATCGGCTTGGGATGATTCGTGGCTTGGATGAGATCCTTGACCCGATAGAGTCTTCGGCTCGAAATGCACCCTTGGCTCGGAATGACTCGGACGGAATCCTCAACTTGGAATGGATCATCGGCTCGGGATGATCGGTGGCTTGGATGAGATCCTTGACCAGATAGAGTCTTCGACTCGAAATGCACCCTTGGCTCGGAATACATCCTCAGCTCGGATGGGATCCTCAACTCAGAATGGATCATCGGCTCGGGATGATCTTCGGCTCGAATGGGATCCTCGACTCGGATGGAGTCTTTAGCTCGGAATGCACCCTCGGCTCGGGATGATCCACAGCTCAAATGAGATCCTCGGTTGTCCCAAAGTCCTGGGCATGATAGTGAATTCTCCTTGGAAATGGTTTGTAGAATGAAGACAGTATTGCTTAGAGTGCTTCCTTTCTACCAACATCCCCAACAGCATCAATCTTCAGATTTTTTGCAGGAAGAACATAAAACAAATGGAAGATGCAAAGTTTCTATGGTTGACATGAATGGTCAAAGCTACATATAAGAAACCTCTAAAAAATTTCACACTACTCAAGGCAGATTCACATAGCGCAGTCTCTAAAAACATAGAAAAACATGCGTTAAAGATCAAACATATCTGGTATATATGACGAGGTCCAAAACTGGTTTGATGTGCCCGGTAGTTGCACACCTTGTTGGATGGATCCATCTCGGGCTTCTAGTTTGGGCCGAAGATTCGAGACCGAACCCAGCATCCCTGGAAGTTGCAGCAATGGCCAACCAATCAGTTCTAAACCCATTGCCTGTCCAAAATACGGTGGCTAGTGCTCGAAGTGTGCTTCTCGAAAAGGGACACTCAAACTTTTTGCTTGAACAATTTTTTTTCAAAATTTCCTCTGACATGGCCTCCCGACGGCAAGGTGGATCTAGTGGTTATGGCATTGAGGAGCGTAGCGGGATCGCCCACCACGTTGAGCTGGTCGATGAACTCGTGTCCATGTCTTTGTTGCCTTGGGAGTCCGGAGGTATTGCTCGGCAGGCGAGAGAGCCAAGGCTGCGACGAGCTCGGTTTCCCATCGACAATTTCCTTCGTGAATCAGGTCAGTGGTATGTTCGTCCCCGAAGAGTCAGCCCTAGGTGTTGGGGCCGACCTGCCCGAGCCCAAGATCGCTCGACCCGATACCTGAACTGCTGCCGCCCATCTTTAGCAACCAATCACCGGCGATCGAGGAATGGAGAAGGTCCACGCTCCTGGGCCTTCCTTCTAGCGCCGAAAACCAATCATATTTGAGGAGAATTTGATGATAGGAAGGGATCTTCTATTGGCTCTTTGGCAATTCTGTGACAAAGATGCATTAAAACCAGAAAACACAAGTAGGGCCTTCACTAAAAGCCATCACTAACATATTTGAGGAGAATTGAACGCAGATTTAAGATTTATCAGCATAGATCTATATAAATCCATCACATAAGAATGTTGATCTATATAAATCCATCACATATGATGTAGATCTGTTCGGATCCAAATCTGACAAATAGGATATTTATGATCTAACTATCTAAGAGTTAGAGAAGCAGACCCATCAACCATTATTTAGCCGTAATTCAAACCAAATGAGAGCTGTCGTTCCATAGACGTAGTCACCATTGAGGATTTCTTTTTCGCAAGAAACGATTTGTCGTTCTCACAGACGACGCCAAAGTGTTGATACAGTTTCCAGCATGATGACGTGTTGGATGATGATTCGCTTGAAGATTCGCTTTGTTCTTTATGATTTGCAAAATAATAAACACTGCGTCGGGGGGGTGCCGACGATCCCCCTCCGATGCCAAAGTCAGATGATAGTTTGAATATGAGCAGAGTAATTTTTAGAAGCATAGAATAGCATGTACCTTAATATCTAAAGAGACTCTGGTATTTATAGAGATTGAGGAGCAGTTAGGATTGTTCCCAGTTTGTGCGGGGATCGGTAGTTGAGGAAGACGTGGCCACAGGTGCACGAACATTTCGAGTTCCATGACCGCCTATATCGGGCGCACGATCCTTTATGGTGGCATGTTTGTCGAGACAGTTCGGGCGCACGATCTAGTTATGTATCGTGCGTCATGTCCCTTAAATCTCGGGTAATATCGAGATGTTCGAGGATTCGAGTGTTACGAGGTATCCGGGTCGACCACCCAAGTCGGGTGGTCGGGTCGGTTGAACCGGTTGGGCCCAAATGATTTTGATGGGCTTTGATAAACTAATATCTTCCCTAACAGCTACTATGGTCTCGTCCAAGTAAAGAAACAGCTCCGATCGCCCCGTCTACCTTTTTAATTAGAACAAAAAAAAATGATAGAAATTAAACTAGGGTAAACTATAATATTTTGAAATTTGAAATTCCTAAGAGTTAAAGAAGGTGATGTTACACAATTACGCACGCATTACGAAGTGTAGAGAATTTAGACACTTTCAAGCTGGCATGCTGGGGGCTTTTTAGATCAGGATTCATTCACTTTCCCACCGTTTCCACAATGATTTCTATCTTTTCTTTTTTCACCTACAAATCACATGAATCTTTCTTCTGCAAAGTGAAAGCAACCACTTCAATCATTCTCCACATAAAACCCCACCACCTCAATGCAAAATTGTCGTGTTTTGGCCAATCTTCTTTGCTTCTCCCACCCCTCAGCCCCTCCTTTAAGAAAACAATTCATTTCGATTGATGTTGTTACTTAAAAAAGGAAAGAAAAGGAAAAGCATATATATATACATGTCTTTGTCTTACTTTTCTTTATAATCACCAAGGAAGGTTACTGGATGTTTCCTGGACACTCATTTGTTTTATACATTTTTCTTCAGCTTAATTAGAAAGAATTTATAGATTCCTTTCTTTTTGAAATGATCTCTCAGTAAGAAAAATTTATGATTTTATTTCATTTCAAGTAAAAAAAAAAAAAAAAAAAAAGGAAGAAGAAGAAAAACCCAAAAAGAAAAAGATGCATAGAGGAAGGAGGGGCTGGTCGGGTAATATCTCAATAGACAAGAATCTTTTCCATTTCAAATGAGTATCCAATTCATAATCAGAATTTGAAATTGGTGTATTTAATTTATCGGTTTACATAACTTAATATTATTTAATTTTTTTAATAGACGTGCTACCATTGCCTTCAAATATACACCGATTCTTTGTGTTTTAAGACTATTACATTGGTCGTAATACCGTCGTCAGTCTATTCCAAGGACAAGTTAAATAGTAATTTCACTTGAAAACTCAAGATATGACATTGATAAAGTCTATTATGATCATTGGAAAGTTTGGGATCAAATCTCATCTATACAGAGACAGGGGGGTTTCAAAGAAAGAGAAAATGCTACTTTCCTTTATGTAACTCATAGTAGCCTAGTAGTCTTCCAATGGGAATTTAAAATTTAAAAAGGAAAAAGAAAGAGGAGATATTAGTCAAAAGTACTCAAAAGACAAATGATGCAAAATCTTAAATATATGTATATATACTACCGTGGAAGGGACAAGGTGACAAGTTACATGAAATTTAAAATTAAGAAAGAAAAAAAAGTGAGACAAACATCATAATTCCAAAGGCATAGGAAATTATTTGGGTAAAGTCCACGTACCCCTCAAGCTACGGTTATAATAGCTCATTATGATTTCAAAAGAGTTAGCCATTTTATAATCAAAAACAAACTTTTATTTTTTTGTTTTAGATATTTAGTATTGTTGGTTTATTCGGTGATCAAAACAATAGTTGTAAGTCGTTTCAATCTTAGTGTTTTGGTCATCTTCAAACTGTTGTTAATTAATGAAAAGAATAATACTGATGTCAACAACCTCGCCAGCAGAAATGTCATGACGTGGTCACATTAGAAGGGTACCCAAGAGTCTCATAAGCAAAGTCGTCTAATGACATCTTGACGTGACATTTATATTGACAGTAGTACTCCAAAAAGCCTCGTCAGATAACCGCCCAAACGAGAGGACTTTAAAAGAGCTACAGAGAACTTCGTCAATAAAAACACTATTTTCCTCAACCAATCGAGGCATACCAAATATGTCCCTAGTCAACAGTCATCTAAAGAAGCTCTCACAAATTAAGCATCTTCGAGATTTATTTATTTATTTTATAGTTATTTTTGAATTTTGAATATGTTAGCTTTGTATTATAAATAGGTTTGTAAAGGAAATACACGGTAGGAAGGTGAGCACACAATTTTAAGCAGCTCCTTATTTATTTCTTTCCCCAACCAGACTAACATATACCAAACAAATCCAATCCGACTGTCATTGGTCGGGCTTAAGTCTTGGCCCACAGAGCGGGCCATTTTTGGCCCATTTGAAACTCAAATTCAGCCTGCTTTGGATTTTTTGAATTTTTTTTTGCCTTTTTAATAAAAAAAGACAAATCCGTATATCAAAAACAAATTTAAAATGCCAGGGAAGGGGAGCAAGGTGTCAGAGAAATTAATGGAGAATAAAACAAGTGGGTCTGTTTTCTAACCCTCTCCTTAAGATTTTTTATAATTATTTATCTGAATTTTAAAAAAAATTGATAGGTAGTTGTGAAAGACTTTATGATACTCACCTGATCAAATAAAAATTAGGCTACTCAGTCACTTATTCTGTCATATGGATCTCACAAATAGTCTCTTATAATCATATGCCTGAATTCTCCCAAATTTAGATAAATAATTATAGACGATCATAATCCAACCACCCTCACCTCCCCTTATTTTCACTTAAAAAAAAAAAAAATTAACTTCAAAATATTTTAAATTTTTTAAATTTTTTTTGACTTTTTCATACAAATTTTTTTTACTTTATATCATATCAATTACTTTTTACTATTATTCATTATTAAAATAATAATAATAAAAAAAAAACAGCTTAACAAATATTTACCAAACACACCGATATTTAGAGACCATAACTGTAAACGACAAAAATGATGTCATAGAAAGTGCCGTTAGATCCCACGTTTTAAGGAATTAAGATCCCCTCAAATTCTTTGCCCGAATTTGATAGAATTCGGGCAGATAGTTGTGAGTGAGCATTTATGAGACCCACCTGACCAAATAAAAGTTGGGCTGCCCAACTGCTTATCCGGTCAGGTGAATCTCATAAATGCTTACTCACAACAACTTGCCCGAATTGTATCAAATTCGGACAAAGAATTTGAGAGGATCCTGATCTCGTTTTAAGAGGTTCCCTGTCTGGATCCATAAATGAACTAGGCCCAACCATTAATGTCTGTAGTTCGAGTTGATTTTGACGCCTACTTGATTGAGCTAAGGGACTTTGGCCCTATCACCCTATGTGTGTTGTTGGACTATAGCTTTAGGCCTCTAAATAAATGGCATGTTATGATTAAAGCCGGCTTGCTCTTATTGTTCGACTTTTCTATATTGTTTTAGGTGATTTTTAAAATGAGAAATGATTTATTTGTTTTTTCTGGTCATTTTTCTCATTTTTTTCACTTTTTAAAATTACGATTGAATTTATAAAGTCTAGAAAGACAAGAGAATGATTAGAGAATAATGTATAGCACGTCTTTTTTAAAATTACTATTGAATTTGAGATGAATTTTTATATAATTGTGATTTTAAAAACCACCTAAAAAGTATAAAAATGGGTGTTGAGAAATTATCATAATCAAAGTCCAAACAGGCCCATTACAAGCTTGAAATTCAGGAAGCCCCTATCAATAGGGAAGTGGGCCTGAAAGTCAAACTAAGGCTCACCCCTAATCCAAAAAGAAAGCCCGTAGGCCGAGTCCATTACCGGGCTTGGCCCACTTCCTGTCAAAGAACGAGAAGCCGCGAGAATCCGAGACACTAGGCCACGTTCCACAAAGATGCATTCCATCCGATCGTGGGTATACAAGTTCCTGATTGGAGAAGACTTACATTCTGGAACGAGCAATAACTCACGTTTCAAAGACCATGATCAAAAATATGTTTCCCCTCATTTCAAGGGGTTAACTATTTTAACCCTTCAGTATAAATACAGACTAACCTCTAAATATTCAAATGTTGAAATTATTATTATTGAAACACTACTGTTATTATATCAGAGAAATTGACTTAAGAATTGGAGTGGGAGCAGCTGACACCCAAGCAAACACTCTTATTGCTCTATTGTTTTGCAGAAGAAAATTAGCACTATTTTCAACAGCTCGTATCACCAAATTAGAAACCGTTCTAACAATGGATGCGATAAAATGAAAGTATATGTAACATTAGTTATTATATAGTCTGTCATATTGGAGTGAACTAAAGAAATGAATGGAGGACAGTTGGTATTCATTTAATCCATCAAACGATTAAATAAAAAAAAAATGGAATACTGGCAGGTCCATTGGTCTCACCAGATTCCCTAACAATCTTAGGGAGTCCCAAATTATTTGAAAAATTGGGTAGAAACGAGTAGGATGTTCAACTTCTTAATTATGGGTACCACCTATAACATGTAGAATTGGTTGGTCTGTATGGAAAATTAAAATCCTCTTTTTAGACTTTTGGTAAAGCTATAATTAAGGAGATGCCGGGAATTTGGAAGACCCGCATGTTAAGCAAGGTCAAGTAAAATAGTGTAATGTTTTTTACTTTTTAACCATTTATTTTTCAATACACACTGTTAGATTTTCTGTTCTCCTCTGTACTTATTACATTCTTGCCAACACATATTTTCAAACATTCATTCTTTCTAACGGTCATATTTTTTCAACGGGTATTTTTTTTTTTCTTCCAACGATCAAATTCTCTCGGTTTTGCTAAAGTGTTGTTAAAATGAAAAAACATTTTGTTATAGTGATTGCCCGAAGGAATTACTGTAGCAAGAAATATGTTTTACATAAATTGATCGATCAAAATAAACTGTTGAACGTGATTTTTACCTCGTATTATCTAAATTTACAGATCGAATATGAAAGATTTAGAGCATACGATGGAGATGCTCTTAAACCTTGTGGCGATGGCACCATCACCATGGACACAAATTGACAGAATGGCATTGAGTGTGCATGGTCCACTCACCCACGTGCACTGCAATTAAACCAGACAATAGAAAGTTGGGTTTGGAGAGAAGAGAATGGAGTTAAAATGAGTGACAGGCAATTCAAAAAAGTTGGAGGGACTTTGTATTCTAGTAATCAATTTACACGAGTTGCGTATCTTGAAGCCCAACGTGGGGAAAGCTAGCCATACACCGACAATGAGAGACATTCACAGCCACGGATCAACAAGCTCGGATTTACCCAAACGCTTTCTCCAAACCTATACTACTACTCATAAAAACAGCACCTAGCTCAAAATAATTAAAAATGGTTTCTTAAAAGACCAGACAATTCAATTAAAAGAACCTGCTGATCATATCCTCCGTCTGGGGCTTTATGAGTAATCTGATTCTTTTGTTATATATGCTATGGGAATCATGGGACCAATGCCTTTGAATGTTTTTTCTTTTTCTTTTTCTTTTCCTTTTCTTGCGAAACTTAATTAAGTGGTTAAACATCACGTGGGATGTAGATTATTCACATTCCATCTAAACAAATTGATGGGCTAACTTGTCAGAGTTTGATAGTTTGTAAGGGTTGAATGTCACTTTTTGAACTTCGAAGGTTAAAATGTAAAAGTGATCATACTTCGGGAGTAAAATGTATTTTTTTCTTCTTTTCTTTTCTTTTCTTTTTTTATAATAAAAAAGATAGGTGGAAAAGATCAACTGTAGCTATTCTAACTGTGCATAACTTTAGTAACACCCGTCCATTGGAAGCCGCACATGAAAGACCTAAAAAAATCGCAAGCGCTTTCTCAATTATGACTTAGTCATATATAGTTTGACTCAATCCATCAAAATATCAGTAAAACTCAAGACAACTAATTAATACTAATAGGATTTAAAGATTTCTGTTTAAATATTGGAACTGTACGTCACCTCAATACATATCTAACTAGTTTAAGAATTTATTTGAAGTCTCTGAACCACTGCACGACGGATGGTTGAGCTTTAGCATATAAAAAAAATATCTTGGTGGACCCAACTAGGAGACGTACACATCACATGCAATTGAAAGGGAATGGGTTTGAAATGCCCTCCCTATTCATGAGTATTCAGTACTAGAGAACGTCTCCTCCACAATCTACGCTGTTGAAACCAGCTCGACACAAGAACCACCCATCTCTGGTACCGACGCATGTGGAGAAGATTTCAACGTTAAATTCTTCACCTTTTGAAATTTCCATGTGGATGTGGTCCTCGCTATAGCCTATAGGGGGGGTAGATTAGAGGCAGTAATGGTATATTCATGAGGAATGGTTTGAGAGTGTGTGTGTGTGTGTGTCTGGTGCGCGCGGGTTCAACGCTGCAGGGTGTCTCGTGGGCTTGCCGGGGAAGGGCGCGGATGACGTGAAATCCGCGTGGGTTTCTTTCAAACCATCCTCAAACTGCTGACAGATACAGGGAGTTGGATTTTGGTTGAATTCAAGGGGTGGGGGGGCAAAGTTGATTTGCTTGGAAGTCTGTGTCATTGCGACAATACAACAAGCACTGCCCAAACAAAGCGAGGGAACATGTTCTCTCTATCTCCCTCTCGCGCGCAAAAACATATTCTTAACAATAACCAAAGATACGGTCTATTAAACAATCATTTTTTTTAAAGAGATTTGTCTATAAATAGCACTCCATAATCCACGTGTTGATTACTTTTTTCCATAATGGTAAACACTATGATAGTATAAAATTAGGCTTGGCAATTTTGACACAATTTGCGAATTCGACACGAATATAGAGGGTTTAGATTTAGGTTATAACTCGTTTATGACCCATCAACCCGTTTATGTCACGTTAATGACTCGTTTATGACACATCAACCTGTTTATAACATATTTATGACGCGATAATTACATATTTTTTACTAAATTAGTTAAATAAGTTGACACGCCAACCAAATAGATTGACACGACAACCCGAATTACTAAGCCTATATAAAATCGTTGCAAATAATCCCCTGTTGATGAGTATTATTTTAATAAAAAATAAAAAATAAAAATAAAAATAAAAAGAACCTCATTCATTAAGGGCATGTCCAAGACTTTGAATACAAAGGAAGTTGAGTGGGCCGGGCCCACCCGGTTCCATCGGTTTGACTATCAAGGCAGGAACCGACCGAAAAAAGAATTGGAAGTCTAGACCCTAGAGATGCTTTCTTTCAATTAATCAAATGGGCCCACAGAGAGAAATGGAAAGAAAGGGTTCTATAGTTTCGCGCTTATCTGGGGAGCGTGGAAACGACGCTCTACTGACTAGTTCCTACCACTCTATTTAATTTTTTTTTTCTTTTCTTTTTGGTAAATTTGGGTGTTTTAATAATTTAATTTCCTTTAGATTATTTTAGAGTTTGCTTGAATTTGTAATTTCAAAAAATACAATTTAAAAATTACGATTTTAATAATTTAATTTTCTTAAATTGCACTTATTGAAAGCTCTTTTCATAGAATCGTAACAATTTTAGTCAAAGAGGGGGGAGAAGTGAAATTGAGGTAAAAGCAAGATTTTCTTTTTCCTTCTTTTGTTGAATATTGCAAAATCACGTCACTAACTTGTTGAAAACTTTGCTCAAACAGTCACACTCAAAAGAAAGACGCTGTTAAAAGGAAAAATAGTAATCAATTTTTAAACATTCCTTTTGGAATTCAGGAAATGTAAAATTTTATGAAAATTTTACTTAATTTCTTGAATTGTGGTTGCTTTTGTAACTACCTCTATAAATTTTAATTTTGACAGAATTTAATGAAAATCCTAATAAAGAAGTGAAAGTGAAAAAAAATTAAAAAATAGATATACTAAATTGATAGTTTTTTTAAGTTTGTATGGTAATTTCAAATGTGATGAAGTTATGAGAATTATTGGTCCGCTTGGATTTGCGATTTTAAAAAATATTTAAAATAACAATTTCAAATGTGCGATTTAAAAAAATAATTTTTAAAAATACAGTTAAGCGTTTGGCAAAATCGTAGTTTAACCTTTAAAATTTTGCGCTTTCAAAAAAGTAAACTCTTACTTACAATTTGAAAAAACAGATTTTCTGCATTTTCAAATTGCAATTTTAAAAAATACAGTTCTCAAACGATTTACGTTTTACGATTCGGTTTAAAATCGTACTTATTGTCTACAAAATAGCAATCCCAAACGGACACTAAGTGAAGTTTTCCCTACAAGTTTTGAAACATGTGATTTAATTTGATTTTTTTTTTTTTTTTTTGATAAATAGAAAGATGACAATATTAAATCTAAACAATTAAAAAATAAAATCCGTGAGTAAGTTCGTAAGGCATACTCATAATTTGAATGGAATAAGATCCCTCTCCGCTTTCACTCGTCTTTAGATTCACCGACAATAAAATTCCGACGGAGAACAACAGAACAACATGAGTAGCGTAAGTGCGGAAAGTACGCGGCATTAATGCGCGTGAATAGCTTTAAACAGGATAGTGTTGGGAAGGTTCAGAAAACAATGTGCAAAGGAACAGCCGGGCAACTGGGTCGGCCAAAAGTGGGGCATTGATGCGGACCCCTTCGCATTTGTTTCCAACACCCCTGTCCCACCCCCGCCCGCCCCGCCCCGCCTTCCTCTCTCTCTCTCTCTCTCTCTCTCTCTCTCTATTAAAAGGAAGAAACCCACACTCCCCCCTTCACCCTTGTGCTTTCACACTCCTGTCGATCTGGTTTTTGTTCTTCGCTTCTTATTATATTGCCTACTCTTTGTTTTCTTCTTGTTGGATTTCTACATGGAGCTTCAGCTGGGTCTCGCTCTTCCGACCAATCCTCCAAAGGGGTTCGATTTAAATTACTATGGTTACGAGCCTAAGGAGCTAGTGGTCTCGGACCTGTGGTTCAACAACCACGCCGACAACAAAAAACGTAGTTTTTGCCAAGCCTTTGAGAATAGCACAGACAGGGCCGTGCCTCGAACGCTTCCTTTGCTGCTTTGGAACAACCATCCCAACGAGGAAGACGACCCCAAAGACTACCCCAAGAATGATGGCTCTCTATTCGCTTTTAACGAGTACGTTGACGTTAACGTTCCCGTTCCCGTTCCCGATCTCTTCTTTTTTCTCTTTCTTTTTTAATTTTAATTTTTATGAGTTTTTGATGGGATTAAATAATATATATATATATATATATATATATATATATATACAGAAATGATGGGGATCGAGATGGGGTGGTGGGGTGGCCGCCAATTAAGTCGTGGAGGAATAATTATAAACGGGTTTGCCACGACAATTACCGAGGTGGTCGGAGGTTGTTGGAGAATGCGACGTCGACGTGTGGTGGAGGCAGAAGGTCAAACTCCATGTACGTGAAGGTGAAGATGGAAGGAGTTGGAATTGGCAGAAAAGTCGACGTAGGCCTCCATCATTCTTTCCAAACGCTCACGGAAACCCTGCTGGACATGTTTCGAAAATGTAAGTATATATATAAAGCTATTAAAAATTAAATATGTAACAGTCATATATATTACTTTATTAAATAAATTACAATTTTAATTTGGGCTGTTTTTAAACATCCAAATACTTAAAAAAAAAAAATGTTAAATATTAAATATAAAAAATCTGGCACGAAACTGCCAAAAATAATTGAGATACGATATATTTACAACTTTTGTACAATTTTTTTTCAAATTAATCATTTGATCTGTTTTTTTACATGTGAGTCATACATATCTAATGGTTGATTTTTTAAAAAAAAAATGGTAAAGTTGTATTAAGAGTTATACAAAAGTTATAAACGTATTGTATCTCGAAAGAATTTCATTTTCAAAAGATTCTTTCTTCATTTTTACATAGATGTTTATTTTTCATAAAACCAAAATACAGCTTTTTGCTCAAATATTTTTTTTATAACATAAAGGGCAAGAACCAGGGATGGAGCCAGAAGCTCTTACGAATACCAAAAAAATTTGTTGGTAGAAACTACTAGGCTAATTTTTTCTTTTAACCTTATAATTTTTTTTTTACCTAATTTTTTTTTTCTTTTTTTGGAATTGAGGGGGGCCATGGCCTCTATCGGCCCCCTAGTTCCGTCCTTGGCAAAAATCTGATTAAAATATATTTGATTCTCAATTATAACGTGTCAAATTTTTTAATAAAAATGTGGCTTTTAAGAATTTATAAATGTTTTAAAATAGTAGGGAATGTTAATTCTACTATAAGGAGACATTAGATTGACAAGTGTTTTTTTTTTTTTTTTTTTTTTTTTGGTTTTGTTTCCAGGGCTGTTGGAAACAGGTCAGGAAAATTCAAATAATTATAAGCTCGTTTACCAGGACAAGGAAGGAGACTGGCTATATACTCAAGATGTATCTTGGAGGTGAGTAATTGTAGGAAAAGTGACAGTACACAACCATTTTCCTTTTTCATTATTATTCACTGTCATGCACCAAATTAAAATACTTTAAAGTGGAAAAGGAAAAAAGAAATCGTAGATACTGTTTGAGGCCCCTGCAATTCTTCCAATTAACTCCTGCAATTTCTGGTCTCGCAGGACTTTCATTGGGTCTGTGCAACGTCTCAAGTTGCTGAAGATCAGCGGATAAATGAGCTACAGTACAGTTTTCCTACATATTCCTCGGCGTCGTTTTAGATCTAGCTATTTACAGCTCTTTAGACTGATATGGTTTTTGTGACATGAATTTTGGATGACTACGTAAATATAGTTTATTTAGAGCATCTCCAGTAATAATAGCCAAAGTAGCTATTAAAAAAGTACAACTCTTTATTTTAGCTATGGCTTTTTTTATATTAATCTCTCCAACAGGTTCTCTATTTTACTCTCTACTTGCATTTAAATATTATTTTATGTGGAAAAAAAAATGTGAAAGAAATATTGAGAGAGAAAGAGAAAGAAAGAAATGGATAGAGATCCAAAAAAAAACTCTTTGTAGTGTGAATAGTAAATAGGCTTAAAAAAAAATATCTATTTTGTCTATTCTGCTGGAGATGAAAAATAATTCATAATTGTCAAATTTGATTATTATGAATCATTTATTTATTCTGTTGGAGATGCTATTAGAAGCAGAATATCTTAGCTAGTGGTATAACCGTTTACCCCAAAATAAGAGGTAAAAAAAAAAAATAAAAATAAAAAAGCATAATTATAATTAGATTTGCTTTAAAATTTCTCTTTCTATTTTTATGAATAATTACCTGGAATTTCTTCTTTCTTCTTTTTTTTCGTCTGTCGTTGACAAAACAATCAGCGATCCAACGACCAACATTGGCGGGCGAGTCGAGAGGCTTGTCAAGCTTTGGCCGGCTCAAAGCTTTCATTGGGGGCAAAGATCCCTGTAATAGCTAGGTTGTCTAATTGCATGTAATTTGGGCACTTTTTCAATCCATTATTTATCTAGAACTGCCCAAATTAAATGCAATTTGAACAGCCAGTTGGAAGAAATTTTGGTCATTTTCCATGTCTATCAAGGAGGGTTTAAATTTAATAATGTCTTCCAATGAAGACGGCAGCCGCAATCCCAACTAATCGAATTATGTGTAATTTAAACGACCAATTATAAGAGATCTTGATACTTTTATGCGGTATCAAATTATTCTCATATAATTAATTTTAGTTAATGATGTTAATGTTTAGCAGAGAAAAAAGTATTGATTACAACAATTGGATAATATAAAAGAATGATTAAAAATTGAAAATTCAATTGTATTAATAAAAATACACCAAACCTAAAGTGTACATGCATATGTAGCTTATTTTAAGTTAAATATTGTGTCATGCAAATGTAAAGATTCACTAACGCATGCTAAGTAAATTCAAGAAACTGCAAATCGGTTTGTAAGAAATTTTCTACAATCTACATGTAAATATGACATGTGTCTTTTAAGCATGTGAGAATCACACGTTTTTTTATTAATGCTATTAAAAAAAATGTGATAAAAAAACGTGTGAGAAGCACATGCTATTAAAACAACATGTGCTTCTCACATGCCAAAAGACACATGTCACTTTTACATGTGGGTGTAGGATATTTCCTACAAATCGGTTTGTATGAAATTTATGTCCATCTTAAAACTCTAAAAAGAGAAAGAGTTTAATTATAAGAAAAGTATATATTTCTTCTATAGTTTACCATAAAAAAAGGAAAATAATAATAAAAACAAATTACAATAAATTACACTTTTCCCCCAACACTCATTATTTATGAATTATTTCTAGGGATAATTGCATCATTGGTCCCTGTAGTATGCCATAATTATTTTTCACTCCTATGGTTCAAAAAGTTCATGGGAGGTCCTTGTGGTAATCAATAATTACGTTTTACTCCCTGGGTCGATTTTTCATCCACCAGTTTGACGGAATCTGTTAAACATACACGTAGACCCAGTAAAAAATTAACACGTGTCCATCTGAATAAAAAAAATATAAATTTATTAAAAAATAAATAAATAAAACTTATTTTAAAAACAAGAAAGGGGGGGGGGGGGGGCCATCCTCTGGGGGTGGTCACATTCATAAAAACGATTCATGGCCCACAAGGAAATAAGAGAAAAACATTTTGCTGCAACTCAAGAGTCAGCAAAGAAGAATGTAGAGCGGGTATTTGGAGTGCTTCAAGTGCGATGTAGTATTGTATGTGGACCTGCACATTTACACCAACCTGAAATGCTTAACCAGATTATGATAGCATGCATAAGATTGCATAAAATGATCGTTGAAGATTAGCGATATTTATACCTTGGAGCAAATACCTTCGATTATGATTAAATCAATGACACTCCCCTCGAACCACTGTAACACGAGCATACAGTAGAAGCACTGGACTTCGTACAAAATCATCACCGTATTAGAGATCGACAAATCCATTCGCAACTCCAATCAAACCTCATCGAGCATTTATGGCAAATTCACAGCCAATCATAAAAACTTCTAAGTTTAGATTTCATATGAACACATTATGCTTATTAAATTGTAACTTTTTCTTTTTAGTATTGAGTCTTTTTTTATTATGCCATCCCCCTAAGTCCAGGAAAGTACACAAGGAGGTACAAGTGCTAATATGCCTCAATACTGGTTAGAATAGACACGATTACAATGATGGTTAGAATTGTTTTGTCACATAATACAATTGTCATCATGTATGTGCTTGCTACTGGCTTTGAAAAAATATATAGAAATGAACCACATCTTCATGAGATACAGCTGCATAAAGGATAATTTAAAGGAACCACATCATCTGAACTTAAAAGGATAAGTTAAATGAAACAAGCCAAGATGGAACTTCATAAAAAAATATTTCAGATAACTATTAAACAAAAACAACCATTTGCATAAAGAAATCCCTTTTGGACTCAATTTATGAACCGAAGGAAACTCTCAATCTATTGTTAATTGACAACTTTATTCATTCTTTTCTCTGTTCTTTTCTATATTATCCATTTGAGTGTTCAGTTTTATTATTCAAGCTAACATATCTTCTTGTGAGCAATATGAACAATTTCTGCTGCAATATCCATTACAGTTACTAAAAAGGCCCTCATCCTAGATATTACAGATTACTGGGTATTATAATCCAAGCATTCTATAGAATCAGTATCAAAAGATATTTATGCAGAATCAGTATTATAATGCAAGCTTTCGTAACCAAGGCAAAGAATACAAGTAGCAAAAGGCTGGAAACTCAACAAAAATTACAAGATCCCAACAAAGGGACCTACCCAAAAAAACCAAGCACAAGAGCAGAAACAAAACTGCTAGCCGAGCAGGATATCTAACCCAATACCCCAATTTTCACAGAGAAATATATTAGAGGCTTTCTCTCCTCATGCTTACACAATACAAATTGACACGATTAGTTCACTTAAATACATACATAGGCAAATACTAATGACTATTTACTCCTGCGCTTCTCGATTATTTCCATTTGGAGAGATTGAATATATTCAAGTTACACTTTAGACAAGGGGCTTGTATCCATCATCATAATTTCCCTTTCTTCTTTCTTTTGTTCCCTTGCTTCTTTTCTAAGTTCAACATCAAGCTTCACTGTTTCAAATCCTTCTTTCTTATATTCCCTTGCCTCTTTCCTAAGTAGAACTCAAGCTTTTGTTTCTCAAATTCTTATTTCTTTTGTTCCCTATCCTCTTTCCTAAGCTCAACGTCCAGCTTTTGTTTCTCAATTTCTTCTTTCTTTTGTTCCCTTTCCTCTTTCCTAAGTTCAACTTGAAGCTTTTGTTTCTCAATTCGAATGATCTCTTCTTTTGCCGTATTGATCTCTTTTTGTTTTTTTTTTTAATTTGAATTCCTTATTTATTAACCATATGTTGTTCTACCTATATATACTTGTTTTACACGACTTTGAAGGTAAGGATGAGGTAATCTTGAAAATCCTATAAAGAAAGCCCGTTTTATTCTTGAGCCTAAACTTTTGTTATTGCTTCTCTCCTTATTCTAGAACCAAAATGAAATCCTAGATCCTTTTTTAATTATGGGGGTTTGGCCAGTGAGTTCATCCGAAGATCGAACAAGTTCATTATAGAAAGCAATTGTAAATGAAGGTCAGAGTTCTGGAGTCGTTTTGGAGCAGAGATCGAGTTGCATGACTCATGGGATTACAAGCCTAGCTTTGTGTAATGCTCCAAGACATTAATTAACTGGTAATTAATTCCATGTGTGTCTCCCACGACCTATTTACTGAGTAATTAAATAAATTCAAAGGGATACTGTGACCCTCATAAGATGGCTTATATCGAAAAACTTGTCACTTGTATAATAAGATAGCCAATTCTACAACCATGAATAAATGATAATCAGAACCTTTAGCTGAAATATCATAACATAACATAACATAACGGAAGCATAAACATAAAGTGCCTCGGTCTAAGATAACTAATGTTGGAAGTCCTATTGCATGATGTTGCAAGTGATTTATTGCTATTTTTTATAAATATTAAGTTAACTGCATATTGACATATTTCATGTGTGACTATTCACTAAATTGTGGACTTACACTTTCTCTTTTCACTTATAAAACGCTTCTGTTTTACAGCTGATCCAATTTTAGACCATGGTGCATCAAGGCCCGTCGGAAGGACTAGACATGCAAAATTTTTGTATATTTCTCATATGGTATGGTGAAGGGAGTTGCCTATCTACGGGAGCATTATAGGGAGTTTGAGCGCCTTGGCTAGGTTTCCTATATTGGTGGTACCGATACTTCATTATGGGCTGCTAAGGATTTTGTCTATGACTCCATGACCTTATTATGTGTTTTGATGTACTTCCCGACTTTTAGACTTGATACGTATTATTTGGTAACTTAGACTTGACATTCAGTCTATGACCGTGACACTAGTTGTTAAATGTTGGTTGTTGACATTACTAAGTTATGTTATGATGGTTTAAGTTATTGTAGTTTAGTAAAGGTCTAGTTACTATCATTATCTGTGATTTAGTTTTATGGTTGTCATGATTGACAAAAAAAGAAGAAGATAGTATACATTTCCACTGCATTATTATCTTATTTTAGGAATAGAGGTGATTCCTCGAGTTATTTTGTGACGTCCACTATCGCCTAGGTATGAGAATGAGGATGTGCTTATATGTATATTCACACACTTTTTGACGCAACACATTTTAAAGCCGTGATGACCACAAAACTTATTAGAACTCCGTAGTTAAACGTACTTCTGCGAGAGTAGTACCAGAATGGGTGACCTCCTAGAAACTATGGTTCAGGGGAGCCAAAACCAAACAATATTATGTCGTTCGAGGTATGTTTTTACATATTTGCTTACAAAATAAGCCTGGGGCGTTACACTGACAGTATACAGGTTATTTGCTTATTAATAATCCCTGGGGTTGTTACAGGATGTGCGGCCACCCCCTCCCTCAACAGAGGATTTTTTTTAAAATAAAAAATAAAATTGGCTAATGTGTACATTTTGTACTTTTGGTTGACGTGTGAATGGCGTGGCAAGTCTAATGTGGTGTGTGTCAGATGTAAGCTAGCTAACTGGATTTTCTGGATACGTGTTGTAACGCCCCGAATTTGAACCAGCAAATTCGTAAGCAGAAACCTC
This sequence comes from Alnus glutinosa, assembly GCF_958979055.1. Taxonomy (NCBI): domain Eukaryota; kingdom Viridiplantae; phylum Streptophyta; class Magnoliopsida; order Fagales; family Betulaceae; genus Alnus; species Alnus glutinosa. Next base: position 7,909,043 of record NC_084899.1, on the reverse strand, counting down.
CGGTTTCCACGTGACGTTACTACATCAGAGATAACTCTCGCAGCGGAATATATAATTATCCAATAAGCTTGGATTAAATAACACATCAGAGCTTCTAAAAATAAATACCTCTAGACTTCATTAGAAAATACTTATAACAAATACAAGGAAAACAGGTGTCCATAAAGACACAAAACAATACACATAAATTATTAGTAATTTTGTCAACATAAAAATAAAATGTAAACTATGCTTCCTTAGCTATAGAATTTCTTGAGCTCAAATCTTTGTCTATTAACCTGCATTAACAGAATATATATATATATAGAAACAAAAACACAAAACAAACAAAGTGAGTCCACTGTTTCCAATAATACGGTGAATACTGATTTACTTAATAAATTCCTTAGCATGCAAATGTGACTTTATAGTCACGCGTGTAATGCAAATGTATGGGTTGTATGAATATGCATCGTAGTGACCATTTAGTTTGGTATTTTATGATCACCTTTCTTCAGACCTCTCGTTCTAGGTTATCTGAACCCGTTCACGTCCGTTGCCTCCCACTTAAAGTTTTACCTGTTTTTACTGGAATCCTACCGGTCCCAGCATTAGTTATATATTAGGTCTTCGGATATCCTTGGGTCACTATGAACCCCTCTTGGATCCACTGACTAGCCATACTTTCCCCTAGCTACTACATCAGCTTGTTGATGGCTATCTCATCAGCCGTTATATTATTTTAGACACAACATGCTATGCATGATCGGCCACATGCAATGAATAAATTAAATAAAACAATAAACACGATATCATGGAAAAATCCACCAGCTTCGTTCTCAGTAAGTATAGAAATACTTACACTCTTCTTCGTGTAGTTCCTTTAAACTTCTTTTCTGCATATAAATCCATCCATGCAATAATATATTTATCAATCATCTATCAAACAAATCATTGTTTATAGACCCTCATCTTTTTATATTTATTATTCATCACTTCATTACGTTTGAGACGATCACTCATAATAAATCTTAAAACCTTGGTTCATGATTTGGTGACGAGGCTATATAACCAATGCTACCAAATATGAACTTGAAGGATTAAAATATATCATAAGGACAATAAGGAATAAATACGATCAACTCATGAGAATCATGAGGACAACGAAATATAAAAGGAAATATAAATACGATCAACTCATGAAAGTCATGAGGACAACGAAATATAAAAGGAAATATAAATACGATCAACTCATGAAGTCATGAGGACAATGAAATATAAAAGGCAATATAAATACGATCAACTCATGAAGTCATGAGGACAATGAAATGTAAAAAGGAAATATAAATACGATCAACTCATGAAGTCATGAGGACAATGAAATATAAAAGTAGTTTATATTACTTTCTTTTTATCTCTTAAGCTTATTGGGTCTTTAAACAATTCAAATAACAAGTAATGAAATCATAACCTATATCATCAAATTAATGAAACTAATGATTAGAAGCTTACCCAAAATACTTCCTAGCATACACTTCAAGCCTTGAACAACACAAGACTACACAAATCCTCACAATTTTCTCTCTTGGCCTTAGGTGTGTGTGTGAGTGAAGCTTAATGGGCATTGCATCTTCCACCTTGGTTCTATTTATAAGAGAATGAATGGTTAGGATCAAGTAGACACATTTTGATCCAATGGATGGGAATTGGTGCATCTTAGCCTTATCTCCAAGGCACATGGGTTTCATCATTACTAAGGTGGTGCATTCTAGATGTGGGATGTGGGCAACACTTGAGGTGATGAGTGCACACATTAGAGGAAGTGGGTGATGAGTTGTCCAATCAAAAGAAGTATTAAGTAATGCTATATATGAATTTTCGTCCATATAGAGGCCAGCTTACTCCAAGCAACGTTTCAATGGTCAAATCTACTCCGATCGCTGTGAAATTTTGAGGGTAGATACATGACGTCAAGACGAACACTTTCTATTTTTGGTTCAACTCAATCCGAGTTCGTTACGACTTAGTTTTGGTCAATCAAAGTTTCTGGTTTACTTGACAAGTTAAACCAAGATATTGTTTAGACTACTTTCATTTTATGATTACTCTAGATTCTATTCTAGACATCCTTTATTCTTTCATCATAAGAGGGGGAGGGAATAAATGTAGTGGAATGTTGTACTAGGTGTTGAATCATTATATCCTCTACTAACATATTTAATCATCTAACACACATTAATTAATGGCATTTCTTTAAGGTATAAAAATAGGTCTTTCACATGTTGAGTTGGGTGATGACTCATGTAATCATCATGATCATAGGAAGATAACATGTGATAGATGGATTGGGTTTGTGGATAGCAATTGGAATGGGTTGGGTTAAGTCCAAAGATGGCCCATGAATAATGTGAATTTCCGTCCAGAACAGGGGTTGTATTTTTGACGGATGTTTTCATGGCCTTAACGATGTCCAAACATCATGAAATTTGGAGGGGACCTAGAGGACTTCAAAACGAGTGTCTCAGTTTTTGAATCGACCAAAATGGAGTTCGTTTGACCCTGTTTCCGTTATTCCAAAGTTTAAGGTCTGTTTTGAGTTTTTATCAAATTGCAACTATAAACGTTTCTAAAAACAGAAATACATTATTTATTTTCATAAATAATCATAGTTATTCTTTTGTCTTATTAAAAGTGTTTTAAAATTAATTTAAACCATTATAAATTATGTCTTAAAATCTGGGGCGCTACACGTGTTGTCTTTTTATTGGACATACATGTTTTCTTTTCTGATAGCCATATGTCATTGATCATCTAAAAAAGATAACAATATGGATAAGGAGGGAGTCATTTGATAACGATGCAAACCTTAAGGAATGACTTGATAAATTTTGTTAAAGAATAATTTAATAAAAGATGAAACCTAATGAACCATTAGAGCAATTTTCCCTTACTTTTTTGCTATGGTGTTGTATAGTAAAAAGTCTTAACTCATTGGCAAACTTTGTTAAGTAACAATGGTATAGAATGGTTCGCATCCTTGGCTTCCCCTAAGTAGGCGAGGAGCTGGGCGCATGATAATGGGTCTCCTCTAGCCATGGTGTCATGGAGACCCACGTCCGGTCTCCTTCCTTTTCTTTTTTTTTTTTCTTAACAAAAAAATTAAAATTGACATAGGGCTATAATGACCAAGTTTAGTCATATGCAAGTCACGTAATGCATTTTGGGTCCAAAGTAACAAACAACGGTACATAATGGGTAAATTGAAAGTACTTGAAAATTTGAGGGGTTCGATTGTCACTTTTTAGAGTTTAGTAGGATTATTTTAAATCAAGTGCCAATTTGAGTGAGTAAATGTAGTTTTTTCATAATCTTTTACCAGTATAATTGATATTTGGGTTAAAGATATTTTAGGTATTTGTGGTTTAACGCGAAATAAAACGGACCTCTCGGTTTCGAAAACTATCGTAGATGGTACCTGTATACATCCAATAAATGCAAATGACAAGGTTGGCTTCTTATGTTGTGAGGCCTAAAGCGACAATTTTAGATGAGACATTTTTTATATTTAAATATTAAATATATTTTTTTTATTTTTTGAAATTCAACGTTACATTGTCAGTAATAAATTTGTCTATTAATTATTCTTTTAGACTCAAGTATTTCTCTAAATTTTTATTCTTCTATTTTTTCAAGTTTGTCATATTCAATGCATATTTGTAGCATACATTTATAATTACAAATATTTAAAAATTAACTTTTTACATAAAATAATAATTAAACCTATTTACCAAAGGAGTTTCTCTTTATAATAAGATCATTTTACAATTTTAACATGCACAAGTAAAGATAAATTTTCTTTAATAATTAGTTCTCAGTGACTAATTGTACAACGTAATAATTGACTAGTATCATTTCATATACCTCGTATTATTTAAGTTTTTATTAATATTAAAACACGTAACACTAGTTTATAAAGAAACATAAAGTGTGGCTATTACAAGTGACAAAAAAGCAAAATATATGCTTAATATTAATTTATCGCCACAATTTTTGTTTGAAAAGAAGAAATATAGCCATTGTTTTTATTATCAAAATAATTTGGTCATCGTCTCCTAATTATGTTAAATTTTTTTATTTTTTTAGATTGAGAAGGCAAAACTCATCTATCACGAGTTTCAAGGAACAACATTTCACTTTGAACATTATTAGTTATTGTTGAGGTTTCATCTAAAATGACTGGCTCATATAGAAATTATATAACCAAAGAAAAAAATCTGTTGTGAAATCTCGTACTAATACTCAAAATTCAATAAATCTATAGGAAGACGAGGCCTCACCTGGAGCTTTTATAAACTTGACGCGACCAATAGACCGAAAAGAAGAAACAAAAGAATACCGAAAAAACAAATCCGAGTGTTGTTGTGATACTGAATGACATAAATGAAGATAAGAAGAATAAAACAAAACTGTTTGAGAAAGCACGTGAGCAAGACAAAGAAATGTTTCTTATTAAGAAAGAGGAAGTGCACCTTAAGTAAGAGGAAGTATGCTTTAAGCAAGAGGAAGTCCGCCTTAGAGATGGGGGATTGCGCTTGAGAGAAAAAGCATTTCGGTTGAAAGAAGAGAGAGAGGAAAAAGAGTTTATGTTCATGGATACAAGTCTATTAGATGAAGATAGGCTAGAATATGTTCGTTGACGCAAAAATGCAATCCTTGAAGGTTAAAAAGGCAATCCTTGAAGATAAAATTGGCAATCCTTGAAGGCCAAAATACCACTCTCTTTTTTGTTAGTTCTTTACTTTTGAAGCCACTAATTTTAGTTTAAGTTCCATTCTATTTTGTTAGTGCGCCTTAGATGCCTAATTTTGGAGCTACTTGAAGGCATAATTAGATTGTTCTAATTATGTGATTCTCGGTTAAGTTATCTGATTGTGATCATGATCTACTATTTTTGGACATTTTGTATTGAATGAGACTTGACCATAACTGATCACATTTGTTGATCTTGACATTTTCTATTGAATGAGACATGATGATAATGCAGAAGAAATAGAGCATGATGTTGACATAATCATGATGAACTATACAACATATAGAATCAACATACATTTTCATTAACTCCACATTCATCAATAAGATTCATGTGCCGTTTCATTAATACAAACCAAATGTGATCATGACAAGTTCCTAAATAACAAAAGTTTGTCTAAATAACCAATAATAATGATCATAAAAAGTTCTTATACCTCGCTATGTACTTGTTGTAAGTGCTCAACCAAGTCCAACTAGAGTTAAGAATGAGTTTCCCTATCTCTAATACAATGATGGCGTTGAATAAACTCACTAAAGTCATTTGTAGTCCCAGATGCCACTGGTTCAAGTGGTTCGTTGAATTGTTCATATTCGAAGTCTTTTTCTCCATTATTATCCCACTTATCTTCAACGATCATATTATATAAAATTATGCATGACATCATAATGTATTTGAGCGTTTCGAGGTGAAAAAATCATGCAGGCCCACGCACTATTGCAAATAGTGCTTGAAGTACTCCGAAAGCGCGCTTCACATCCTTCATTGCCGCCTCTTGGGCAGCAGCAAAGTGTTTTCTCTTATTCCCTTAGGGAGATGAAATTGTTTTTACAAATGTTGCCCATTACAGATATATGCCATCAACGAACTAGTATCTCATTGTATAATTATGATCATTAATTGAGTAGTTGACAGGAGGAGCACGTTCTTAAGCGAGTTCAGAAAATGAAAAAAAATCTATCTAGCACGTTTATATCATTATGAGACCCGGGTAACCCAAAAAAAGCATGTCATATCCAAAGATCATATGAAGTCACTGCTTCCAAAATAATAGTTGGTTTGTGGATGTAACCATAATACATACCTTGCCACACAGCTGGGCAATTCTTTCATTTCCAGTGCATGCAATCAATGCTCCCCAACATGACTAAAAATCCACGCTTTTCACATTCCGCTAACAATCTAGCGATATCTTAATTGTTTGGTGACCTTAAGTATTCTTCTTAAAATATTGAAATCACCACTTTAACAAATCTTTTTAGACTCTCTATTACAGTGGGTTTTCCAATCTTCAAGTATTCGTCCATAAAATCAGCGGTAACACCATATGCAAGCAAGTGCCGCAGTAATCTTCTGAAGGGAAGAAAACCGAGTCTTTTAGAACTATCTCTTCGTTGGACAAAATAAATATCGTGAGCATCAACTGCATTTTGAATACGGCAAAAAAGAAGACGACTCATCCGAAACCTCATTCGAAAATATTTGTGAGAATATAGTGGTCGTTTAGCAAAATTGTTGCGAAAAATATCTTTATCGGCTTGCTAGCAATCACGCCTGATGAATGTGCGGTGTCGTTTAGAAGGACCATGTAATGTTGATCTTTCTTCTTCCATAGCAAATTTTGCAATTATCTCTAGCTCTTCATCAAAGTCTGATTCAATAAGAAGCATTTTTTTAAAAAGAGAGCAAGCCATAGAGAGAAAAGAAAGATCGAAAGTGAAAGATGTATAATTTTCGAGTGTGTTATTGAATAAACGGTTCTGGCACTATAAATAAAGCATTCAATTGAATTAATTATCTCTTGCCCTGTTGTTGAACAAACCAGAAAAAAGCATTCAATTGACTTCAATTGAATGCTTTTCAAATCTAGCCATTAATTGTACGTACCATTACAAATACTCTAAGTTGAACCAGATCGATGGAAAGGTTCAAATTGTCATTAATTCTCCACATTAATTCATGGTAGTTGGTTTGTTTAATTGAATGGTCAGATACGAATGGAAATATTCAAATTGTCATTAATTCTCCAGATACACGATGTTCAAGTAAAGTAGATTTTTTGAGATATTTGATGTTAAAGTGATTGATGTTTAATATTCAATTTTGGTTTCATGACAGTTGAAAGTGGTTGGAAGTAGTTGCATTAAAACCAATAAAAAATAGTATTTATTTAAAGTAGAGAATATTTAGAGAGTTTGATATTTGATGCTTTTAAAAAGTTGATAACTAAAATAACAAAATTATATTTTTTAGCCAAAATTTGACTAAACTTTGAGGAGTTCACTAGGAATGCTCTAAGAATAGCAGAGTCTATCACCACGTTATGGTGCGAGAGATTGACGAAGAAAGAGGGAAATATGCAGGAGGTGAGAGCTGGCCAGTGGTTGGCGTATTCGTAGTGGTTCAAATTGTCATTAATTCTCTACATTCACTCATGGTAGTTGATTTGTTTAATTGATTGGTCTAGAAAGGTTCAAATTGTCATTAATTCTCCACATTAATTGTCATTAATTCTCCAGATACACGACGTTCAAGTAAAGTAGATTTCTTGAGATGTTTGATGTTGAAGTAGTTGATGTTTGATATGCAATTTTGATTTCATGACAATTAAACGTGGTTGGAAGTGGTTGCTTTAAAACCAATAAAAAATAATATTTATTTAAAGTAGAGAATATTTAAAGAGTTTGATATTTAATGCTTTTAAAAAGTGGATAATTAAAATAACAAAAGTATATTTTTTTAGCCAAAATTTAACTCAACTTTGAGGAGTTCACTAGAAATGCTCTAAGAATAGTAGAGTCTATCGCCACGTTATGTTGCGAGAGATTGACGAAGAAAAAGGGAAAGAGGCAGGGGGTGAGAGTTGGCCAATGATTGGAGAATTCGTAGTGGTGGTCTTGCACTTCTTATTTTCTGGTGTAGACAAATTATATTACAAAGTATTGAACAGATGACAACTAGCCACATTCAATAGTCAACTTACTGGTATGTTAAATATTTTCAATGGGTTCATTAGATTAAAGTAATAATAATTAATGAACCCATTGAAAGTATTTAACAGACTATTAAGTTTTTATTTTTGAAAAAAAAAATACATTATATTAAAAAGGAAGAGGTTACAATGGAAGAAAAATTTACGAGGAGTGGACTACCAACAACAAATCGAAACAAAAGAAACAGAAAACAAGAAATGGGTTCATAAATAATTCTAAAGGAACCATAAACAATTCGGTCATTTATTTCTTTAGCAAAAGTCAAGAAAATTACCACTTAAAGCAATATAGGCACCAAAATAGAGGGCATGGGTAGGGGTATGACTCTCGCGAGACCCTTCAACCCTATCCGAACTTCTAATGAAAGGAACGCGGACAGGAGTATGACCCTCGAAAGACCTTTCAACTCTACCCAAACCCCCAATAAAGGGGACGCAGGTAGGGGCATGACCTTTCCGAACCTCTTTATTTATTTCAAGAATGGAATGTGACCCATCAATTTGCAATTCGTTTTCTTTCTTTTTCTTGTTTCAAGAATAGAACATCCATCTTTTTAGAATTTAATCCAAGATTCAATAATGACTTTAATATTGTTTGATTCTTTTATTTAATGCTATCGATTTTTGTAAGCCTTATTTTAAGAATGGAACGTTGGAGAATATATTTTTAATGCTACTGATTTTTTTATTATTATTATTATTATTTTTTCATATTTTGAAAGTGTAAAGTAGTTGAATAATTTTATTTTTTTTACATCATCTTAGCATTTAATTCAATATTCAATTATGAATATAATAGTATTTGATTCCCTTATTTAATGTGAGTAATTTGTTTAAACTTTATGTTAAAAAAATGAAGAGTTAAAACTTGAAAAATATAATTTTTTGTGCTATGAATTAATTTTTTTTAAAAATCAGATGATATTAATAGTCTTGCTTTGATTTGAAGTCTCTGTCGAACTTTTTTTTTTTTTTTTTTTTTTGAGGAAAGTCTCTGTTGAACCTAAGCAACTACAAGTCATTCCTATAGGTCAAATCCGGGTGTTGTTGTGATACTGAATGACATAAATGAAGATAAGAAAAATAAAACAAAACTGTTTGAGACAGCACGTGAGCAGAACAAAGAAATGTTTATTATTAAAAAAGAGAAAGTGCACCTTAAACAAGAGGAAGTATGCTTTAAGCAAGAGGAAGTCCGCCTTAGATATGGGGAATTGCGCTTGAGAGAAAAAATATTTCGGTTGAAAGAAGAGAGAGAGGAAAAAGATTTTATGTTCATGAATACAAGTTTATTAGATGAAGATATGCTAGAATCTGTTCGTCAACGCAAAAAGGCAATTCGTGAAGGTCAAAAAGGCAATCCTTGAAGGTCAAATTGGCAATCCTTGACGGCCAAAATATCACTCTCTTTTTTGTTAGTTATTTACTTTTGAAGCCACTAATTTTAGTTTAAGTTCCATTCTATTTTGCTAGTGCGTCTTAGAGGCCTAATTTTATAGCTACTTGAAGGCATAATTAGATTGTTCTAATTATGTGATTCTTAGTTAAGTTTTCTGATTGTGATCATGATCAACTGTTTTTGGACATTTTGTATTGAATGAGACTCGATCATAGCTGACCACATTTGTTGATCTTGACATTTTCTATTGAATGAGACATGATGATAATGCAGAAGAAATAGAGCATGATGTTGACATAATCATGATGAACTATACAACATATGGAATCAACATACATTTCCATTAACTCCACATTCATCAATAAGATTCATGTGCCGATTCAATGCAAGCTAGTACATTTCATTAATACAAACCAAATGTGATTATGACAAGTTCCTAAATAACAAAAGTCTGCCTAAATAACCAGTACCTCAAAAGTTTGTCTAAATAACCAATAATAATGATCATAAAAAGTTCTTATGCCTCGATATGTAGTTGTCATAAGTGCTCAACGAGATCCAACTAGAGTTAAGAATGATTTTTCCTATCTCTAATACAATGATGGCGTTGAATGAACTCACTAAAGTCATTTGTAGTCCCAGATGTCATTGGTTCAAGTGGTTCGTTGAATTGTTCATATTCGAAGTCTTCTTCTCTATTGTTATCCTACTTATCTTCAACGATCATATTATGTAAAATTACGCTTGCTATCATAATGTATTTGAGCGTTTCGAGGTGAAAAAATCGTGCAGGCCCACGCACTATTGCAAATCGTGCTTGAAGTACTTTGAAGGCACGCTCCACATCCTTCATTGCCGACTCTTGGGATGCAGCAAAGTGTTTTCTCCTATTCCCTTGGAGAGATGAAATTGTTTTTACAAATATTGTCCATTGCGGATATATGCCATTTGTAATACCCCAAATTTTTATTAGACAACATATTTTTTTTAAAACCAATAAAAATACCTATGTTTATTAATTAGTTTTTATTAAAAAGTAACCTTAGTTAAAAAAAAAAAAAAAAAAAAAAAAAAAAAAAAAAAAAAAAAAAAATGAAAGAAGAACTTGCACGGCAAGTTGTTCTTTTCCTTTAATAATTCTTCTCCTCTTTCTTTTCGTCAACTTCTCCCTTCTTCATTACTTTTTCTTTTTATTCTTCTTCTTTTCTCTCTTCTTCCTTCTTCGTTTCTGTACCCGACGAGGCAGAGAGAAAAAGAGAGTGAGACTGAGAGAGAGATCAGAGAGAACTGAGAGATCGGGAGAGATAGAAAGAGAGACCGAGATGCAGAGAGGGAGAGATGGGAGTCGGGAGTAGCGTCGTTCGGAGCCGGGGCCAGAGCTGGAGAACCGGGGAAGATCCGACCAACCGGAGTCCGTTTTTCCGGTGGGTTACTGGGGGTCGTTGTCGGTGAGCCCTGCAGCTGATGACATGTTAGCCTCGATCGTGCGACCCGCAACCCGCAACCCGCATCATCTTCTTCTCTTTCCTCTAAATTCTCTCGATATGCAGCACCCCTTATCTTCTCTGCAGAAAATCTTTATGTTTCCTCAGTTCTTCTTTCATTCCAGCAAATACCCACAAAAAAATAGAAGTCCTCTTCCTCTTTCGTTTTCGGCTAACAGCAAAGGCAAGAAGAAGATAGCACTCAAACCATTTCCTTCCCATTCGGACAGCAGCAAAGCTGCAGTACGACTTTCCATTCCTTACCGCCTCTTCATCTTCTTCTGCAGAAAAACAGAACAGAAAAGGGGAAGAAAATCCCTTCTCTCTGCCACGGCCAGTAGCCATAGAAGCCTCTCTCCTTTTCTTTCTCAGTCGGTCTACACCCAAAATAGAGCAACAGCTCCTTCCTTCTTGAAGCTGCAGAAAAATCCTCAAAGCAAAATCAAACCTTTTGCTCTCTCTCTCACACCGTAAATCTCTCCCTCAAGTCCCTTGTTTTCCTTTCCCTGGGTGTGTGCGTGTATGTGTAAGAAAACAAAAGAAAGGAGAAGAAGTGTGTGTTCGGTAGGTGTAAGGAAAAGATAAAAGAAAAGAGACTAAAGGAGAAAAGAAAAAGACAAGAAGAAAAGCACTTTAGATGGACCCACTTTCCGCTCTCTCCCGTAAGTTACTTATGCTCCCCTTTTTGGTTTATTTCTTCTTTTAAGGCTCATGGTTTATATATATATATGAGAGAAGAGAGAAAGAATAAAGAAAATGTAGAAAAAGAAATAGGACTTAATGACCACTCACTGTCTATTGGTGTGTTTTACAAAATATTTCAATGATAATTTCTTTGTTAAGTTTTAAATAAACTTTGTTTTAATGTTTTAAGATTATTTGTTATCAAGTTATCTAACGCTTTTGATGTTGCTTGTTAAATATGGTTTTTCAAAGTGGGGTGTAAGATATATTGGTTAAATGTTTTAATCTTTGGATAGAAATTTTGGTTATAAATATATATAAGATAATTAATTTAAGTCTTAAAACTAAAATATCAGAACGCTCCTCTAAATTTATCTTTGTGTTTTATTTAGGTAAAAGTTCGACCCTGATACTAATGGAAAGTCCAGGTAAGGGGATACAACACCGAAAAACCCCCAACAAGATTTTATTATAAATCTTTTGAAAAAGTGTTAGGGAATTTTACAAAGCGTTGCTCATGTGATTTTTAATGCCAAACTTTATTTCTCATATGATATTGTTTAAGACTTTTGAGCATAAATCACAGTTTTGGTTAAGAGCATTTCTAAAAATTATGATTTATGCATAATTATAGTTAAGACTAAGAGTATTTCAGAAATTGTGAATTATGCATACAGATATGATTAAGAGCATTTTTAAAGTTTTGATTTATGCATATATGATCAAAGGTAGTTCAAAGTTATGAATTATGCATACTTACAATGATGAAAAAGAGAGCATTTGAAAGATATGATTACAGAAAATTCCAAAGTATATGATTCTATTCAAGAATACAATTTTGAAAGAAAAGAGATTCTAAAGTTAAATTCTGCACATGACTACAGTTATGAAAACGGCTCTTACAGTTTTGAAATAAAGTATACAGATAAAGCAGAGCCCACAGTATTACAGAAAATCGTTCATGTGCAGTAACTGTTTAACCCTGAGGCACTATTACAGCTAGGATTGGTACCCATAGGGTAGCATGGCAAGCATACCATGTGTTGGTGTGTGCTACCAGCCGATGTTGGCCTTCACCTAGGGAAGATCCCCAACTCGGAACCGGCTCTCCCCTGTGACGACAGGCTGAGTCCATAGGTCTGTGTGACAAAAGCCAACGTGCTCCGCTCACGGGTAACAGCGGTTTAGAGTCTATAAAGGGTTAAACCACAGAGAAAGGATTAAAGAGAAAACTGATAAAAAGAATATACTGGATCATAATAAACTGTCATTCTCATTTATAAACTGTCATTCTCATTTATAAACTGTCATTCTTATATCATTATTCATATTCTACAAATTCTTTTTAATTGTTCATATGCTATGCCACCTGTCCTAAAACAATACATTTCATTTATGAATCATACTTTAATATGTGTTTTCTTATAAAACATAAACAGCCTAGCATATCACTTCTCAGACAATTTTTCATAACTTGAATCTCTAACTTATACTCAATCTAAAATCACATATTCATACTTCTAAACATCATCGTAATCTTAATATATTCAAAAACACTTAAATCATCTAAAATAAATTAAAATCAATATACTATTGGTTTAGGTTGTAATTCAATTTACTTTATGCAATTCATCATATGTGAAATTAATTCTTAACAGTGAGTAGAATAAATCTGTCATTATGAAAATGACTAAAGATTATGGCATAAAGGTTTATAGCATGTTTTATTTTCCCTAGTGTTGTATTTTCCTTACTGAGTTGTCGAACTCACCCCTTCTTCCTCCACCCCTCTCCAGATGACAACCGTAAGACGAAGTCTTTTTCTTGTAAGGGCGTAGACCTCGCTGAGAGCGATTGTTCGTGATGAACCAGCCAAACCCTAATATTGTATAGTATGATTTGTTCCTTTTGGAGTTCATGATTTTGTATAGATTTATAAATAGAAAGGTTTAAGAGAGTAGAAGTTTTAAATTTTTAGTTGTAAATGCACGCTTTTATTTAAAATGTTTGTTTTTAGCACTTAAACTCACGTTTCCCTTATATCCCAAAACGGGGGCGTGACAGCCATTAACGAGGTAGTATCTCATTGTATAATTATGATCATTAATTGAGTAGTTGACAGGAGGAGCACATTCTTAAGCGAGTTCAGAACATAAAAAAGACTTATCTGGCACGTTTATATCATTATGAGACCCGGGTAACCCAAAAAATGCATGTCATATCCAAAGATTATATGAAGCCATTGCTTCCAAATATAATAGTTGATTTGTGGATATAACCATAATACATACCTTACCACACATTTGGACAGTTCTTCCATTTCCAGTGCATGCAATCAATGCTCCCCAACATGCCTGGAAATCCACGCTTTTCACCTTCTGCTAACAATCTAGCAATGTCTTGATTGTTGGTTGATCTTAAGTTTTCTTCTTAAAAAATTGAAATCATCGCTTTAACAAATCTTTTTAGACTCTCTATTACGATGGGTTCTCCAATCTTCAAGTATTTGTTCATAAAATCAGCAGTAACACCATATGCAAGCATCCTGAGTGCCGCAGTGATCTTCTGAAGGGAAGATAATGGAGTCTTTTAGAACTATCTTTTCGTTGGACAAAATAAATATCGTGAGCTTCAACTGCATTTTGAATACGGAAAAAAAAAAAAAAAAAAAAAAAAAAAAAAAAAGACGACTCATCTGAAACCTCCTTCGAAAATATTTTTGAGGATATAATGGTTGTTCAGCAAAATATTTGCGAAAAAGATCTTTCTCGACTTACAAGCAATCACGCCTGATGAATGTGCAGCGTCATTTAGAAGGACCATGTAATGTTGCTCTTTCTTCTTCCATAACAAGTTTTGCATCATCAAAGTCTGATTCAATTAGAAGCATTTTTTGGAAAAGAGAGTGAGCCATAAAGAGAAAAGAAAGATCAAAAGTGAAAGATGTATAATTTTTCGAGTATGTTATTGAACAAACGGTTGTGGCACCATAAATAAAGCATTCAATTGAATTAATTATTTCTTACCCGTTGTTGAACAAACCAAGAAAAGGCATTCAATTGACTTCAATTGAATGCTTTTCAAATCTAGCCCTCAAGTGTATGTACTTGTTACAAATGCTCTAAGTTGCACCAGATGAATGGAAATGTTCAAGTTGTCATTAATTCTCCAGATACACAATGTTCAAGCAAAGTAGGTTTTTTGAGATGTTTGATGTTGAAGTGGTTGATGTTTGATATTCAATTTTGGTTTCATGACAGTTGAAAGTGGTTGGAAGTGGTTGCATTAAAACCAATTAAAAATAGTATTTATTTAAAGTAAAGAATATTTGGACAGTTTGATATTTGATGATTTTAAAAAGTTGATAGCTAAAATAACAAAGTATATTTTTTAGCCAAAATTTGACTAAACTTTGAGGATTTCACTAGGAATGCTCTAAGAATAGCTGAGTCTATCGCCACGTTATGGTGCGAGAGATTGACGAAGAAAGAGAGAAAGATGTAGGAGGTGAGAGCTGGCCGGTGGTTGGCGAATTCGTTGTGGTTCAAATTGTCATTAATTCTCCACATTAATTCATGGTAGTTAGTTTGTTTAATTGATTGGTCTGGAAAGGTTCAAATTGTCATTAATTCTCTACATTAATTGTCATTAATTCTTCAGATACTCGACGTTCAAGCAAAGTAGATTTTTTGAGATGTTTGATGATAAAGTGGTTGATGTTTGATATTCAATTTTGATTGCATTACAATTGAAAGTGATTGGAAGTGATTACTTTAAAACCAATTAAAAATAGTATTTATTTAAAGTAGAGAATATTTAGAGAGTTTGATATTTAATGCTTTTAAAAAGTGGATAACTAAAATAACAAAAGTATATTTTTTAACTAAAATATGACTAAACTTTGAAGAATTCACTAGAAATGCTCTAAGAATAGCAAAGTCTATCGCCACGTAATGGTGCGAGAGATTCACGGAGAAAGAGGGAAAGAGCCAGGAGGTGAGAGCTGGCCGGTCGTTGGCAAATTCATAAGGGTGGTCTTGCATCTCTTATTTTCTGGTGTAGACAAATTATATTACAAAATATTGAATAGATGACAACTAGCCACATTCAATAGTCAACTTACTGGTACGTTAAATACTTTTAATGGGTTCATTAGATTAAAGTAATAATAATTAATGAACCCATTGAAAGTATTTAACAAACTATTAAGTTTTTACTTTTGAAAAAAATATATATATTAAAAAGGAGGAGGTTACAATGGAAGAAAAATTCACGAGGAATGGACTACCAATAACAAATTGAAACAAAAAAAAAAACATAAAATAAGAAATGGGTTCATAAATAATTCTAAAGGAACCATAAATAATTTGGTCATTTATTTCTTGAGCAAAAGTCAAGAAAATGGCTACTTAAAGCAATATAGGCACCAAAACAGAAGGCATGGGTAGGGGTATGACTCTCGCGAGACCCTTCAACCTTATCCGAACTCCTAATGAAAGGAACGCGGACCAGAGCATAACCCTCAAAAGACCCTTCAACCCTACCCAAATCCCCCATAAAGGAGACACAAACAGAGCTTGACCTTTCCAAACCTCTTTCTTTATTTATTTCAAGAATGGAATGTGACCCATCAATTTGCAATTCGTTTTCTTTCTCTTTCTTGTTTCAAGAATGGAAAATTCATCTTTTTAAGAATTTAATCCATGATTCAATAATGACTTCAATATTGTTTGATTCTTTTATTTAATGCTATCGTTTTTTTTAAACCTTATTTTAAGAATGGAACGTTGGAGAATATATTTTTAATGCTATTGATTTTTTATCATTTAATTCGATATTCAATAATGACTCTAATAGTATTTGATTTCCTTATTTAATGTGAATAATTTGTTTAAACTTTATCTTCAAAAATGAAGAGTTAGAACTTAAAAAATATAATTTTTAATGCTATAAATTAAATTTTTAAAAAAATCAGATGATATTAATAGACTTGCTTCGTTTTGAAGTCTCTGTTGAACCTAAGCAACTAAAAGTCATTCCAATTGGTCCCATTTTTTTTTTTGACTCCCCAAGTAAACAGACGAAGTGTTCATACCGCACCTCCGATAGGGATAGGATAGGCTACTTGTTTCGGTCGTACAACGTTGGACTTCCAATATAAACACAGAATGATATGTAAACCTTAATAACACGTTACCGTACGTGTTGAGGAACGTGGACCCACTTGACCGTGATGTATAG
Source organism: Alnus glutinosa (assembly GCF_958979055.1). Taxonomy (NCBI): domain Eukaryota; kingdom Viridiplantae; phylum Streptophyta; class Magnoliopsida; order Fagales; family Betulaceae; genus Alnus; species Alnus glutinosa. Next base: position 7,892,454 of record NC_084899.1, on the reverse strand, counting down.
GAGTCACAGTGTTGACGTGGGTGGCCGTGAACGACACGTTTAACTCGCTGGGCGCCTCGGTCACTTGGTGATCCAAGAGTATCTCCCATAAATAATGCATTTTTTTAAGGAAAAAAAAAATCATATTTAATCTTTAGTTCTTTATTTTATTTAAATTTAGTCTTTGAGTTTTTTATTTTAAAAATATATTCCTTAAATTTTGCAAAAATTTTAAATAAGCCCTCTGTCACTTTTTTTTTTTTTTCAAAATTAATAATTTGTCATATTTTATGTGTCTCAATTGACACATTGTTTTTAAACCCAACTCTAGAAACAAAACCCATATTCTTCGTCATCTTAATTTTTTAGATTTGTAACATTAAATGAAAGAGTTGTGTTATTTGCATGAGTAATGTACAAACTTTATACAGCAATGTGATGTGGAAATGATTTTCAATTTTTTTTTTTTCAAGAAACATTACTCTTTTTTTTTTTTTTTTTTTTATTGTGAAAATCATTTTCACGTCAGCATTATTGTACAAAGTGTGTACATTTATTGTGTAAGAAACACCACCCTATTTGCACACGCTTATCTTGTACACATACTCATAATAAGTATGTATCATGAGTATGTGTACAAAATAGGTGTGTACAAATATTATTTTCTTAAATAGAAAATCATTAATTTCGATGCCGACATGAATATTGACATTATATTGGATGCTAATACAAATCCTAGAATGTCAAATGAAATATATGTGACAAATAAAAAATCGTTAATTTTGATAATAAAGTAACAGAGGGATCGATTTGAAAACTTTGACAAAACCTATTGACCTTATTTTTTAAATCCAACCCTTCTGCGACATCTCCATCACAACGGAGCCAGGTCGCCGCTGCGTAATTCCTCTTGGCCCTCGGGGGTTCACCGTCACTCAGAAACAAATACGTGATGCGCAACGCGACGAGACGTCGTTCTCTTCCACGCGTCGTGTCCTTGTTTCAGTAACTGTAGGGTTGCGCCAACGGCAGAGGATGAAGAGTTTCCTTAAGTTCCCTATGTTCTTTGGTCGGTCGTCTGTCTCCGTCACTCTCCGTGGAGCCGGCGGGAATGTTTTCGCCAATAAACAGGGCCTCTGCGACTCTGAAAGGTAAGCAATCGTTTTATGGAGCTGTTGAAAAATCTTTCATTAGTTGCACGAATTTATTTATTGTTGTTCCTACAACTATTTCCGTTGGGATGAGATATTGTTAGGGGTTGTTTGTCATCCTTTATTTGACTGTTAAACGTCTTGATGAATGTTGGGGAAAATATTCCTGAAAAAAAAAGTTTTATTTCCTTTTTGGTGCCTTATTTTGCTAATTTTGATTAGCTGTGCTTAGTAATTGGATGAATCGGTTTCAATGCCTTTCGCTTTGGGCTTAATGCATTGTTTGTAAAAGATTTATACTTTATATGCTCAATTATACGTTGAAATTGTGCGACACAGAAAATAAATTCCAGGTCGTATTATTAGTTCTCCAACTCTCCAACTCGGGCTAAAACGCGCTGGTTTTTTTTTTTTTCTTTCTTTTTATTTTTGTTTTTTTGTGGGGGATCTTTATTGGAAACCCAGGTTGTATGATTTGTAGGGGACCAATAATGATGTGGAGTTACATAATTACAAAGAACACAAAAGTTTCTATATGATAGATCATATAGAAATGTATTATTTGAGTAATGCTATAAGGAGGACCAAGTCCTCTTTTGTCCTCCCAAATGTCACGTGGCTTTAAAATCACCATTGGATCAAAATCCAATAATGATCATCTCAAATTCAATGGTGGTTTTAAAAGTCACATGACATTTGGGAGGACACAAGAACGACTAGAGTCCTCCTTATAGCATTACTCGTATTATGTACATGATTTTAGGCTTCTCTTTTCTCCCTACAGCAAGATCAGACTCTGATTCATAGCTTCTTGTGTTTCAAGGGTATCTTTTTGTCTCTTACAGAGATTATTCCCTAGCTTGAAATAAGCAGATTAGGTAGCATGGTCTATGTGAGTCAATCATACTCTTCTAGTCTTCTGGTTGGTTGAGCATAATGCCTAACAGTAATATTTCATACAGAAATTATCCTTGCAGTCCTGAGAAGAGGATGGGAAGTTTGGTATTTGTGAGTATTTGTTGAGTATGCTTTAACATATCTTCAATCTCAAATAGGATGCTTCCGATAATGCAAACTATTCAATCATCAGTCTTGACAGTTTGGATCATAATATTAGAGATTCCCTTAAGTGGGATGCATGTAATAATGGCTGTATGAATTAACTCATCCTCAAATTGCATCAAAGGGACAAAGTCTTAGATATTTCTTTATCAATGTTTTTCGGGACTTTCATCTAATATCAATCTTGACAACTTTCAGCTCAAACAGTCTTATTCTAGTATGCAGAAATAGGCTAGAAAATAGATTTAGAAAGCCAAAACAATTACAAAAATGAGTCTTTACCCCTAATTTGCAGTTTTTAGTTGCTCAAGCTTTCAGTTGGTACATAATTATTGCCCATCTGGAGCAACAGGAGGCTTGCCAAGAGACTTTGGAGCACTATCAATTAATTTGAAGGAGTGCAAGGTTGAGAAGGATGTTCTTTGAATAGATGGTTCTAAGCTGCTGAACTGTGTGCTTTCAATTGTTTCAGCCGAATAAAGTCAAAAAGGAACTTCTTTTGCAGTTAAAACATGAATTACATCATTTGTTCTCTCTGGGTAAGGAAAGAGTTAATAAAATGAAAAATATGAGTAAATTAATAGACCTCAGTTCCTTTAACTTGTAACGATATTTTGATTCTGGTGCCAATGTTGTTTATATCTTATTATTGGCAAGGACATTTAAGGTCTACCTAGATTCCACAAGAATGAGGGATATTTGTTAGGTTTTTAGTATTGACATATTCGGTAATAGAAATAGTGGTTGTAAGTCCTTACGAATTAGAGTTTTGGTTGTCCTCAAAGTGTTTGTTGTGCATTTATGAAGAATAGATAACCTCGTCGGCAAGCTTGTTAGTTGTGGCGTCCTGAGGAGGTCACGTATGAAGGCTACTCAAGAGCCTCGTAAGCAAGTTGTAAAATGGGCATCCTAGTGTGATCTTCAAAGTAGTACACCAAGGAGCCTCGCCAGCTAAGGTATCAGCAAGCCATCGTAATGAGATGGAATTAGAGCCACAGAGAGCTTCGTCAGCTAAGACGTCAACAAGTTGACGGGATGTTTTTTAAAGTAGCCACAGAGAGCTTTTTCAGCTAGGTTGTCAGCAAGATGTCTTGACGAGAGCTGTTTTAATGAACTTCCTGAGAGGTTTGTTAGCAAGTCATCCTGATGTGAGCTGTTTAAAAGGACTCTTGGGAAGCTCATCAACTATCTCGTTAGCAAGGACGTTCTGACGCTGCCACTGTTAAGCTATGAAACCCTAAAGTTGTTCTGACGAGTTCTTTATCCGCCCTGGCACCACTACGATATCTACATGGTTTTGAGGTTTCACTTGACGTGAGACACTTGGATTTTTTTCTTGGGCTATATAAGGACTACTAAGCATGACTTCCAAGGTGGTTAGGCCGTTTGTTTATTTGTGCTAAGAGACTTCTTTGTTTTCTAAGTTGTGATTGTTATTCTCTCTTGAAGTTTTGTTAAACCATACCAAAACACAAACCATAAACCTTCAGACACCGGAGTTCCAGTAGAGGAGATCAAGTAGAAGAACTGTCCAGAGGTTCTTGAAGAGCTACTGCGGTAGAAGTCAAGTAGGTTGCTTCTCTAGTACAAGGGTATGTCAACTATAAAAATTTTGTAAGTGTCAACAACTTGTAGAGCTTGTTTGGCAAACAACTCTCACTCCCCCTCTATTTTTTTCACTTCTCCCAAAAAAGTCAAATAAAAAACATTCTCTCTTTTTTTCACTTTCTATACCACATCAATAATTTTTTATTATTTTCCAAATAAAAAAATTCACTATAAAACGAACTTTTTCACTTTTCTATAAAACAATTCCAAACTCTTTTACATTTTATATCACATCAATCACTTTTTACTACCATTCAAACAAATATTCCACAATTACAACCATTTGCCAAACAAGCTCGTAATCTCTTAAATTCTTTTATAATGGATTAATTTTTGGGGTTTGGTTGCCCTAGAATGTTTTACCTTTGAGGAGTTCTTCAAAGGATTTCACTTCGTCACCAAAATCCTATTTTGTGTGATTGGTTTATCAGTTTCATTATTTTGGTGATTGTTTATGCGTGGTGCATTATTCTGCTAGTTGTGTATTACCGCATAAATTTGTTTAATTGGGCATAGTTACTGCATAACACCTATTCACCCCCCTCTAGGTGTTGTTGGGATCAAAATTGCGTTTCCGTATCTATCACTAGATGAAGCTCAACTTATCACTATACTAGTTTAAGCATATAAAGAATAATCAAAGATGTTCTACCATTTTGTAGAGGTTCCTTTTCAGCTTTGGTTTTAGAGTATCTGCTATTACATTTTCTATCTTGTACAGTTATGCTATGTGTGGTATCCAATATAAACCTAAAAGTTGGATTAGTAAGTCTCGGCTTTGGTTATTAAGGATAGGATGGGATGGATTACACTTTAGGTTCCAACCCTACCAACAAAATAAAGAAGTAAATCATGTTGTATTACCTATGCCAAGGAAAGATGCAAGAAGAGATGCCAGAGTATCACGGACTACATAGGGCTGCATCTAAACATTGGTCAAATAACAAGTAGTTAACAGATTTCTGGCTTGGCCTTAATAATTAATAATAAAAAATGGTCCTCCACAGAGCTCTCATTTAAATGACATCCAATGCGATTGATAAGATGAGTGCAGGCACTATGGTAAGTATGGAAAATTCGAAATTATTTTTACTGGCAAACTATTCTTCTATCTCCTTTTAAGTTCTTGCTATGAGATTTTGAATGTTCTCACCCATGTGATCTGTCCTAATATTGAAAAAGTAATCTGTGATTCCAACATTTTTTGCTTTGCACCGGCATTTGGGGTGTATGCACCAATTATTATTCTGTAGACCAATTTCAAAAGAAACACATAAAGGCTGGTATACTTCATGCAGGATTTTAATCATTTGGCTGTCTAAAAAGTAGGAATGATAATATATTGCGAATTTTCCGTCCATATTGGAGAAGGGATTGCTTGTGCTTTGATGATTGAACGAGATTGTACTGGAAAAGTTCCTTTCTGTAGGCATTTTCCTCTGTTTTCTACATATTGCCAAATGCTGGCCAAACTGGCTAGCTTCTACGTAATTTTATGTAGAGGTAATTATTAGTCTCTAACATAGATGTTGCTTTTATGCAGGTGAACAAGATTGGAAGAGCCTTGATTTTTCCGGTAGTTGAATTGGCACTAGCATGTTAAGTACTTCCCCTCCCAATCATCCTCCTTCAAGTCATGGCAGCAAGACCTCTCCGTCTCATCTCTAGACGACCACCACCTAAGTTCCTATTCATCATATTCCTGATACTTATTCCCATCTGTGTGATTGGAATTTTCACCTATGGCCAGAAAATATCCTATTTTTTCCGACCACTTTGGGACAGGCCCCCGCCCCCTTTCAAAGTTCTCCCACACTATTATGCAGAAAACGTATCAATGGACCACCTTTGCCGCCTCCATGGCTGGTCGTTGCGCTCCGAACCCCGCCGTGTTTTTGATGCCGTCATCTTCAGCAATGAATTGGACATACTGGAGATCAGGTGGCGCGAGCTTTATCCCTATGTCACAAAGTTTGTAATCCTCGAGTCCAATTCCACTTTCACAGGCATTCCCAAACCTCTCTTCTTCGATTCAGACCAGGCCCGATTTGCTTTTGCCAAGGAAAAGATTGTCCATGATGTATTCTATGGCCAAATAGCAGCTCGCGGATCACGTGACCCTTTTGTACTCGAGGGTCAGCAACGTAGGGCTATGAACGGATTACTTCGCCTTGCCGGTATTTCATATGGTGACATTCTTATCATGTCAGATACTGATGAGATACCAAGCCCACAGACTACAAAACTAGTACAATGGTGTGATGGGGTGCCGCCTGTAATGCATCTTGAGCTCAAGCACTACATGTACTCATTTGAGTTCCCTGTGGACTACAGCAGCTGGCGGGCCTCAGCACACATCTACGGTCCGCATACCCTCTACCGGCATTCACGCCAAACTGATCTTCTCCTCTCCAACGCCGGATGGCATTGTAGCTTTTGTTTTCGGCGCATTCAGGAGTTTGTGTTTAAGATGACCGCTTATAGCCATGCAGATCGTGTGAAGCGGAGAGAATTTTTAGATCAATCCAGAATCCAGAAGTGCATTTGTCGAGGAGATGATCTCTTTGATATGCTACCTGAAGAGTACACCTTCCAAGAGTTGATTAAAAAGATGGGACCAATACCTCGTTCAGCTTCTGCAGTTCATCTTCCTTCCTACTTGATAGAAAATGCTGATAAGTTTAGGTTCCTTCTACCGGGAGGGTGTGTAAGAACACCGGAGTGAAGGTTTCAGGCCAGCCATATTTTAGATTTTAGTACAGTATGGAGCTTAGGTTTCATCAGAGACGTCTTAATGCCTTGAAGTTTCTGACGATGTGAAAGATGTAGCTTTCACTCCGGACGTATGCTCTTGACCAACTAGCGTTAGCCTGAATAGTTTTTTTTAACGTAAATTAGTGGGCTACAAAAGGATGATGCCCTTTGATCTAAACGAAATCCTCCCTTTATAGATGAGTTTTTCCAAATAACTTGTAATGTTGAAGGTATATGACTCAGTTTTTTTTCGTGTATATTTCACTCCATCTCCAATTAATATGAGAGCATACGTACCTTTCAGTTTTGCATAATATTGCTACTCACTGACTTTTGTGGACAAGGTAATGGATTTCTTTTTTCTTTCTTTTTGTTAGAACAAAAATATTATCAAACAATTCAAAACACAAAGTAATCAAATTTATTTGTACTTTTAAAACATAAAACACTCAAAATTATTTTCAAACGTTTTTTCAAAAAAAAAAAAAAAAAACATTAACAAAGAGTCAATGGGTTCCTATGATGATTTTTTTTTTTTTAATGTTATTTTTACTTGTGTACTGATGTGACCAGTTGCGAATCTAGAAAATGATTAATTTAGGGGCTGAACGAAAAAAAATAATAACCCAATTTAAAACAAAAATGAAGTAATTTATTACCCAATATGTATATCACAAAAAATATATCCATAAAAGTTTATAAATATCTGTCAAAATTGATATATCAACAACGCAATATATATATATATATATATATATATATACATACTGACATACACACACACGAAGTGTCTAAAATCGCAACATGCGCTCTTTTAAAGAAACAAAAATCATTGAGTATCGAATTTGAATTGAAACTCTATTCAATTTTCCTTTCAATATGGACAACTAAATTATTTACAATGAATTCATTCTCCATTATGTTTTGAAGTTTTTGTTTTTTACAACTTTTATAGCTGAAAATGCTTATTCGGTAGTCATTGTAAACACTGAAAGAGTTATTTTATCAGTTTATTTTAATTGTTTACCCTTCATTGACACAATCACGTAGCACGCCCTTTATTAACTATTGTTCCAAGCAAAGCAAAAAAAAAAAAAAAATTAACCCAAGTTTTAGGTGGATGGTGAGGTACACAAATTTCTTACAAGCCACCCCACACCATCATCAAGTCATCTCCAGATCACTGTTGAGCTACTCTGGACCATCACCGAGCCACCTCTTACTACGCACGGACCACCATTAAGCCATTTCTAAACCACTATTGAACCACCATCGGACTACCACCGAGCCACGGCTAGATCACCACTATGCCACCTCTGTATCACCATTAGACTACCATCGTTGGACTACCGAATGGAATCAACCAGACCACTATCAGAACTCAAATTATTAGATTAATTTTTTTATATTAATATTTTATGATGTAAATAGAAATTCATTTTTATAGATTAATATGATTGAAAAAAAATATAAAAAAAAAAAAAAAAAATATTCATGATTTTCTGTACGCAATACACGCCAAACGCGCAAAAAAAAAAAAAAAATCCAGTGGAAAACATTTTATTTACATACAAACGGAGCCTAAGTGTGATATAAAGAAAACAATAATTTTAAGTATTTTGTGAATTTTAATATTTAAAATTGTTTGTTAATATTTTTTCTTTTGCTGAAAATTAAATATAATCCAAAAAATTCATTGTCAATCCAGGTCAATATCTCTATTCTTTTCTGAGGAGGAGGTTAGGGTACGATTCGTTATCAGTAGGGTAAAGGTTCTTCTATCTGACAAACAACGAAATAAAAGATAGAAAAATATTTTTGTAACTTCTATATAGAATGATGATGTGGCTTTTTTATTAGGACACGTGTAATACAATAGCTTTACTCAAGGGCATTTTTGGCACATGGAACTTTACTTCTGTAAGAAAAATCCGTATTAATCTCATGTTTGTACTTTGATAGTTAGTTATTGCTCTCCATCGTTTACTTTCATGACATAATAGTACTTTTATCTGTGTGGTCGACCAAAAAAAATGAGAGACACAGGTATTTACTATTTACCTTTCTATTGTACAATCATCTTACTTATTTATGACTGAGGAGAGAGGTATTCAGCCACCCCACTTACCGGTTCTTTGAGGCGATCGAATCATTCCAGCGACTATATGGGTGGTTCGAATGCCTTCAATATGTCATTTTAAATCACTACAATGGTTCTGTCATTTTTCAAAGACCAATTAAAAGTGGTCGAACCACACCATGTGGCTATTGGAGTGGTTGGCTACATCTAGGATTGGTGGTGGTGAAAGACTGGTCATGTTGATACGGCAAGAAAAATGACAGTGAAAGGTGGCGACGGTCGTTGAAAAATTAGAGTTACTATAAATTTGTATTACTCTAAAATATTAGATCCAACCCCAATCAGTAAGCAAGAAGTTGCAAATGATGGTTTCACTTCAACCTTATCCTAGTACAGGTGACCTACCAATTCAAAGTTGGCCTAGTAATGAAGACTTTTTGATTTATTCATTGCACCTAATCTTATCCTCTAAAACCAGCATACACTTCTTATCTTCAGAAAAGGTAGAATTTTGGTCCTTTCAATGCCTTTGACCATACAATCTATCTATCTATCTATCTCAACTTTCCTATCAAGTTGTTCTTTTTTCTTTTCTTTTTTATGACTTTCCTATCAAGTTGTTCCTTTTTTTATTTTTAACTTTCCTATCAAGTTGTTCAAGTGCATCATTCAAAACGTACAGATGCATTGCGACTGCATCTAACGGCTGCTACTGAAAACCAGTTACATCAGAAGTTTGCAAAGTCTTCCAAATTCAGGTAAAAAAAAATTATCTCGTCTTCTTAATAATGATCAAACAAGCTATTATTCAAGTGATCAATTATGGACAAAGATTTACTCTAAACGGGTTCGGTCGACCCAATTTATAAAAATGTTATATGTCTATTTTGTATAATAAAGACAAAATTTGAAGAAAGCAATAGTGATTCATTACAAATCTAATGATAATTTTAAAAGATATTTCGGTTTTGAAAGATAAAAGAAAGATATAAGGTGGCGTGTAACATTTACTAGACGGTTAATGATGGAATAAGATTCTCTCCATTTCAAATTAAATTAATAGTATTTATTTTATTTTTAAGATTTAAATTTATAGGGAAAGCTCCACTTAACCTTCCTGAATTTTCATCACTTTTGCAATGTCCTCTTAAAGTTCAAAAGCTATCAATTTAGTGTATCAAACTTTCATTTTTGGAATGTCACCCATTCATTAGAGTTTAAGGTTAAATTAGGCTGAAAAATGAGTGAAATAATCTTTATATCCCTAAACATTTTATAAAGATTCAAATTTATCCCTAATTATTTTTAAAAAAAGTGATCCGCATTGGGTCACCTTGTGACCAAACATGGGTCATGACCAAACCCACAAGTCACAACACCATTGTTTCTTTTTCTTTTTCTTTATCTTTTTTTTTTAAGTAAGGAATTATTTTTTTTGGGGGTCATTTTATCTCTTTTTTCATTTGATTTAACCCCAAACCCTAATCGAAGGATGACATTACAAAAAATTAAAAATTTAATATACTAGCTAGTGATTAAGGTATGTATTTAACCCCGCGCGTGTGTATATATATATATAATCAATGGAGTATTCCATATTTCATAGGCAAGATCCTTGTCCATTAGTGGTGGGTTCAAAAATTCAAATGGCCTTGATCATAGTTCCACAGGCAATCTATTGAATGCTCTTTAAAGGGTGGTGGATAATGTTGGCATACGTGCAGTATCGGGTAGACAGCCAGCAGTGAATACGGCTTTCCAGGGCAACAAGTTTTTGTAGTACGTACATATGATATGGGTCATGGGTGGCAGCTAAAAGTAGTTAACCGACAGCAATCCTTAAAGGCTTAAAGGCGTACCTGATCAGGCTTCCTCGTAAGTGGATGTTCAAAGCATTTCTTTTTTTCTTTTTTTTTTTCAAATATTAAAATATGCATATCCACAAATCTGTTTTCATCTTTAAAAAAATATTCTTGCATAACTTGGGCACAATACAAAATACACAAGGTGGGATCCACGTGAAAAATATTCTTACATAATTTATGCACAACACAAAACACATGGAGTGGGATCCACGTGTGCACCATTCACTTATCAGAACTCCATAGTTAAGCATGCTTCTACGAGAGTAATACTAGGATGGATGACCTCCTGGAAAATCTGATTCGAATGACCCAAAAGCGAACAACATTATGTCGTTGGGGTGAGTCGTTATAAACGCGTATTTTAAAAAAGCTTTTTCCTTGTTCGATTTGTTTCAGTTGTTTGATGTATGATGTGAAAAGTGTTTAGGTTCTTTCAACTTTTTTGTAACCGGTATATATACTATGATTTTTTTATTTTTTTTTTCAATTCTATGTCTCTGTTTGGGTTCCGAGAAAATTGAGCAAAATAATACAATATGATGTTGTCTATCATTTACCATTTAATTTGTAGTACGATGCTATTTAAATATTTAAGTTTGGTTTATTATTTATTCTTTTTTATTTGATGCTCTATATAACATATTATGATTTTTTTTTTCAACTCTTTGTCTCTGTTTGGATTATGAGAAAATCGAAGAAGAAAAAATGATACAATCTGATGTTGTTTATCATTTACCATTTAATTTTGTAGTATGAATATGATGCTATTTAAATATTTAAGTTTGATTTATTATTCATTCTTTTTTATTTAATGCTCTGTATATGTTTGTGTTTATTATTCTAATGCAAGTAATCAATTACTAAAAAACTATCCATGGACGAGCTAATAGCCATTGGAGACGATTCAAACAAAAGTTCACTTGATATGAACCTAAATCTAATGAATATCACATCGGATGATGATGGACTTGAAAGTCTTAAATCACTTGGTGGCGGTGGTCCTAGTAGAGATGCTGTCCCCAATGCAGAAGGTGCTCTTGTGGTTGAGGAGGTCCAGGAGAATAATCCTCAAAAGCATGCTTATGAAATGAAGCCGAGGAAGAAGACTTCTCCAATTTGAAAGGGCTTTAAGGAAGTAGTGTAATCTGGCCGGTGTTAAAAAAGCTCAATGCATTCACTGTAAATCCATCATTGGAATTCCTACTTCGAGTACCACAACTCAGTTTCATAGGCACTTGAATAGCTGTATTCTAGGCATAGCAGCTAACAAGAAGCAGAAGGTGCTTACATTTGATTCTAAGGGTGGCAGTGTAAGCTCCAGTACAAATTTTTCTTAAGATCATAAGAAGGTAAGAGGGTTTGTTTCTCATATGATATTTTACCACGAGTATCCTTTTATGCAAATGGAACATGTTTTGTTTAATAAGTTTATGAAAGCTAACACTCCTTATTGGCAAAAAATATCTCGTACAACTGCAAAAAATGATCATATATCTATCTATGAAATAGAGAAAAATAAGCTGAAAAATTTGTTGAGAAATGTTAACAAAGTAAACACAACAACTGACATTTGGTCCTTAGGAACTACCTACAACAATCAATATGAAAAAACGTGTATTTTTCGGTCTTTAATATATATATATATATATATAAAGAAATATTTTTTGGTTTTTCTTTTGAAGGTGAATAAATAAGTACTTGAGAATAAAATAATGTTTCAGGAGCTATATAAACTCAATCAAATATCATGGTGAGAATTTTCAGTTTCGAAAAGGGAAATATAGTGATTAAAGAACAAACTTTGAAATCTCTATTTAGAGTTACTAGAAATACCATATAACAAATATAGCTATTTGATCAACTTTAATAAAGTTCAAAGTGATTCAACCAACCAAATCTAAGATGCATTGCCGATCAAATCACATCAGGATAACAAATAATATGAAAGGCTTCAATTGGAAGAATACAGGAGTTTCATTTTTATCTTTTGGTTCTAAGGAAAACTCCTCAAGCATTGATTAGAAATTTAGAAGAGTAAGGGTGTTCATGTGCCATGTTCCTCAATGCACAAACTAGATTGATTTTTATTTTTATTTTTAATTTGGTTGATTAAATTGAAGTGTGTTTAAAAGACTAAAATGCATATGATTCTTATATGTATTATTAATAGAACATGTAATTCTTTTTTTTTTTTAAGTAAATGTGATTCTACTTTTATGTTCCGTTTATTTTGACGTAAAAGTTTTTTGTCGGTAAATATTTTCAATGAAATCATTTTTCAGAAAAAATAATTTCCCTGAAAATAGTTTTCGGTGTTTAGCTTGTATGAAAAATTACCAACGGCAAAAAACTACTAATGACGAAATTCCAGTGATTATGGCCGGAATCTGGCAGTACTGGCCAGATTCCATCGCCAACCGGAAAAATTCCTGCTAGTTTCGCAAGAATCTTGCATAGTGCAACCAGATTCCAGAGAAATTGGCTGGAATCCGGCAGTACTATCCAGATTCGCCGAAATCTGACTACTATTGCCAAATTCTGGCGACGGGACTGGAATCAGGAGCAAATGGCTAGAATCGCTAGAATTCAGCAAGTATTGCTGGAATTCGATGCAAATGGCCAGATTCCAGTGCTCGGATCCCAAAATTCGAAAACCTTTAGCGCAAATTCCAGCTGCCAACAAATTTCAATGTACGACGATGGCAAATTCCCATCAACGTGCATGCAAGAATGAATAGTTTAAATTCAGAAAACGATTTACAGTTTTTAAAACTGTAAATCGTTTTTAAAGTTTAAATAGGTTTTTTTGGTAAAACTGAAAATTATTTCTGTTGACCATCATTTTCGATGCACTAAATACCGAAAATATTTTTCAAAAAATATTTTACGCTCAGACAAACGAAGCATTAATAGATCATATGATTCTCCTTTTAATAGAGCATGTGCTTTTTCACGTGAGAATCACTAACATTTTGAACACATGCCAAAATCTATCCATATGAAAGAGTGTAATATATTTTGTCTTTTAGGTTATTTTGCTAAGCAATCAAAATTTTCAAATTGTATTATAATAGATTCTCTTATTATTATTAATCCGCAAGTGTGTCTTGGCTGAGTATTTGAAGGGAAGTTTATAGATAGACATGACGAAGTGGATGATGAAGTTTATATATCCCTCGCTGCCTGCTTATTGGAGACGACGAGAATAACACAACAAATAAAAGAGTGTTATGTTTATTACCACGGATTAAGATTCAGCGCAATATTTTTGTTTTATTGTAGTGTAATAGGATATAAAGATATTGCACTGGATCTTTATCCTCAATCAGGAGGAGCGGAGTCAAAGGGAATTGGGAGCGGCCATGGCCCCTCCCAAGCGCATCAAGATCCTCTCCAGTTGATTTAGAGAGGAGCCGGTCATTTATATACAAGAGTATTTTTGTAATTTTACAGTGTAAAATTACAAAAATGCCCATATGTATAAATGACCAGCTCCTCACTAGTTCCTCTCAACTGGAGAGGATTCTGGTCCCTCCCAAGCCCCCTCCTCCCCAAGAAATAAATAAAAGAAAATGATTAAAATTTGTTTTTAACATATTTATGGTCATTTTTTAACCAATTTGTATGATGGCCCCTTCAAAAAAAAAAAAAAAATCAATGCAGTTCGGCCCCTTTAGAGTTAAGATCTAGTGCAATATTCATGTTTTTTTGTAGTACGATATGACAAGAGAAATATTCTTTCTCTTTCAAATGAAATGGAGGGCAGCCGGTTCTTTATTAAGATTGACGAAATTGTAAAAAAATAAAAATAAAAAAAAAACAATTTTGTCCTTCTTAAAATAAGAAACCCTATTCCATATGACAGAGATATTACACCGAATCTCTATCCTCAATTAGCACGGACTGAGCTAAGGAGTACGGCAAGCCGTGGCCTTAAAAAAATAAAATAAAATAAAATAAAAATACACTGCTTTAGAGTTAAGATGTTGGCTTGGTGCTGAAAATAGAGAAAACTCCATTGAAGCTTTGAAAGTGACCTATAATTGAAATTGCATCTGCCTTTTCATTGAGTAAGGGACCCGTTGGAAAAAAAAAAAAAGAATGGTCTCTTGGGTGCTAAAAAGTGCACAATTTTGTAATATTATATTATATTCGTTGATCACTGATTAGAAAGAAAAGTCAATGAGTAATAATATTTTATTGTGGAAATGTGGGGTAGGAAGCTTCTAATTATTAATTAAGGCAGCAGCGAAGTGGGTAGATTAAAGGCGCCGTCCAATTGATTAATTAAATTAAGAGAAATGAGCCGCTGCTTAACGTATATGATATGGCAAGGCAAGCGTATGGAATAAAGTTTGATTCCGAATTTTGGCAACGCACAATTTCACTGCTGAAAGCATTTTGACATGTAATTGTCACAATGATTCCTCCATTATCAAAACAACATACTGCCCACTTGCATTCGATTCCATATTTTTCTTTCTCATTCTCTCTTTTTTTTTTTTTTCCATTTTTTTATTTATTTTTTTAATAAATGTATTTTTGGTCTTTCTTTTTTTCTTCTTTTTTTTTTTAAAGCTCCTCGAGTTTTAAATGCGATTAATCACTATTTGGGATAAGCAAAAAAAAAAGAAACAAATTAGTCTTTACCATTAAAAAAGTTGACAAAATCATTAATATTGGGAACACATATGTCAATTAATTATATAAAAACAACGGAAAATTCCCAAGGAACGAACTTCATGTAAACATTGCATTAGAATTTTTAAAACATAAAAGGAAAACTTCATTTATAACTTCTAATCTTTCGTCACTTTTGAAAAAATGTACCTAATTTAAAAAGTGTTAGTTTAGGGTATCCATCTTTCAATTTTATTTTTTTTAAATTTCAACCCCCCGTTAGAATTTTTTGTTAAATTCTATCAAAATTTTCAAAATAACCTTGTGTTTATTTTTTTAAAAAAAAAAATTATAAAAATTTTCAAATATTCAAGCATGGGTATTTTTGCAAAATTTCGTTAAATTCTGACAAACATCTAAATCCTATAATTTTATTTTCCTAAAAAAAAAAGAGGGGTAGTTTGGAAATTTTGATAGGATTTAACGGAAAATTCTTACGGAGTGTTGAAATTGAAAAAAATTGAAATTATACGCAAGACTCATTTAAATAGACATGTGAATCCTATTTAGAATAGGATTATGAAATCCAAGTCTTCCACCAACACATCACACGACCACTTGGAGTTTTTTTCCTTATGCCATTAAGTCAAGCCTAAAAGAGTAATAATTATAGTTTGAAAATGGACTTAAAAGAAAAATAAAACTAGCTCCAACGGGTGTCATCTCATGGCTTGTTCTCTGTTATTATTAATTTCATACCTTGCTTCGGGGCCGGCTTGCCAATCAACTGACCTGCTTTCCATACAACTTTTCCACAAAAACATTGTAGTGGAAAAACTGTAATTGCGCTAGTATTTATTTTGATTAATCAAGAGCTATTGTGATTTTTTACAATTTTATTTGACCCCTTCATGAAATATCCATAATGAAATTAAAGTCATGTAAATTTGTTGTCACTTTATTTTACTATCTCTTAATCCTTGAGTCTCTAATTTAATCTCTTGATTGTTCTTATACTCTTGGAACAATATTTCATTGAATACATATTATTTTAGTAACTACTTATTAAAATGCTCAAGTCCGAGACTTAAAATAATCAATTCCTATTAAATCTATTCTAATAGGATATTTCATAGCTCTACTTGGTAACCACCCTACCCTTATTTTCAAATCTCTCAAAAAAACGTCGACTTCAAAATATTATAACCTTTTTCACTTTTTATATCACGTCAAAATAATTTTTTTTATTACTATTCAAATAAAATAAAAAACCTATACAAAACAAAACTTTTTTATTTTTTCATACAAATTATTTTTACTTTATATCACATCAATCACTTCTTATTACTATTCAAAAACAAAACTCAATTCAAAAACTTTTACCAAACACACCATCATATCTTTTTGATTATAATCAAAATGATTATAGATTCTATCTTGGGGAATAGTGTTCCCACAATGCTACATGTGATCATTTAACACATCAAAATTTTGACCATGAAATATCTCATTCATTAATGCATTAAAGTGACTTACACTTCACATTTGAATTCACATTCCTCTCAGGATTGAAAATCGATGTTATAAGCAATCTCAAGCTTAAGTTATTCAATTGATAGTAGTTTATAGAATAATAATTCATATGGTCCATTTCAATGCATTGTAACCACACCAACATATCGATCATAAATTTTCACTTCCATGATCAAGTTAGACCATAATGATGTTTTAATCTTATTAAACGGAATGTCCAATTCCATGACCGAGTATGAACTAGAGTTTATAAGTTACGAGGTATTATGCCTTGAATCTTCTGTGTGATAATCTCATTGACACATCTAAACCATATTCAATATAACTCAAAGACTACACATAAAATGTCACACATGAGTGTATAAAGATATGGTCTAATTTATTTTAGAAAACAAACAACTTCATTAATAAACTGAAAAATATCATATAAATCAAATTGGGTTTTGTGTCTTTATCCCCAACCCATCACTTGTTTCTTCATTAAATACTAAATTTATAACAATTTAAATTATTAAATAAGTTGGGATTCTCTTATAATATAAGATTATGAGATAATACAAAGAAAACTAATATATATACGTGTGTGTAAAAAATTAATACCAATTTTTAGCTTATATATGCGTTGCTTTTCATGAACCAAATACAAGTAAAGGAATGTTATTTTGTCTAGTAATTCTATAAGGAGGTCTAATATTACTCTATTTCGTCTCAAAAATAAAAGAGACTTGTTATCTCCAACTCTCATTCAACATTTTTTTTTTCAAACTAATCATTAAATTTGTTTTTCTATAATGTGAATTCTACATATCTAATAATTGACTTTTTAAAAAAAGTTGTTAAGGTTAATTAGAAAGGAGTTGAAGAAATAGCATTTCTCAAAATAAATGGATGCTTGCATGACGTGCATTTAGTGAAACAAGGTAAATACAACAATCTTCCTAAAATGTCTTTGGGTGTATTAAGAAGAAATATTAATTCTTGTTTTTACCACTCTCTCTTAAAGGACAATGTTTTTTTTAATAGCTAAAAATCTAAAATGGATAAATGCTTTCATTTTTTTAAAAAAATAAAAAATAAAAAAACCAACTTCAACATATTTTGGGACAATGCAAAGAGTAAGACACTTCATTTAATTTCGGACAAAGATCGGTTAAAATTAAATTTGAATTTTACTAGCATATATATATATATATATATATATATATATATATATATATATATATATATATATATATATATATATATATATATATATATATATATATATTGCATAGTTTAGAGCAATACATAATTTATTCATTGTTTCAAAAATATGATGAAGCCCTATTAATTTGTATGAGACCTTGTTATATAGTAACTTATCCCATTATCTTTGTATTAATTATTAGTACGATGCCATAATAAATTATCTGCTCGAGTTGTAGCCAATTCGACAACTAATTGAGAGACGATCTTGATGAGGTCTACTTGCCAAAATAGGTTTTAGACTGCCTAGATACCTATCCACACAAGTGGATCCCATCAAAATCCTCTTATTCGGGGCTCGAACAGGCTACAATTTGTTGATCGAATTGCAGTCAATCTCGATTGTCTAAAACCATTCCTATTACAATGTTTTCACTCTCCTATGATTGTACATTATGGATATTAGCTTATTTGGATTTTTTTTTTTTTTTTTTTGGGACTTTCCATACTCTATTTTAACCAATGAATGCATTTTTAGTACATTAGTGTGATATTGATTATCATGTCATTCTTATGGTACACTAAATGGAGTATTATTCACCACAGATTTGGTAGTCCAATAACAATAAAGAGTGGTTGGCGTTGAAAAACTCAAGTTGAAAATGTTGGAGACCTAATTAGTCCGGTCTAGCGGCCCTAAATAGAATAATGAAGTACCGTCAAAATTATGTAATTTATAATATTTTTTTTTTTTTTTTTTTTTTTTTTTTTTTTTTTTTTTATGTAGATAAGATGCTTTCAAATTATTTGTTCGAATTTGAGAGAATTCAGGTAGATGATTGTGACAGACCATTTATGAGACTCACATGACAAAATAAAAATTGGGCTACCCAATCACTTATTCGGTCAAGTGGGTCCCATAAGTGGTATCTCACAATTACTTATTTGAATTCTCTCAAATTTGAACAAATAATTTAAAATGATTGCGCACTCATGTTAATAGACTAAACAATATGCTTGGAATTTAGTTGACAAAAAAATGTACAAGTGAAAAAAAGCAGAGTTTAGCAAATTTTTCTCATTTAGATGCCTATATGATGCTATACTTGGGTGGAGTGAAGAAAGGTGAAGGATTATTATTTATTTGGAAAAAATATACATATTTTTTTTTGAAATTATCACTTAATTGTCTGTCTTTGCCCAAATTATTGATTGTGTTAATATTTTCTTCAAACTATCAAAACATGTCAATGTCTACTCTAAGAGCAATAAAAAGAGTCAAAAGACAAAAATTACCATAAATTTTTTTAATAAGACAAAAATGTCTTTATAAATTTTAAAAAACAAAATATTTTTTTTTAAAAAAAACAAATTAAAAAATTAAGGAAAAAAGGAAAAATAGAAAAAAAAAAACAGAAAATTATAAAAAAAAATTAAAAAATCAAACGAAAAAAAACCCATTTTTATTTTTATTTTTTGTATTTTTTTTTTTGTATAGCTTTTTGTTATTTAAGATTTTTTTTTTTTTAAATTTAATAATTTATGAAGGGTATTTTTATCATTAGGGAGATATTGACATTTTTCGATAGTTTAGAGGAGATATTAACACAATTGGTAGTTTGAGAAATATTGATAATGAAGTGATAGTTTGAGAAGATTATGTGTACTTTTCTTTATTTATTTTGTGCTCACGATTTTTACTTCTTTATGTTTATAAAATATTTGAGAGGCAAAATATCATTAAAATATTATTGAACAAATCATAACTCCCACATTTTCTCTATATTTATATTCTATTTTCTTTATTATTATCAAACAAAAAAGGACGTCAATGATGTCCGTGGTATTTGATAACACTTTTCAAAAGGTGTTTTGATTGAAAAAAAGTGGATGCGACATAAATGGAATTTTATTTTATTTTTTAAAGAAAGTTGTTTGTTAATGTTTTGTCCTTTTAAGAAAAAAAAATTGGCAAAATGATAAAAGTTTCCTACAAACTGGTTTGTAAGAAATTTTCTACAACCCACGTATAAAAATGACATGTGTCCTTCAAGTATGTGAAAATCACATTTTTTTTTATTAGTACTATTAAAAAAGCATGTGAGAAGCAAATATTATTAAAATAACATGTGGTTCTTACATGTCAAGAGATACGTGTCAATCTTATATATGGTTAGTATGAAATTTCTAAAAAATTGATTTATAAGAAATTTCTGTCTTTGGCAGAAACGCATGTCTTCATTTTGAACTGACATAAATTTTTTACAAATTTTTTTGTACAATTCAATTTTTAAAAATGTTATGTATTTTTTAACATGTGAAAAATATAAATTTTTAATAATATATAATTTTCATATGTTTTTTTTTAAAGAGCATTAATAAAAGAATACGTACCTCTAGTATACTTAAAAATTACGTACATTTTTAGTAAATAGATTAGGAAAAATCTTACGACCAATTTGGATAGGAATGACCTCCCATAATTAGCGTTGTTTTTTCTTCTAAAATTAACAAATTATTCTTTTAGAACGCGTGACTAAAGCCCACCTAACCTCATAATAGCTTCCCGCTTTAAAAAGGGTTAGAAAAATATATCTGTAATTATTAGGCAACAATAACAATTAACAACTCTTTGAAAAGCCCGCAAATCCAAATCATCGAAATCTCGGCTTATTTATGAGCCTTATATAAGCAACCCTGCCTATCGATCTGTATAAGCCATTGTAGTTATCAGTTTATTTATAAGTGCAGTGACCTATAATAGCGCTTATCATTCCGATCCATCTCATATCGTTCGCTTCGCTCTCTCACGGTATTTAAATCTGTCGCATACCTTTTTGTTTCTTGGCTTCAAACCTCTCTATCTTTCTCTCTCTTCCAAATCCCTAGCCCTTTTTCTGTGTATAAATACTTACCAGAATAGCTCCATAGCGAAGAAAAGCTAGAGAGAGAGAGAGAGAGAGAGAGAGAGAGAAAGCGAAAGCCAGAGCTAGAGGGCGAGAAAAACCACCAGAAACGCTCAAAGGCCTTCCGATCTGCGCGACCAATCTCTCTCTCAGGTAAGTACCACCTTCTTCCCCCGCCTTTAGTTTTTTCTCTGAATTTTTCTGTGGTTTTTTTGGTTTAATTTTTGGACTAGGACTTATCTTTTTTTGGTTCGTGGATGTGTCTGGTTCGTAATTTAGGGTTTTGATGCTGAACTGTTATCGATCTGA
Organism: Alnus glutinosa; assembly: GCF_958979055.1. NCBI lineage: Eukaryota > Viridiplantae > Streptophyta > Magnoliopsida > Fagales > Betulaceae > Alnus > Alnus glutinosa. The sequence continues at coordinate 7,871,402 of NC_084899.1, read as the reverse complement.
GAAGCTCTAGATCTTTCTTGTACTTTTATTCAAGCTTTGGAGAGACACAAGCATGTCTTCGCTTAGCAGAGAACTTGTATTTCTCATACTTCAGTTTCTCGACGAAGAGAAATTCAAAGAAACTGTGCACAAGTACGCTAGATTTTCCCTAATTTTTCCCCCATTTTTTGTTGTTGTACATGTAAATTGGTGATGTTTTTGTTATTTAATTTGGTGATTGGGGGTGTGAAGGTTGGAACAAGAGTCCGGGTTTTTCTTCAACATGAGGTATTTTGAGGATATGGTGACAAATGGGGAGTGGGAGGAGGTGGAGAAGTACCTCTCTGGCTTCACAAAGGTTGACGATAATAGGTACTCGATGAAGATCTTCTTCGAGATTCGCAAGCAGAAGTACCTCGAAGCTTTAGACAAGTAGGTGTTAACAGTTTACTGAATTGGGTTTAAGTAACTATGGCTTTTTTAGCTTGTTATTTTGTTTGTGCTACCTGGTAGTTTATTTGGTTCCGAAAGATTGAGAAATGAAATTAATAATAATTGTAGGAGGGATCGTGCTAAAGCTGTGGATATTTTAGTTAAGGACTTGAAAGTGTTCGCGGCATTTAATGAAGAACTCTTTAAGGAAATTACGCAACTATTGACTTTGGACAACTTCCGGTACGAAGAAACATATTTCAGATTTGTCTCTGTAGATTCCTGGTTCTTGAATTTCTTATGATACTGACTATTGACCAAGATTTATTTTATTTTATTTTATATTTTATTTTATTTTATTTTTTAATTTTTTATTTTTTTTTAAATGTTTTTTTCAATGTTAAATTAAATAATTTCATGGGTTTCTCTGGGTTTGTGTTAATTTGCAGAGATAACGAGCAGCTATCTAAATATGGAGATACTAAGTCTGCTAGGGGTATAATGCTTGCTGAACTGAAAAAGTTGATAGAGGCTAACCCTCTGTTTCGCGATAAGCTTCAATTTCCTCCATTAAAGAACTCGAGATTGCGAACGCTAATTAATCAGAGGTCCCTGAGATTTTTCGCCTTTCTTTTCTATCTAAACTCAGTAGTAGAACTTTGTTTTCAGTGATTGATATATTTTCTATTTCCTCACATCTTTGCATTGAATTGCAGTTTAAATTGGCAGCATCAACTTTGTAAGAATCCAAGACCTAACCCTGACATTAAGACATTATTTGTAGACCACAGTTGTGGAACACCGAATGGCGCACGGGCCCCGTCCCCTGTCACTAACCCCTTAATGGGTGCTGTCCCTAAGGCAGGGGGTTTCCCGCCACTGAGTGCTCATGGTGTAAGTGAATACTATATAAACTTATTTTGCCATGTTGGCAATTAACCTATTTTGAAGTTTGAATATCTGGATTTGACTCTGGTCAGTATTTTTATAGCCATTTCAGCCCACACCAGCTGCTCTTCCGACATCTCTTGCTGGATGGATGGCTAATCCATCTCCTGTCCCTCACCCTTCAGCTTCTGCAGGACCCATAGGTTTGACTGCACCTAACAATTCAGGTATCTGTGATATACAAAGCCTATTGACCAGCTGCATTTGGATCTGTTTTGTTAACTTTAAATGATCTCACGCTTTCCTATTCTAGACGGGCTCACACTTTTAAATGCATGTCTATTTATTATGGTTGGGTGTAAATTAGAATGCACAATATGCATGATGAAGCCAATGACATTGGCAAACATAATCGAGGGTGCATGGAATAGTTAAAAACCTTGAGAAGCATGAATAGTTTTACGCGAAGATACTTTTGCATGATGCTTTTCGATGTAAGTTCCTTGTTTCCATCTAAACTGATGTATTTCTACATTTTTTGTATCTTTTATTATGGTGGCAGCCATCTTGAAGCGCCCTAGAACTCCTCCGACCAATAACCCAGCTATGGACTATCAAACCGCTGATTCTGAACACGTGCTGAAGAGATCAAGACCTTTTGGAATATCAGATGAGGTACTATGCGTGTGCGTTCAACTTAAATTTACCAAGGAAATATCTGAGTCCTACTACTAAAATTTAAAGCTTTTGCCTATCTGATTCTAGTTATATCTTTTAACTTGTCTTGAGAATTAGTATTGCTCGCATTAAGGATGCTTTTGTAGCAGATCATTTGCAGTTTTTTAGTGGCTCCCATCAGTGGAATGTAATTTTTATCAGAGTGGCTCGTGACTGGGAGGTGGATGCCTTTGTTTTATTTTTTAATTTATTGTTCTTTAGATTGAGAGGGGGAGGAGAAGACAAGCTTTGGTAGGCCCATTCCAAGGGATGATTGTTCGATGTTAGATCTTTCTAGAATGTCCTTGTCCCTCATGATGGCACTCCCTTTGGAAGAGTATTCTATGGATTAAGGTGTCTTTGAGAGCGGCTTTCTTTACTTGATCGGCCGCCTTAGGAAAGATTTTCATCATGGATAACGTAAGGAAGCGGCATATCATTGTGGTCAATTGGTGTTGTATGTGTAAGAAGAGTGGAGAAGTATGTGGATCTTTTTCTTCTCTATTGTGAGGTTGCTAGTGCCTTATGGAATGTTATTTTCAATCGTGTTAGGTTGACTTGGATTATGCCTAGACGAGTATTGGACCTATTTGCTTGTTGGAGAGGGTTATATGGCAGTCCTCAAAGTGTAGCAATGTAGAAGATGGTGTCATCATTCCTTTTGTAGTGTCTTTGGTGAGAAATTCATGATAGAAGTTTTGAAGACCGTCAGAGAACGGTGTTGGAACTAAAGTATTTCCTTTTCAATACACTTTATCTTTAGACAATTGCGTTAGGCTATCCTTATTTCCTTGGTTTTTGTGATTTTCTTAGTCTTTTTTCTCTTTCTAGTATTAATTGTATCTCTTGTATACTTCTTGTGTACTTGTGTTGCGCATTTTAATAAAATTTCAATATTTATATAAAAAAATATCTCACTCCATAAGATCCTATAACAACCTTAGAGCACCAACCGCCTTCCAAACTACCATATTTTTATACACAACTTGCTGCCGAAAAGCCCATCTCTCCACAAGATACCTTCATAACTACTTTCCAAAAGAGGCTGATTGATTGTGAGCAAACTCCTAATCCCCAAACCTCCAAAATTAAGGAGTACAAACCTTCTTCCAATTAACAAAGATGGAACTTAGACTCGTTATCCAAACCACCCCACAAGAAATTCCTCTGCAATTTTTCCCATTAGGAACACTTACCGGGATAAGGAAGATAGAAAGGAAATATGTTGGAAGGTTTGAAAGCGTGCTCTTGATAAACGTTAAACAACCACTCTTGGATAAATGAAGCCTTTTTCAGCTTGCTAATATTCTCTCCATTTTCTCAATAATTGTATCTGATGCGTGACAATCAACAGAAATTTTGAATAGATGAGAAAGAGAAGAAAAGTAGAAGGAAGAGAGAAGTAAGAGAAGAAGAAGAAAGAAGCATAAGAAGTGGGAAAATGAAGAAAATTTAGAAGGAAGAAGATGACAAAATAGTCTATTGAAATATTAATCTTCAAAAGCTAATTACCGCAATACAAATTTATGCTTAAATAGCCTAGGCATTAAACCCCAATCCTAACCTGAGTGATACTTGGGCTAATGGCCCACTAAATAACATAAAGCCCAAAATCAGAAAAATAACATAACCATTTTGAAAAGTAACTGACAACAAATAAAATGTGAAAAATAACAAAAGCAGCCATAGTAATATCTTTATGCTTTCAAGGTTGGGTCGTCCTCCAATACCAGGGTCCAAACATGTGTAATAAATGGCTTATATCTGGAGTCCCCATCAGTATCCCAAATAAATTTAGCCTTAATTGGAGCACCTAGAGGGAGGATTGAGTATTTCAAGGGCAAAGACGAAATCCTGCAACCAACCTAGAACCCGAGCCAAAGCATTCACTTCTGGCACATCACCAATACGAACTAATTTAGTTTGGGCCAAATTAATATTTAATCCTAAAACCACTTCAAAAGAAAGGAGAACGCATCTCAGGTACTGAAAATTATTTTGTGCAACCCTACGCACAATAAGGGTATTATCATTCGCAAAAAGGAGATGAGAGGCAGATAAAGGATCATCATTCCTAGCCTCCACCGAAAAACCAGAAATAAAACTCCCAGTCACAACAGCTGACATCATTGGACTCAGAGCTTCCATAACAATCACAAAAAGGAGGGGAGACATAGGGTTACCTCGTCTCCGTGACGTAAAATAGTTTATGAGAATGTTTTCGGTCGGAAATGTTTTTGGGTAAAACCTCTAATTTTCTGATGTTTGTTTAAGACCCTGAATATGATAGGGCGAGGATGCTGAGTGTCACGTGGAGGAAGGTGGTGTAGGTTTAGAGGAGTGGTTGGGTTCTTCAGTGGGGGTTTGTTGAGGGGGCGAGGGAAAAGTTGTTGGAGGTTGCAACACGGGGATGGGGACAATTGTGGGGGTAGTTGGGTTCTTCTATGGGGGTGGGGGTTACCATATGGAGGGTCAGGACAGCGTATGGGGGATGGCGGGTGAGAGACGAAGGGGATGTCTCCAAGGGTAGGGGTAGCCTTTGGGTTCTTCTATGATGGGTTGGTGGAAAGAAGGGGAGACAGACACTTGAAAATGGCTTTCGCTTCTCAAGAGGCGTATGCCATTTCCCCCTTGTAGTGGTAAATTTGCTATTGACTTGGAAATTATTTTATGTTACCATAATTTTTTGCCCATACCAAACACTGGAAAAAACAAAAAACATTTTGTGAATAATATTCTACATCGTAACAAATGCAGCCTTAATGTGAAGATGTAGGTACTTATGAGGTACTTCGTACTTCTTATTAAGTAATGATAAATTGACTTATCCTTTCAAATTCACTTGTTATAGTATATCTTAGAAATACCTACTAAAACAAATTATCCTGTAAATGTCATGGACATATCCACTAGTCATTATAAATGTTATGGAGTGCCAAATGTTTTGAAGATCGTGAAAAGTCGGAGGACGAGATCAAGAACATTTTGGTCAAATCCCTTTTTAATTGGACGGGCTTTTCATATTTCTTTGATTTCTAACTTCTCTCTATTTGTGGAGTTTTGTTTTTCTTTTCGCCTTTAGTGGGGCCTTATCTTTATATACATCCTGTGTACTAGGTTTGCATTCCTCTGCGCTTTTCAATGAAATGAATTATTTATCAAAAAAATAAATATACTCTATGTATTTGAACTTATAAAAAAAAATGACTATATATGTATTTGAAGCAAACAGAGAATAGAAATTTAGAAGAAATGTGCATTAGGTTGTTTGGCCTTTTGTTTATGCTTGCCTTTTTATTTGCTGTACACATTTCACAGTTTCCATTCAATACTTCCAATACCAGAAAGGGAAGGGGAACAAGACATGGGTGATTTATATGACTGGGATTTTCTTGGGGGTGTTCTGTTTTGTCATTATATGATTTCTGAACTTGAGGTCCATGCCCTCTGTCTTTAAGTGTATCTTTTAGCATTTGCCTTTGCTTGAAAATCAATTCAATGTGTAAGTGTTGCCTTTGCTTGAAAGAACAATATGAAAGAGTAAGTTTACGTAATTGGTGACGCATACATGATTTTTCAACAGGTCAATAATCTGCCAGTAAATATTCTACCCGTTGCATACACCAGCCAAAGCCATGGTCAAAGTTCCTACACTGCTGATGACTTGCCCAAGACTGTTGTTATGACTCTAAATCAGGGATCGTCTGTCAAGAGTATGGATTTCCATCCAGTGCAACAAATTCTACTTCTTGGTGAGCCCTCCCCCCCCCCCCAACACACACACACACACATTAATTTACTGTATGCAACTTGTGTTTCTATTGCTGTGGTGCAGTTTTTATTTAAATTAGGGATTTTTTTTTTTATAAGTGCAAATTTATTAAAAAACAGCGTCTATACAAGAAGCAACAGCCTCACCACCGACCCTACAAAAACAGCCCACAAAACAACTCAACCCTAAGCTCCTAAAGCTCACACCCCTCAATCTTATCCCACCTCCTATGTTCCTCATCAAGGGCAGATAGGAAGGCCACAGATTTATCCTCTTCCCCCTTGTCCCCGGACCCTATCGAAGACCAAAACAAGGACCACTCCATAGGATAAATAGCCTGGGAACCACCCGTAGAGTTGAGAGGACTAGCTCTACTAGAACAACCCCCTCCAGAGAAACCACGATCTGCCGGAGGAAGAGAGGACGAGCTCGAGCTCAATTTAAGAAACCCTCACCTGAGAAAGCCCACATCTTCGAGTTCCCCTTGACCCACCGCCGACTTTGGCTTCCTCCCTTTACGCTTGTATTGAATCAATGGCTTTGACGTGGGCTCTTTCAAGTGAGAGAAAGGAAGAACCCTCCCTACCGGTGAGCTCACCTCATAACCCACACCCGGTGCAGCCACCTTAGAAGAAACCGGATGAAAATCCCCCACCAAAGCCAACCCAATCTCTGCCGACGGACTAGCACAATCTTCGGTATAAGTAGCGACCGTGGACGACCCTGTTGAAATTGCTAAATTGGGCAGAGCAAAAGTCTTCTCCGTGAGCAACTTCTAGGTGAAATTGGGAGGGAGATGCACTTCGCTCTTTGCTGACCCGCACTGCTTAGTCTTCTTAGTGAAAGGCAAACATCTCAACCTCTTGGAACCAGTCCGCATGTGAGCATAGGAAGACCAAACCCCAAAGCGTCTAAACTTCCCCAAACGTCTAAATAACCAGCCCAAACCCAAAAAGCCCAGTTTCGGTTTCAGCCCAAAAGAAATCCTGCCCAAATGCGTTGGACGCCTGCACGCCCAATCCAGCCAATCACCAACAGAGTTGAGAATCTTCCTGAAAAACCCAACTTCCTTCCCCGAATCATCTCAATCCCACTTGTGATCACCCTTTGAGCACATCTTCCTGCACCCTCTGCCACATCGATCCATGGAACCAACTTCGTCATCTGCAACCCGAGTCTTGGAACACGCTAGAAGGTCCTTACCCAACGGAACGGAAGAAGAATACTCCATAGTGTAGCAGTTGTCTGCAAGGTCTTTACCCAGAGGATTGAAGAAAGACCTCTCCACAGCAAAACAATCCATCGCCTGCTGGAAGGGCTCCTGCTCCTGGTCCAGTGAAAAAATCTTCTCCGTCTTGCACCAAACCACCGTCGCCGTCTGAACACGAGGCCCACCACCAACCGACGAGCGCACCACCTTTGCGTACGACAATAAACCCGCGTCCTTGCCCAACCTCTTCCCCGGCGGGGCGCAACTAGAAGGATACACCACCGCGGATCCAAAGAAATCCAACACTTTGCTTAGCTCCCCAGAAACACGCCCCCAACCCCGCCTGTAACGGCCTTCAGGAAACACAATCCTTCCTCTCCGGCCACCCACATCGAACACCGTCACCACCAAGAACTGGCCAGGACTATTTCTACCTTTTCGAACAATGGTCACCTTCGAACCCTCCCTGAAATATTTAACAAAGTCCTCGGAGTCCGGATTTTGCAACACCTCTTCCACCATCGACATAACCAAGCAACGCAAGCCAAACTCAGCTGAACCCGCCCTAAGAAGTCTTTCCTCTTCTCCGCCACACCCAACACAAAAGTTCCTTCCACTACTGAGAAGATGAAGGACTTAACCTCCACAAAAAACGAGTTCATACCCTACTACACTCGACAACCCTCGACGGGGTTCACAACAGCCCCATCGGCACGCCTCACATGGCTGAAAAACCTGAGAGACGCAAACTTCCTAGGAAAAACTCTAAAGTTTGTAGATCCTCTCTTTGATGGACACTGCTAAGTGAAGAGAGAGTAGGGAGAAGAAGAAGGCGAACTGAGACTGAGAGCTAATGTGATGCTCCTTCACGCGCCACCATTAATGAGGAGAGGGAGAGTAGAGCTTCTAACTCACCCCGGTTTCTTGGCTGCCGACAACGTTGAAGTAATTAGGTTTTTGGAACTATAGACTTTCTTTTTCCTCTTAAATTATTTGTGCCTCTATAATTTCAGTTGGAACAAACATGGGCGACGTCATGGTATGGGATTTAGGTGGCCATGAAAGGATTGCACTTAAAAATTTCAAAGTCTGGGATCTTGGAACATGTTCAATGCCTCTGCAGGTTTGGCTTTTGATACCGGACATTTTTTTTGGGCACAGCATGCCTATTTAATGCTTCTTAAGATACGCTAAAGTGAAGTTCAGCTTTTCTTATTCTCTTTTAGGCATCTCTGGCCAATGATTATACAGCATCAGTCAATCGTGTGATTTGGAGCCCTGATGGATCCCTTTTTGGTATGTTCACATGCCTTTGTTGCTAATTATATCATTTACTCGTTTCAAAAGAAACCTGAGAATCTGGGCCTTATACTGGAACAAAAAATGCTATAAAAAAGTGACAATGGGCTTATTGTGACGGGTGATTCTTGTCCCTACTTCAGGTGTTGCATACTCTAAGCACATTGTTCACATTTACTCATATCATGGTGGTGATGATATACAAAACCGCCTAGAGGTTTGTGCCATCAACTAATTCCTCTGATATCTGTTTTCTTTTCTAGCCCTTTAATCTTATGTGCCTTCAATGTATTAAAGTGATTCTTGTTGAGTTTTTTGTTTCATTATAAATATTTCATGTGGTTCTTTTTGCTAATTAACTACATTTTTCCATGAATTTGTTCTTGGTTTCTCAGATTGACGCTCATGCTGGCAGTGTTAATGATCTTGCTTTCTCTTATCCAAACAAACAACTCTGTTTTGTGACTTGTGGCGAGGACAGAGTCATCAAGGTTTCGTTTTGTTATGTAAAAATAAAATAAAAAAATTACTATTTCTGATGTGATTGTGCTGGCTGCAAATCATATAGATAAGACTTCAAGATTATGCAGGTATGGGATGCATTCAATGGGACCGAGCTGTATACTTTTAAGGGTCATGAAGCCCCTGTATATTCTGTATGTCCACATCACAAGGAAAATATTCAGGTGATATTTGTCAATCTATTTATATTGATTATGAAGCAAGCAAAATGAGGTGTTCTTATTCTATTAATTTTTTTCCCTCCTTTGCCTTGTGAAGGGAAGATATTAGGTTCTATATTTAGAAAAGGGGAGGGTTGATGTCATTTATATTTTTTAATTGTTTCACAAAGGGAATGTGGATTAGTTATTTAGCCCCCGTCCCCAGAGAAGAAAGGAAATGCAGTCTATATTAATCCGAGCATCTAAAACCAACTTAATCCAATTATTTGAGATTTTATTCGCACTTAATTTGAATGTTAGTATCCAGAAAAAATCATTTTACATGTATATTGTTTGTTTGTTTGTTTGTTTTTTTGTTTTTTCTTTAAACTTTGCCACTTTTGGCAATGATAAGCATGGATAATTATAATCTCTTACAGATTTGTCAGTGTCCCGTTTCGGGCTTTCTTTGTGACTGGATAGAGCAGTAAAAAGCTTCTTTCATAGTTTTTAGGAGAGACATCAAAGGGGGGGACACACAACCAGGAAATTGAACAGGGTCTTTTTTGTTTGAATTTTTTTATTGCATTATTATATACCTCTTGTTGTCAAGAGTTGAATTCTCTTACCTTTTGTTTTTCTCTTCAGTTCATTTTCTCAACTGCAACCGATGGAAAAATAAAGGCTTGGTTGTATGATAACATGGGTTCAAGAGTTGACTATGATGCACCTGGCCATTCATCTACCACAATGGCATACAGTGCCGATGGAACAAGGTACATATATGAAATTTGTACTTCAGTATTCTGATTTTCCTTGTAGGTTGATGTCTGCTGCCATATGATGTTGACAATAATCGTGTTGTAACTGAAATGTTTTTCCGTGATTTATGGGAACTCAGGTTGTTCTCATGTGGGACAAATAAAGAAGGGGAGTCATTCTTAGTGGAATGGAATGAAAGTGAAGGGGCTGTCAAGCGCACATATCATGGTCTTGGGAAGCGATCTGTGGGGGTTGTGCAATTTGATACAACTAAAAGTCGTTTCTTAGCTGCTGGTGATGATTTCTCGGTCAAATTCTGGGACATGGACAATGTTGGCTTGTTGGCAACTACTGAAGCGGAGGCTGGTTTACCGGTAATTATTGGTTCTGCCATTCCATGTTGATATGTCTTTTGAAAAACTTCTTACCAACCAATTATCCTGGTCTTGAAAACCTGCAGGCTTCTCCTTGTATTAGATTTAACAAGGAAGGAATACTGTTAGCAGTCTCAACGAACGATAATGGTGTTAAAATCCTAGCAAATGCAGATGGAATTCGGATGCTAAGAACAGTGGAGAATCGCACATTTGATGCTTCTAGAGTTGCTTCTGCAGCTGCTGTTAAGGTACTCTTTTTTTCCCAAACTTGGCAGATATGTTCAAATTATATTTCCTAATAGCATCATTATATAGGTCTCCACAATATCCACTTTTGGATCTGCAAATGTAGCTGTTGGAACAAGCATTGGAGATCGAACTGCTCCAGTAGCAGCCATGGTTGGAATGGTGAGTTTTAATGTCCTTCTGTGGATAACTAAGATTCTTGATGAGAGTCTTATTAAAAGAATCAATAGTGTTAATGGGATCTATGCATACCATTTTATTCGATTGTGTATGCTTGTTACTGCATGTGTCTGTGGATTAACAATTATACATTGAGTGATTTAATATTTTCCTTTTTTGAGTTTGTGTAGAGCAACGACAGTCGAAGTTTGGACGTAAAACCCAGAATTGCTGATGAGTCTGTCGATAAATCCAGGTTGTGTAAACTGACAGAGATCAATGAATCATCACAATGCCGCTCCCTAAGGCTCCCTGATAATTTAACAGCTATGAGGGTAGGGGTACACTCTTTGTAATCTTGTTGGAAGTAAGTTAATGTTTGTGCCACATGTTGTTGACTTTCAAATGATAAAGGGCTTCTAATAACACTGCTGAAAGATTGTATGCTTCATTCATTATTTTGTGTCATATCCTTTCACTTCTTCCCCTTTTTTAACCAACACATCTTTCACCGCTAAATTACAGCTTATTGTTCATCCAAGGTAAATGCGTGTGCATGCTTTTCCGTATGAGTGTATTTGTGTGTGTGTTAGAGATCGTATTAACAAAATTCTTATTCTGGTCTCATCTTTGTGCATCATCATGCATGCTATGGCTACAAGCGCATCCCTTATAGACTATATTTCTTGTTACTAGGAACGTAGTCAATGATAGATAGACTGTATACAACATTATTTTCAATAGACTTGTCCTTTGGAGCCTATGATTTTTATTTATAGATTTATTGATTCTGTGAAACTTTTTAAGATGTGTTTATTATTAATTTTACCGAATTTCTAGTTTCAATTACCATGGAAGAATATGATGCTTTCTAGAAAATTTTCCCTATTTATTCAAGTAATAAAAAAAACAATGTATCTACCAATTATGGCACCATTAGAACATTGTATGGACAGGCACTAAAAACAATAATGAAATGCTATTAATTGATGTGTTGTTTCTTTTTTTTGACAAAACTAGTATAGCTGTTGTCTAGGCTGAGGGTAGGTGAACCAAAAGACTAAAAAATACATGCATTTGTAGTCGGCCTCTGCTCATTTGATTTTTTTCTTTTTTTCTTTTTTCTTTTATTTTGCATTACAACTTATTAATGCAAATCTAATTGGTTTAAATGTCTTGCATTTGATAAAACACACGACTTGCATAGATTTCTTTGAATTTGAGGTAAAAGTTTGTGAGTTAGTATTAGTTTTCACATATGGTTCTGACATATTGACAACTACTTCAGGTTTCTAGATTAATTTATACAAATTCAGGTCTAGCCATACTGGCCTTGGCATCGAATGCTGTACATAAGCTCTGGAAATGGCAGAGAAATGATCGAAATCTAATAGGGAAGGTATTGAAGTTTCTCTTAGAAGGTTGCATTTCCTTTTCATAATTTTAATGTCCATAAGCTTACTATATACTAAGAATTTGCCTCTTGTAGGCCACGGCTAGTGTATTACCACAATTATGGCAACCTCCAAGCGGAATATTAATGACAAATGATGTAAATGATACAAACCCTGAGGATGCTGTTCCATGTTTTGCGCTTTCGAAGAATGACTCTTATGTCATGTCAGCTTCGGGGGGGAAGATTTCCTTATTCAATATGATGACATTCAAGGTAGATAGGTGGCTTTCTCTGCATGCATTTCTCATATGGGTATGCATTGCACTTGGTTGATTACTTCTGGAAACTAGCAAACAGTTATGAAATATAGAAGCTGTTTCTGAGGATAATCTACCAAGTCACTGCAGTAGTAACTCTTCCTGCTAAAATTCCATTCCTGACATTTTATATTGGTTTGAAGCGTCATTATTAGAATGAATAGATTTCTAATGTGGTTTCCAGGTTATGAGCTGGGGTTCTTTCTTCAAAGCAATTTTTAAGTTGGGAAAAAAAAGAAAGAGAAGACGTCAAGGAGAATGACTGATTTAGATATTATATTCGATGGGTTTTTAGTCCTATTTCCTTTACAATTTCATAAATTTTGGTTCTACATCTGTGGCTATATTTTTTGTGTGCTTCCTCAATTGCAGACAATGACAACATTCATGCCCCCACCTCCAGCAGCTACAGTTCTTGCATTTCACCCTCAAGACAATAATATCATTGCCATAGGCATGGAAGACTCTTCTATTCAAATCTATAATGTTCGGGTTGATGAGGTCTTACTCTGTCTACCTGAAGCTTGAATGTCTGAGTTAAATTTGTTAGTGAATAACTGGCATATGGGCTCCTTAACAACTTGCATGCTCTGTTTTCACAGGTTAAGACCAAGCTAAAAGGTCATCAGAAAAGAATTACAGGCCTGGCTTTCTCTCACACTCAAAATGTGCTTGTATCATCAGGAGCTGACTCTCAGGTAAAGCATATTAGAGTTTTGTGTTACCATAACCTAACAGTTTCTGAAATTCTTTCAAGGGCTAAACTCCCTTCATGGTTAGTTGACGCTTGGCTCTTTTTTGTCGTCGTTTGCTATCCACTCAGATAATTTAGTTAGGGTGATAGGGGCAGGTATTGACTAGGGAATGGTACTCTAGAATGAATGTTACTAGAAACATTTCTATTCACTTTCCTTATGTCAGGGATTTGCCAATGCCTTTGCACATTGTTTTTGTCCTATGCGGAACATAATTTCTTCTCACAAAAAGAAGAAAAAAAAAAGGTTTTCTTAATCTTTTTTATTTTGTTCTTCTGTGACTTTGTCATTGGAGAAGATAATGAATAATTTGACCAAGGGCATGGATTTGGATTACATCAACTCAAAAATCCAACCCCCCCCCCCCCCCCCCTCCTCCCCTCCACTCTTCTCTCCTCCTTTTATTTTCTAGTTATTGATTTACTTTTCTTGACAGTTGTGTGTTTGGAGCACAGATGGATGGGAGAAGCAGACTTGTAAATTCTTGCAGATTCCAAGTGGGCGAGCTGCAGCACCTCCTGCAGATACTCGTGTTCAATTTCACCTAGATCAGATGCATTTGCTGGTTGTTCATGAAACACAGATAGCTATATACGATGCACCAAAATTAGATTGCCTTAAGCAGGTGTGCGAGTTATATAAATACATGCATTCACACTCTGACGTAAAACATAGATACATATATGCATGAAACAAACATGCTAAACTAGACAAACACGCATAGTATTTTAGAAATTTGATAGCTTTGACTTTGAATATCATGAAGAAGAGGAACGCTATAGTGGTGGATTGGTGTTATATGTGCAAGGGGGGTGGGGAGTTTATAGATCTTCTTCATTTTTAAGTTGCTAGAGAATTATGGGTTTCGATTTTCCGTCTTTTTGGTGTAGAATGGATCATGCCTAGAAAGAGTTATTGGCTAGCTGGAGAGGTCAGTTGAGAAGACGTCACATTTTAGAAGTTTGGAGGCTTCATGTGGCGTAGTTGGAGGGAGAGGAACGCAATGAGCTTTGACGAGATTTCGCTAGAAGAGTTAAAGACTGTTATGGTCAAATCACTTTATGCATGGATAGTGGTGTACAATATGCATTTTTCTAGTTTTTCCGAATTTTTGGATTTCTTCTTTTTTTCTTTTTCTCCCTAATAGAGGGTCTCCATTCTATACTTTCTGTGTACTAGGGTTGTGCCGCAATGCGTTTTCTAATGAGATTGAATTACTTATATATATATATATATAAAAAAAAAAAAAATTATCATATAACATATGATAATTAACATGAGGCCAGTGCGACCTACATACATAGATACTAAATGCAGGACAAACTAGACAAACACATTGTATTTTAGAAATTATTATTTTGCTTTAATTGATTCTATAACATTTGATAATATGATGGGGACATGGGTATTCATGAAGCTTTGTTGTGCAAATCAACAATGTGATTATGGATTTAGTTGTACTTGGTTCAAGGTCACTGACGTTTTCATTATGGATCGTGTTTTCTCAATAGTGGGTCTCCCTAGAAGCTAGTGGTCCAATCACACATGCTACATATTCCTGTGATAGCCAGTCGATATACGTGAGCTTTGAAGATGGAAGTGTGGGTGTTCTTACTGCTTCAACACTAAGATTGAGATGCCGAATAAATCCGACTGCTTATCTACCTCCCAATCCAAGGTTTATACTCTTTATCAATTATGTTTTAGCCAATTGATCTGTATTTATTCTGTTCTTTGACTTATCTAAGCCCAACTCTTAACAGCATAAGAGTACACCCTCTTGTCATTGCGGCGCATCCATCAGAACCCAATCAGTTTGCACTAGGCCTTACAGATGGCGGAGTCCACATACTCGAGCCGTTAGAGTCAGAAGGAAAATGGGGCACCTCCCCTCCAACTGAAAATGGTGCTGGACCTAGCACCACTTCTGGTGCTGCCGGTTCGGATCAACTCCAGAGGTGACAGTTCCATGCCTTTGCATTTCAGCAACGAACTTCATTGTATGTATTTCTTCCATGTGATTCCTTACCTGGTCCCAGTATATTAGATTTTCTAGGGAAGCTGCGGAATTTAGGTAATTATAGTTTTAGGATAACTCTACTCGACCCAGTAAGAGTTTGCTAGTGGCATCTTATACCGATTTGTGGGGTTGAGGAATGATGGCAATTGATTCGCTTCATTTAGCATGATTTAAGAGGTACGAGTTTATGTTGTAAATTAGAGGAAGGTTAAGGTCTGACTATAGAGGACTCAGGGTCCTGAGTTGCTTTGGTCACTGGCCCTGCTGGCTGTTTTATCATTTTCCTTTCCACCAAGTTACTCAGAATTTTTGTCCTTTTTTTTTTTGGTCCCCTCTTATTCAAGTTGTGAAGACAGACATTGTTAGGTCTTTCTAATTAAGAAATATAATTTTGGTTAGCCTGTCGATTTGTTGATCTTCTGACTATTGACTTTCTAGTACAGTTTGATAGCAATAAGAAAATTGGCCTTTTGCACATGGATGCGTGATGGAACCATACAAAATGAGAAATGATATAAATCATATTTTTATCTTGTAACTGTTTCACGATCCCAACAATAAGGATTGATCCAAGGATTGGTTGGAACTGCCACCTCAGCATAATGTGATAGTTGTAGGATAAAAATGTAGTTTCTAGCAGTATTCATTACGAAATAAGGGACCCCCCCCCCCCCCCCAAAAAAAAAAAAAAAAAACAAAGAAGGTAAATCAATGATTGGCTGACCAGCAATGGTGTAGCTAGTTCTATCTGTTTGAGTGGCCTCTCGTCTGAATATTGGCTTCTTTTGGCCTCCAGTTTTGACTGGATATTAAAGTTATTACACAATTCATTTTGCATAACCCACTTTTATTTTGTGGGTAAGATATGAGAGTGACGTTAACTAGAACAATGAAACAAGAAAGATGAGCTTGTTTGGCAAATCGATTTCTATTTTTGTTTTTGAGAATTGTTTTCGTGAACAAAAATAGCAAACTATTTTCTATTGTTTTTTTCAGTTAAAAAGCGTTTGACAAACTATTTTTGAAAACATAAGCAATGGTTAAAGCGTTTGGACAACTATTTTCAAAATAATTTTCACTTGAAAAGAGTAGAACAAGCTATAAAAGAAGTCTGTTTCAGTAGACAACTATAAAACGAGGGAGAAAAAACATCAGCATCATGGACACATTGACAGAAATTGAGATAATATGAATTTGGTGGAATGAATTTTCTCATTACCATTGAACTGTATATAAAGATTTATAGTATAAGATAAACTATACAGCTCATAGCTAGGCAGAATGCATGTCAGCCTCTATTCTAAAACTACTAATGATGTGATTAACCTTGATCTCCAAGTGATAGTTGAGATAATTTTCTAAAATTCCATGAAAGAAAATAGAATAGAATAGAATTGGCGGAATAATTCTAGTTTCTGTATTCAGTTCTGTTATATAGAGATTACAAAGAATCATAGGAATAGGAGTGCTTACACATGTAGGAGTAGGAGTAGGAGTAGGAGATGAAACTTACTAAGAGATAAGAATAAAACATTATGTAAACTTCTAAACTAATTTGGTGTCCTCTGTTGTAGTTATGTTAATCAACAACTTGAGAGAAACATTAGAGGAGACAAAGTCTGATTGAGAGACTTTGACATACACGAAGAAAAGTCTTGCTGCAATTTTGTTGTAGTGAGTTGTCCTTGTGAAGTAGAACTTACTTCCAATGCTGATGGAGTAGAAGTTGCTTCCTAGGTCGTCACAGGAGATATCTCTTATGTGGATTGTGTTGTCTCTTTAACATTCCATTCATGTGTGATATTCTTATCTTCTGCAGAATACGGCTGATGTTGGAGGTTGGATAAACTTCTGTAATTGCAAAGCTCCCAAAGGGATAACTACTTATTGTCGGTAGATGATGACATTCCTGTGTGGTGAGGAGTCTGCTGATGTGCAGCTTGAGATAGATTTGCTGTAGGGAAATAAGGGCAAAAACGTGTAAGGGCAATTCACCTTATCCTCCCTCTACCTAGTTAAGCCTAATTCACCTCTATGGCCGATTTAAACGCAGTTCTTCACTATGCACAAAACAAAGGCAGCTGGAGTAAGTGTCAAGATTCAATCTTCCCAGATAAACCTAATTCAACTCACTCAATTACTCTAAGCTCTTCATTATTCACAAACAAAAAGCAGGTAAAGTGTTCAAATCCAAGCTTCCCTTCTCATTTCACAATTTTGTGGCAACCAAAAAGAAAACCAAAGACCCACAGTTATCATCAATAAAGCTACAAACTTTGAAACATCATTTGGGTATACCAAATAAGTTACAAACTTCATGATTATCATAAAAAAAATTCGAAACAAATGAGTCGACAGCATCACTAGTCAATTCTTGAAGCAAGACGAGGAAGAAATTGAAAAGAACATGAAGAGAGTGACGAGAGAGAGACAAGAGAGGAGGGAGAGGACCATCTGTACCACTGCCCACACAAATGAACCACCAAATTTCACCTCCTAGCTCTTTCAGTGCCGCCCTCTTTGCCGCCATTGCAGTCTGATTGTTCTCCAGCTTCCTCAACACCGTCGACGAGTTGATCTGCACGAATGGGACATGAACTAAGATATAAACAACCACCACCGACAAGGGACTTATCGACTCACTCTCTGGCTCGTGAGCCTGAATCGGTTCTGGGTCTTGGTTGTGGGTGGGCAAGGCTGGTTTGGTGGTGGGTTTGTGGTTGGGGTTGGCCTTTGGGAGATTGGGCAACTGGGCGTGGGAGTGAAAGCTCGATGGTTGAATATAGAGACAACCTTCAAAGAGAGACTGATGTTGGGCACGAAGGATTGGAGATAAGCCAAAAGGTTGAGGTGGGTATTGTGCTGTGACTCCATGTGAGCTTGGAGTTGTTGAGGGTTCTACGGTTCTCTGTATGACTGTGGCACTAGGAAACAGTTTGGACGCAGTGGACAAAGGAGAGGTAGAAAAATTACCTGTCAAGTTTCGTATCCGCGATATAGGATTGTGTCCTTTATTTTGCACGTAAGTCGGAGACGTGTTTCCGCGTGTTTTGTTTAAGAACGAGAAAACTACTTTTGAAAACAACTTAAAGTTGCTTCCATATTTCGTGTTTTTCCTTGTTTTTGTTTTTAAAACGACTACCCAAACGCCCAACTTGCAAATGAAACGTGTTTTGCTGACCTGTTTTGAAAACAGAAAACCTGTTTTCAAAACAGCAACCAAACAGGCTCTTGGCTTCTTTTGGCCTCCAGTTTTGATTAGAAATTAAAGCTATTACACATTCATTTTTCATAACCCACTTTTATTTTGTAGGTAAGATGAGAGTGACGTTGACTAGAACAATGAAACAAGAAAGACGAGAACACGAAATATAGAAATGGTAGGGATAAATTCTTGACTTTGGGTCAAGAAAAAAGAAAAATACTGGCGTTTGATAACCCTTTTTATGAGGTGTCTTTTGTGTTTTAACGTGATATAAAGGGTAAAGAAGTTATGAATTTTTTTGTAAGGAAATTTGTTCGTAAATGTGACTTTTTTGAGTAGAAAGAAAAAAAAGGAAAGAGAAAGGAGTTAGCAAACCAGTTTTGTACAAGTGATATTAAAGCAAAAAGCAGAATGAACAAAGTCATTAATATCTTTGGACAAGGTAATTAGGTAAATGGAAAGTAAATTTACCTAGGGTCATGTAAGAAAGGCGTCCAACGATTGGTGTGCAAGGAACAACATTGTTCTCTATAAGCAAAAATGGGGGTACCTACTACATAGAAGTAGAAAAATAGACAAGTAAAGAAAAAATATAATGTAATGAGAATAAAATTAGGGGAAATTTTACTTAATCTCTCTCTCTCTCTCTCTCTCCCCATGGTTGCTCAAGGCTCATTCACGGGATATAGGATCCTCTCCATTTCATTTAATGAAATTGATAGTATGATTAGTATCCATTTTAAATGAAAGGTCAAGATTTGAAGTTGGTGCATCTAACAGTGTATATGAAGTCAATGTTAGCACGTCTTTTAAAATTTTAAATAATTTAAAATCATGTACACCATTAAATGTATTAACTTTAAATTCCATTGACACCGTCAGCTTCCCCGC
The DNA here is from genome assembly GCF_958979055.1 of Alnus glutinosa. Taxonomy (NCBI): domain Eukaryota; kingdom Viridiplantae; phylum Streptophyta; class Magnoliopsida; order Fagales; family Betulaceae; genus Alnus; species Alnus glutinosa. The sequence continues at coordinate 7,852,315 of NC_084899.1, read as the reverse complement.
TCTTTTCATTATTCAGTGAATCTATCGGAGCAAAGACAATTTTTAAGCAGCAAAAAAACAACACACATGCGAAATTTGTCAACATTTGACCCAACTTTGACGTAAATCATCCCAACATCTTTGAGCTTTACATCATCAAAGATTAAACCAACCCCAAAATTGACGTAAATCCCTTACTCTCTCTCTCTCTCTCTCACCTGAAAGAAAATCCCGACACAACAACCAGGCCCTATGCGCTCGTGTCTCCGTAGTAATTGCCAAACACGACGACGCTTTTCCATATTCTCATTCATTTCCTCAACAATTAACAAACACTGAAGAACACTCCCCAAAACCCAACGCACCCCCAAAATTTCTCAATCTCAAAACTTGATTCCTCATGATGTTTTTGAAAAATTTTCAACAAAAAAAAAAAAAAAAAATGAAGATCAAGGAGTTAAGATCTGACATATCTTAATTCAGAGTCATAAAAACGTAATCTTAATGAAGGAATTTGAAAGTTGACAGTTTTCATTATTCATGAAGAATGATATTCTCAAGATATTGAATGGGGATTTACCAACCAAGCGATTTTCCAAGCTTTAATAGCAGATTAATGGTGACAATTTTCTTTTATATAAGAACATTACTTTCTTACATAGGAATAATCTTCTAAAATGGGAAAAATACTTCACTTTCTGGATAACAAGTTCAGTTGGATGGAGAGTCAAAGAAATTAAATTATTATTATTATTATTTTTTTTTTTCCAACCTTATCAAATATGGTACTTAAAAAGCTACAGAAGAAGAATAATTTGCTTAAGTACGAATGGTTCATTCTTTAGACCTTGCTTATTTCAAAGAAATAGATTATTGGGCACAAAGTTTAATTATTTTGTTTGACAGAGCAAAGGAAATTAGAGAATCAACCATTAACAAGTTCATGATAACAGATGGTAAAAGACAATTTGTTATTGAAGTTCCAATTAATTATACACGCCGTACAGATCAAATAAAAAAAACTAAAGACCTTCTTGAAGATATGATAACAAGAAAAAATCTTGACTTGTCATACGAGTTGAAGTTATTAGTAGACGACATAAAGCTTATATCAGCTTGATGATAGTTAAAACCCTATCTCTTCACCCTCGCTAAATGACATAGAAAATGACAATCTTATCAACCAATTGGAAGGATTAAGAAAAAGCATGCGAAAAGCTTGTGGATGTAAAAAGCAAAAAAGAATCTGGCAACAAAAAACAAAAGGGAATTGGCGTAAAAAGCAAGAGAGAATCTGCCAGCTTGCAGCAATAATGGAGACTTTACGCTAATCATAAGTGAAGTAACCATCTATCTTGTACAACAACTTATCTTTACCAACAAAAAGTAAAGATACTATTTCTTTTGTCAAGTTATCCATGACACCTCTATAAAAAAGGTAATTGGTTAGAAGAGCTTGTGAGATTTACCCTAATGCCTTTGTAGATTCTGGCAATCATTTGGCCTTGGTATGAAATGTGGCAATAAAAGATAATCAATTTGCAAATTGAATCACAACACTCAAATGGAGGGCATGTTGGGTAACAATTTTTTTTTTACTATATTTTATTATTTTTCAAAAACATGTTTGGATTAATTTTTAGAATTTAAATTCTATTCAGATTTTATTCAACTTTTGATAATTTTGTCTCAGATTTTCTAAACCATCCAAACATAATTTCAAAAAACAAATTCTCTCCGTATTCGCAATTTTGAATATAATACAAAATAGTAGAATATAGTATAAAAAAAAATTGCAAATCTAAACGAGCCGTCAAAAACCTGAATAAAGCTCTATTACAATATTACTGCTGAATGGCCAAATCCTGCTATTAAAATATCCACTGGGTTGAAGCCTGAAAGTTCATATGACTAAGGTAACCAACATTTATGTTATGCTGACCATGCCACATAAAACTTCAGCAGAAGTATTGGAAAAATGAGCAACGAGAATTATCCTTAAAGCAGTTCACAATTCTAAAATATTCATGAACAATATATTTTTTTTTTCTTTCTTTCTTTCCAATTGAGTCAAGAAAAATGAACATGTGAGGATCATTCCCGCTCTTGATTTGAATGGAAAAGAAAATAGAAAATCCAATGAAAATGCTTCCAAACACAAGGTAAGAAAACAACCCACTTAGCTAAAACATGTGCCCTAAAGTTAGCACGGAGAGAAATTTTTGAAGCATTCTAACTTTGAAAAAAAGATAAGTTTAAGCTAATATGGGAAATAATACTAGCAAGTTCCAACCCTTGAACAATAAGGGGCTATTAATATCAAGAACAACCATTAGTGTATCCCCTTCTAAATAAAAACAAAAGGAACCACAAGAGGCTTAGCTAGTAAGGCTGCCAAGGCTTCCCCTTTGGCAACATTAGAAGTGGCAAGTCTTTGAGTAGCAGCAAGAATAATTTTCCCCTTAAGAGTCATTAACCACCGCAGCAGTGTAAGGAGTATATTAGTGAATAATGGGCCTTGGGCCTTAGTAACTTAGTGGGCTGGGCTTAGTTTATCTTTAGTGATAATGGGCCTAAGTTATGTGTATATAAAGGCCAATAGCTTAATTGTAGGGTATTTGAGATTAGTGATTTGTTTACTGTGGTAAATTGGAGGCTGAGCACCTCGAATGCTCTGGAGACCAGAAGTAAAGTCCATTTCATTTATGTAATTTTCATTACTGTTCGTTCATCAATTCTCTCATTACTGAATATTTATTCCATTTCTTCAGATTCATTTCAGTTACATCCATAATTCAGCAAACCTAACCCTAAAAATCCAGTAAAAGTTAATTAAACCGTTACAAGCAGCCACCGAAAAATCAGGCCCAACGACAACATCAAAATTGGCCTTAATACAACCTGAGGTGGGAGGTGACCAAAGCATAGGAATGGGCCGAATGGCTGCATCTTTTCCAGGTTGAAGTGTGGAGAACCATTGAAGAAGAAACTTGTTTAATTGATTTTGAAGGCATAGGCTGTATTTGCATTATGAACCAAAATAGTCCCGGAAAACCAAATGTGATCCAATGTTAAAGCAGCAAACAATTGGAATCTATGGGCTTCCTTCCTAGGAACAAGAAGCAAACCATAAGGCTTGATAATGGCCAAAATTTAGTAGGAAATGGGCAGATAGCTAAAGGCTGCAGTGTTGAGAGTCCAAGAAGAGCTCCTCCAAAGAATTCTGGCCAAAGCACAATCCAAAAAGTTGTGGCATAAAGTCTCTTGAGGATCCTTACAACAAAGGACAAACCCAAGCTTCTGTGTCATTAGAAGACACAAATTTGCCAATATTGGCCCGAGTGGGAAAGAAATTCCAGGAAATCTTCCAAAAAATATGTTTAAGCCTAGCTTGGAGCTTAAGCTCCTAAAGGTGGTGCCACTCTTCGGGACAAAAGGGGAAAATTCTACCACCAGAGGATTGAGAAGCAGCCTCATGAATAGACTTTACAAAGAACTGCCCTGAGCGAGAGATGACCCAAGTCCATTTGTCATTTGAATTGATTTGAGGAATGTAGATATTTATGGTTCGTTTGGCAACCATGATTTCAAAAACAAATCATATTTTATTCAACTTTTTCTAATTTTATCTCACAAAGTCAAGCCTCCAAATTCACACACCAAATAAGAATTGAGTTCTAATTTCAAAAATCGAAGACCCAGAGAAGGAAATCCTATTCGTTAAATATTTACCTCTAAGAGCATTCACCCAGAGAAGAGGTTGATTGGTGGTCAGTTTCCACCCCAATCTGGCCAGCAGTAAATTGTTGAGGAATTCCATGGATCTTAGGCCTAAACCACCCAAAGCTTAAGATTTGAAAAAGCTGTCCCATGAGAGAAAGGAAAGATTGTGCCTTTTATTTTGGGAAAAACCCCACCAAAATTTTCTCACGGCCACTTTGATATCAAGACAAAGTGACTTAGGGAAAAGGAAAAAGAGGCATGATATAGGTAGAATGGCATTTGCAACAGATTTAATAAGGGATGTCTTAGCAGCCTGAGAAAGAAGTCTGGAAGTGTCATTGATTTTGCTCAACCTTTCTTCTGGGGGGGTTACATGCTTAAAGAGTTCAATCGCACCAACATTGCCCTTACTCCCAAAATTGACAGCCCTTCCCATGTGAACCACTTTCGGCCTATTAGTCTTACTTAAAACTCATTTTACTAAATCACTTTTGCTATCTCAGAAGAAGAGAAGAAGAAAAGAAAAGAAGAAAAAGTCGCTTCAGGTTCCAAATGTAATTAATATCATAATACAACATCAATGAACAATAAACACTATCCGACCCTAGACAATATGCTGATGCTACCACTATACATTACACAAAACATCATCCAACTTTAGACATTGTGCTGATGCTATTGACTAAATGAGATGATACCATCTAATTCCGTCTTCGACCTGACTTTGTGTGCCTTTTACTGTTGGTCGGGGATGACTGCTTATCAGGTAATGGTAATAGGGTACCCTCTCTGATGCTATCTGAATCTGTCATATTACCAAGTGTTTTCTGGGCTTCAATGTAGACAGTAAGATCTCTTATCTGTGATCATCATTCAAACTTTAATGAAACTGGTGAAAGTAACTTCAACAAATATAGATTTGCTGCTGTTTCTTCCAAGAATAAGATTTAAGGTAACTCTAGTACCTGTTCTTCCAGATCAAGAATCTTCTCATCCCTCAAGCTGAGTGCTGCAGCTTCCCTAAAAGAATAGGGAATTTAATACTTGGTTTATCCAGAATGTAATATAAGGCAAGAATTAGGTGCCAGTGTCAAGAGATTGTTGAAGTCATTATTTGACTGATGTAGCATTATGTAGAATAAACCCTATAATGGAATAGCTATTCAGTCGTTTGGGTCTACGTTCACTACATGGGATAGATCTTCCCTTGAAATAAGGAGTAACTTTTTTTCTTTCTTTCTTTCTTTTATGGGTAATCAAAGAATAGCATTAAAAAGCGTCAAGCGCCCCTAAGCATACAAGAAGTATACAAAAAGGACACCTAAATAGAAAGAAAACAGAAAACAAAAGAAAACACCATAAAAAATCCGAAGACAGAAAAACCACCAAAATGAAATAAGGAATAACTATTCCTCTGTAAAGGGTCCTTCCAGGATAGTACACGTGGCTGCATGGTGTTGTGACAGGTGGTGCAGGTCATTAGAAGTATCAATTGGCTGGCAAGTGGATTTGCACGTGTACAAGTTGTAGTCTATTAGTAGTAGTTATTAACTACTTTGGCTGTTATGTTAGTTGAATGTATAAAAGGGAGGGAAAAGGGTTGATTCGGATTGTAATAGGTTCATAGAACTCTGGAGGTTCTTGGCACCTCGAATGCCAAGGTTGGAGACTAGCCATCTTTAATTGGCCTTCTTTTCAATAAAGCTCATTCTTTTTTATTGAACTCTTCTTCTTCCTTTTTATTTTCTTTCTCAATTTCCTTCAATTTCTCTATTAAATTCATAACAGAACTTCGGTTCTGTAACAAGTGATATCAGAGCCCACGATTGCTTTCTTTTCTTTCTTTCACCTTTCAATTCATGGAAACGCGCTCCATGGCCGAAGGCGAACCAAGTATCATTGAGCTTCAGCGGGGCTTAGCTGCAGTCCACATGGACGTTTCTTCCCTCAAAGATTCGTTGAGAAACTCTGTCACGGCCGCATCCATGGAGGATTCGATGCAACGATTTCAAGCTCAGATGATGAAGCAGATGCAAGAGATGCTGAAGAGTGCAGCCAAACAGAAACATGTTCCCGAAGATGGTGCAAGGCCATCTTTTGTAGACCGTGACGATCCATTTGTTCAAGAAGACTACAGTTCAGGTGATTCTTTCCGACCCAAATCACCGAAATTGGATTTTCCACGCTTTGACGACGAGGATCCAAACGGGTGGTGTTATAAGGCAACCCAATTCTTCGAATATTATGCAATGGCCAATCAGCAGAAGTTCAATCTTGCAGCCTTTTACATGGAAGGTAAGGCTTTAATTTGGTTTCAAGAGCTTCGTAGTACAAATAAACTCAATAGTTGGATTGAGTTTTTGAAAGCTATTAGGATTCGTTTTGGGAAAGGGTCCTATGATGACCTGATGGAAACTCTTTCCAAACTTCATCAAATTGGAGAGTTAGAAGAGCACAAAAGTCAATTTAAAGTGTTGGCTAATAGGGTGCATGATTTGCCTGAGCACCATAAATTGAGTTGTTTTCTGGGGGTCTTAAGGCAAAAATTAGGTTTCTTGTCAGGATGTTTAATCCAAAGACTTTGATAGAAGCCTATTCATTAGCCAAAATTCAGGAGGAGAATATCTTGAATAATGGTAAGGGTAGTAGACCTTGGCTAGCCAATTTGAGTAAAAACAGTATGGTGGGAGGGAATGCGGAAGTTGCAGTAAGCTACGGGTGTAGGAACCAAAACTCAGTTCTGGCGTAGTTCTCAACCATCTCAGTCTATTTCCAATTTTCAGAAAAGGAATGTGGGCACTGCAGAAAGAGCAATAGTTCCTGTTCAGAAATTGATTCAAGCCCAAATGGATGAAAGAAGAAAGAGGGGTTTATGTTACTCCTGTGATTCCAAATGGACCAAGGGGCATGTTTGTGCAGCCCCTAAACTTTTCTTGATAGAAGAAGTGGAAACACTTGAGGATGGCAATATGGTAGGAGAGTTGGAGGATGGGGAGATGGAGGAAACACCAGAGATTTCTCTTCATGCCATCACGGGCACCCCTAATCCTAGAACAATGAGGCTGGTAGGGGTTTTGAAGAATCAGCAAGTGGTCGTTCTCATAGATTCAGGTAGCGCACACAATTTTGTGGATGCTCACCTAGCCAAGCTCTTAGGCCTCCAAGTGCAATTTTAATCAGTCTCTTCGAGTTAAAATAGCCAATGGGCAAGACATTCTGAGTCCTAGTAGAAGTAAGGAATTACCATTGAAAATTCAGAAAATTGTTTTCCAACTTGAATTTTATATCCTTCCCCTGGCTGGTTGTGATATTGTACTTGGTATCCAGTGGTTGAGGATTTTAGGTCCCATCCTTTGGGATTTCCAGCATCTTACTATGAAGTTCCAATATGGTCAGGTGGATTGTGTGTTGCAAGGGTTGTTGCAAGGGCCACAATTAAGTTTAGAAGATGCTGCTGATTTTAAATTTTCCACTAGTCAAGATAAAGGGGTATTGCTCCAGCTTTTGGAGAATGCAGATGTTGATCCAACAGAAGTTCGGCAGGGTACTCAAAGTGGTGAGACTCAAACCATTGGATAGCTTGCTTCTTCTAGAATATCAGGATGTGTTTGCAAAACCTAAAGGTCTTCCTCCCAACCGAACACAAGATCATGCAATTCCATTGGTAGATGGTGCTAGCCCAGTTTCAATAAGACCATATAGGTATCCTTTTTTTTCAAAAGGGAGAAATTAAAAAAATAGTAAAGGAGTTGTTGGATTCTGGAGTTATTCGGCATAGTATTAGTCCTTTCTCTTCACCTGTCCTCTTAGTTAGAAAAGCTGATGGCACATGGAGAATGTGCATGGACAAAAGGTCTTTGAATAAGGAGACAGTGAAGGATAAATTTACAATCCCTGTGGTGGACGAGTTGCTTTATGAGTTATGTGGTGCACAAATCTTTTCTAAGCTTGATTTGAGGTCTAGATATCACCAGATTTGAGTGGTTGAACAAGATATCCCAAAAACTGCATTTCGTACGCGTAAGGGTCATTATGAATTTTTAGTGATGCCTTTTGGTTTAACGAATGCACCATCCACTTTTCAGAGCTTGATGAATCATGTCTTCAGGCCTTTTCTTCGGAAATTCATCTTGGTCTTCTTCGATGATATATTGGTGTTTAGTCCTACCTTAGAATTGCACCAAGAACATCTCAGGATTACTCTTGATATCCTGAGAACTAATAAGTTTTTTGCCAAGAGATCCAAGTGTAAATTCAATTGTACAGAGGTGGAATACTTGGAGCACATTATCTCTGCAAATGGGGTTTCTGCTGATCCAGGAAAAATCCAAGTAATGGTGGATTGGCCCATTCCAACTACCATCAAGGATTTAAGAGGGTATTTGGGTTTAACTGGTTACTACAGAAAGTTCATGCAAGCTTATGAGTCTATTGCAGCTCCTTTGACTTCTATATTGAAGAAAAATGCATTCATATGGACTGAAGAGGCTATGGAAGCCTTCTTGAGGTTGAAATCTGCAGTTACTGAGGCTCCTGTTTTGGCTTTGCTTGATTTTGAGAAACCTTTTCTCATTGAATGCGATGCTAGTGGGTTAGGTGTGGGAGCTGTCTTAATGCAAGGAAATAGGCCTATTGCCTTTTTGAGTAAGGCTTTGAAGGGAAAAGCATTGCATCTGTCCACATATGAAAAAAAGTTGTTTGGTCTTGTCACTGCAGTACAAAAGTGGCGTCCATATTTGGTTGGCAGGCCCTTTGTGGTGAAGACAAATCAACAGAGCTTGAAGTTCCTTTTAGGACAAAAAGTCGGTACTCCTTTCCAGCAAAAGTAGATAACAAAGCTTCTGGAGTTTGATTTTAGTGTGGAGTATAAGAAAGGGGTAGATAACAAGGTAGCAGATGCCTTGTCTAGAACAGAAGGGTGGAACACAGAAGCTACTCTTTCTGTCATTTCAGTTCCAGTTGTTGATTGGGTGGACAATCTGAAGCTGTAGTATCAACAGGATCCAGAGCTACTAAAATTGATCACTCAGCGCCAGTCTAATGCTCTAGACTCTCAGAAGTTTTCTATGCGGCAGGGTCTTTTGTTGTTCAAAAATAGAATACATCTCGGTGGGGCTGTCGACTTGCAACTACAAGTTCTTAATTTTGTGCACTGTGATCCAATTGCAGGCCATTCAGGCTATGAGAGAACTATGCAGAGAGCTAGAAGGGATTTCTATTGGAAGGGAATGAAGAAAAGTATCAAAAGATTCATTAGAGAATGCCCTATTTGTCAGAGAAATAAGCAGGAGAATACATTACCTGTTGGCCTATTACAACCCCTTCTAATTCCAAATCGAATATGGTTTGATATTTCCCTTGATTTTGTGGAAGGTTTGCCTATCTCCCAAGGCCATTCAGTCATCTTGGTAGGAATGGATAGACTCTCCAAGTATGCTCACTTTATTTCATTGGCTCATCCTTACACTGCAGCCAAGGTGGCCCAGTTGTTTATCTCTCATATTTTTAAGTTGCATGGAATGCCAACCTCTATAGTTTCTAACAGGGATCCGGCTTTCACAAGTCAGTTCTGGAGAAAATTGTCTAAGCAGCAGGGCACTTCTTTGAAGATGAGCTCCAGTTACCATCCTCAAAAGGATGGCCAGTCTAATGTGGTAAATAAATATTTGGAAAATTATCTTCGGTGTTTTACTCAGGACAAGCCAAAACAATGGCAGTCATGGCTTCCATGGGCAGAGTTTTGGTATAATACAACTTGGCATGGTTCCATTAGAATGGATCCTTATGAGACAGTCTATGGTCAGCCTCCTCCAAGACTATTGTCCTATGTTCTAGGGACTACTAATGTAGCTGCTGTTGATGAATTACGGAAGAGCCGGGAGCAGATTCTAGCCTTATTGAAGTAGAATTTGATTCAAGCAAAGCAGAGGATGAAAAAGTTAGCGGATATGAGAAGAAGTGAGAGAACATTGGAAGTAAACTAGCAAGTTTATTTGAGGCTTCAACCATATAGGCAAACTTCCCTGGCAACTAGAAGGGCTTTAAAATTGGCCCCAAGATTTTATGGCCCCTATTCAGTATTGAGGAAAGTTGGGGATGTTGCATAAGAATTGGATCTGCCTGCTCATTCTAGGATCCATCTCATCTTTCATGTCTCTCAACTTAAACCTAAGTTGGGAGGCCATGTTCCTGTTTTACCTCTATTACCACTTATGGACGTCGAAGGGGTTATTCAACCGGAACCAATGACCATTTTGGATCGTAGATCAAGGCCTCATCATAATTGGGCACTCGTTGAAGTTTTGGTGCAGTGGAAAGGACAAACTCAAGAGAATGCTACTTGGGAAAGCTATCATAAACTCACGCAAGCCTACCCGCACCTTGTGGGCAAGGTGCTTTAAAAGAGGGAGTATTGTAACGAGTTCTTCCAGGATAGTACACGTGGCTGCATAGTGTTGTGACAAGTGGTGCAGAGGTGTCATTAGAAGTATCAGTTGGCTGGCAAGTGGATTTGCACGTGTTGAAGTCAGGAGGCTTTCACGCGTACAAGTTGTAGTCTGTTAGTAGTAGTTGTTAACTACTTTGGTTGTTATGTTAGTTGAATGTATAAAAGGGAGGGAAAAGGGTTGAGTAATTCATTTTGATTGTAATTGGTTCATAGAACTCTGGAGGTTCTTGGCACCTCAAATGCCAAGGTTGAAGACTAACCATCTTGAATTGGCCTTCTTTTCAATAAAGCTCATTCTTTTTCATTCAACTCTTCTTCTTCCTTTCTATTTTCTTGCTCAATTTCCTTCAATTTCTCTGTTAAATTCATAACAAAACTTCGGTCTTGTTATGTCCTCCATAACGAGTCCTTCCAGGATAGTACATGTGGCTGCATGGTATTGTGACAGGTGGTGCAAAGGTGTCATTAGAAGTATCAGTTGGCTGGCAAGTGGATTTGCACGTGTTGAAGTCAGGAGGCTTTCACACGTACAAGTTCTAGTCTGTTAGTAGTCAAAAAGGCCATAACAGCTATTCCTTGATGTTGGAAATATAAAGATCCCCAAAAACCATTTAACAATTTTAAACAGACTTTATGCACTCCATCTTCGACAATAAGATACATTGTCAGCTGCTGCTCTCCTCAGGTTTTCTCTCTCTCTCTCTCTCTCTCTCTCTCTCTCTCTCTCTCTCTCTCTCTCTCTCTCTCTCTCTCTCTCCATCCTATCTAGAACCTAAATAGCAGATCATAGTCAACCTCTAAACAACGATGTAGTCACCCCTCAAACAGCGATGTTGTCCCTCTCCACCATAGTCAACTTCCAGTAAACCCAACCACCTCCACCCCTAAACATCCACGTCGTCCCTCTCTAAACCTCCATCACCAACCCAAAGAATCAACCGAAACACCAAACCTCAACCAATCAAAGTCCCCCATCTCAATCCCAACTTAACCCTTGCTTTCATGTGAGAGACATATGCCAATACCACTAAGGATGGCAACATTTTATCCAGCCAAAGAATATGGTTTCAAGTAAGGAATTTTAGACCCAAAACATTAATAGTTATTTCTTGTATTAGACATTGTATGCAATCATGTTGTCCACCTTTAAATTGTTATATCATTGACGATGTACTTAGTTTAAAAAGATCTTCTAGGAACCATCCCATTGCACATATAAATACAAGGGAAAACTGCAATTTACCCCCCTAATGTTTACACCAATTTGCAATTCTGGTACCAATGTTTAGATTCCTTCAATTGCACCCAAGAAAGTTGCAAAAATTTGCAATCCACCCCCTTCCGTCTAATTGCTCCGTCTGATGAGACGGAAATGCACCCACGCGCGTGGCACGTGAGTTTTTTGGGCCAAACTTGACGAAAATGCCCTCATCAAAACGCTGCGTTTTGCTCATCTCCTTCAACGAATTTTCGCAAAAATTGGGGCTTCGATGGTCCTGGGTTTTTGAACCAGCCCATCGACCCAATCTGAGACTTTATTGGAGGAACCAGAGGGAAGAGGGTTTGGGGACTCGGTGATGGAAAGGCCGAGAGTGATGAGGGCTCTGAAGCGGTAGGATTGGGGCTCGTCTAGCTCCTGCGCGAGCGAACGGTGGAGATCAAAGCTGGCCCGGGCGAGGGCCGAGAGGGGCTGATCGTAGAGGACTCGAGTAGAACCAGGGGTCGCCAGCTGAACCCAGAGCGATTTCCGGCAAGACAAAGCTAGGTTTTCGTTTGTTCAACGGTGGACTGTCGAAGAGCACGGATTTCGGCCATTTCAGTAGGATTTTTCCGGTGGATTTTGGTAGAATTCCTTAATGTGATTAAACCTTGGGAATTGCTTGATTTTTGACCGATTATATGTTTGATTTTTGAAGATGGGTATTTCTGGGTTGTCGTTTGTTCTTGGCCGTGTACCTCTGTTTTCTAGCCAGTGACATGTGTGTGTACTGATGGCCGAACGGTAGTGTGTGTGTTGATGGCCGAATGGTGGTGGTGTTTGATGGATTGATTATGAGTGTTTTGTGGGTTTGATCAGTAGAGAGTGTTTGGCTTGTGTAGCCGATCCTTTGATTTGGCCCAGTCGAGCTCGAGGAACCCACCGGCGACCAACGCCTTCGAGAAAATTCGCTGAAGGAGATAAGCAAAACGCGGCGTTTTGATGAGGGCATTTTCGTCAAGTTTGGCCCAAAAAACTCACGTGCTGCGCGCGTGGGTGCATTTCCGTCTCATCAGACGGAGCAATTGGACGGAAGGGGGTGGATTGCAAATTTTTGCAACTTTCTTGGGTGCAATTGAAGCAATCTAAACATTGGTACTAAAATTGCAAATTGTTGTAAACATTAGGGGGGTAAATTGCAGTTTTCCCTAAATACAATGAAGAATAATTCAAAACCTGTCAGAGTAATTCAATAAATATATTTCAGTGTGTAAACGGACATAAGCAAATTAAATGATTAATATCTTAAACAACTAAGAACTTTCTGGTTGAATTGAATTGCTGAAAATGCAGCCACTAATTTGCTTCCTTTTCCGTTAGAGCTTTGTTTTAGATTTGAGAAAGTCTGAGTATTGGATAAAGCTTTTTCATTTTGTTACAACAACTTGCTTGGCTTAATCATTGCTGCTGGTAAATTTGGTTGGACCATAACTGCAACAATGTCAATATAAAGATAATTAATCTGAAGAATAAAGCTTATGTACCTCTCTTCAATTTCCTTGACCTTCTTTCGCCAAATTTCTTGGTTCTTGATGAGATTTCGATTGATCTAAAGGACAAAAGGGACTCCATTAGGAAGAAAAAAAGAATTGCTAATTTAAATACAGACCAACCTCCAAAAGCTAGAACAAACTACTAAAATTTGCTTAGTATTAAATTGAATTTAATATCCAAACTTGATTAGTATTAAGTTGAAAACTTACATCTGCAACAGTATTTTTTTCTTCGATGCACTTTTCCAATTTATTTTGGATGTCCTGCATCTTGGAAGTCACAGCCTTCTCCACTGCTTCTGACATAGAGCTTCCCACTTTACTTTTGGTCTCCACAAGTAGAGATTCATAATACTGGAACAAAACAAATATTAAACAAATTAACTCTTAAGGAAAATATTGACATGGTAAGAGGACATGCAGAGTGCCACACTAATCTATAAGAGCATCACATGGCCAAGGTAGTACATAAGTAACATAAATACATCTATGGAGAATAAGAAACCCAGTGAAATTTCCTAGACAAAAGCAACCCAAGTAGAAACTCCTACCTGTTCAAGCAATTACATCCCCTTTCCATAATGTATGACAGAGTGATATTTTGGATTTTTACTTTCATTTATTTATTGTGTTTGGGTATTTGGGAGATTTTTTTGGGGGGATGGGGGGAAGTCCACTTGGGCCTATGGGCTACACAGTAAAGGTAGCCCCAGGCCATCTAACGATTCTCCCCACCCCTATCCCCGGCGAAGACATAAAATTATAGACAGTTCAACTGCATTTCCACCACAGCTATCATGTCAAATGATTTATATATATGTATATATGTATGGAGAGAGAGAGAGAGAGAGAGAGAGAGAGAGAGAGAGAGAGAGAGAGAGAGATGTTAAATATGTATAGAACAAGAAGAGCTCAGCCTAGAAAAAAACACAAAAACAGGTAGGAAGAAATTTCATAATCTATTTAAAAACTAATGAGTGAATATCACCGGTCACATCCAGCAAGGGTTGGGGAGAAAAAGGAATGAAGAAGGAAAACAGATGGGATAGGGAGAGGAGGGTGGAAGGAGTAGGATCAATTTGCTAACTTACTTGTCTTTGATTATCCAGTTGAGTTGCAAGAAGACCATTGTACTCATCCACAATCTGTTGTCAGGCATGTAAATTGAAGATAAGTGCATGCCTATAAGAAAAGAGGAAAAGGAATCTCTTTTCCTTTTTTTTTTTTTTCAAAGTAATCGAAATATCATTAAAAAGCGAATAGTGCAACCCAAGTATATAGGAAATATACAACAGAAACACCTAACTAGAAAGAGAAAAATAAAACAAAAAAAATCATGAAAACTAAACAAATTAGGAAAGACAAATGCAGCTATCCAAAGGTAAAGAGTGTTGAAGAAAAAAGATTTAACCTCCACCACTGTCTTCTTGCGGTCTTTGAAACTTCTATAATTTCTTTCACTCCAAAGACACCACATATGGCATGAAGGCACAACACAACAACACTTTGAATGCTACCAAAAACCCCCCTCCAACAAGCAAACAAGTCTACTACTCGACTACGCATAATCCAAGATAGCCTAACAGGACTGAAGATACCATTCCATAAGGCACAAGCAATCTCACAATGGAAAATAACATGAAAGTTCATGGTACCAGACATGAAATACCCCATCACCTCAAAATATCATGGATATTAGAACTTCATATTGAAAAGGTCCAACTCAGTCCAACCACCCAAGTTGTACCAGACATGTACAAGTGTAGCATCACAGTTCAAAATACTCTATTCAAGTAATAATAAATTATTAGCATATTAAAAACTTTAGAAGACAATTATAATAAGAGAATCATACAGCATCAACTTTGCTGCTAAAGAGGGCCCCACTTATTCCAGAATCCTCGCTAAATCCACAAGTTCCACAATCTCCTTCAAATGACATACAATGAGAGTTCATCTCCGCCAACTTGCCATCAATTTTGGACTGATTCAGTCGGTGAACATAAACATCACCAACATAATCCCAAATTTGTTGTGTTCGCATATCAAGAGAGTAGCAATGCTGCGTATCCTTCCAATGCCTAATGGCATGGCCTTCCTTATATCTAACAAAAGGGAACAAAACTGATAGCTATGATAACGAAGACACCAGAAGAGTTTAGTCAAATATAAAATAAAAATTAGGTTTTAGTGCTTGATCACTTTAGAGTCTTTTCTTTTTTTTTCTTTTTCTTTTTTTGGGTGGGGGATAAGGTAAGTATTATATCCAATAGGAAACTGTATAAAAGCACAGAGGCCTACCCCAGCAGAATGAAACTCATTTAAGAGCGCGTGCCTCGTCGCCATAACTCAAAGAGACAAAATACCCAATAATCTATATAACACCTCCTCTGAGAACCCTCATGATCCTTGAAGCCATCTATTAGCCTGAGATGGTTCAATGAACGTAGAGGGTTTTGATTCTAACCCTACCAGAGAGGAAAATATCCTAAATAAGAAGCCAGAGTTGGTTTATTACCTTCCACATCCCACAAAACCACATATCATACACACCCAAAGATTCTCCAATGTTCCACAAACAGAGCAAGTTGGTTTCTCATCTTGCTGCTGACAGAATCGGCAGACCTGAAAGTAAATTGAACCAATTTCGATATGGTTACCCCAGCATCCAGCCACTTCTATTGGAAATATGATTAAAGACATGCACTAGATAAGGCAGATGCTAGGGCTATCAACTCAAGATAGTATGCACTATAAGCTGGGGAAAAAAAAAACTCAAGATAGCATGCACCATAAGCTGAAACAAAATATGTCCGTATTGTACCATGACTTCCATAAAATAATGCAAGTTAAAATCATGACCATGAACTTGCATAATACATTTTCTTTTAATCCAAACAGTAATTTTAGCAGAAGTAAACATGATATTTTGAGCCTAATTCCACTATAGTTGCACAAAAAAGTTGTGATTGTTTTTGTCAAATCTATATGGGGTATGCATCCCAACTAAAATACAGCATGACAGTGATGACAAATTGTGGGCTTCATGATCCTCAGAAGGCTCTAAGGATATTGGAGCTTCAAGATTAACGCAAAACGGCCAAGCAGAAAAGATTCTAGATCAAAAGGGCATCAAAGCATCAACACTTTTTGAGGCTGTATGATAGCAACATAACCCTGCCTTGTACTAATATCACCTTCTTGACATCCATAAAGCATTTGAGAATTCCCAAAGTCAAGATACAAGATACAATAAATTGTTGGAACTACATGCTCATCAAAAACTAACTTGTGCGGTTACACTAACAATACCTTCATTTAATTAAGTTCTTCAACCCAGAACATAACACCAAAGAGGAAATGTTCATGGAATTGAGAATCAGCTCACCTGGCAAGACAAATAAGTCCATTTTGAAATGCAGGGACACTGAAACGAATGGTCACAAATTGTACTCAGTATTCCACTAGTGTCTGGGTCCAATCTCTCTAAAATTCAAACACCAAATTCATAGAAACCATGCAAACATCAATTCCCAAGAGTCTCATCATTCTACCAAAAAAAAAAAAATGCAGCACAATATGCACTCTTTAATACAAACCAAAACAGAACAGAAACAGAAAATGTAACTCACCAAGACACACTGGGCAAGTAGGTAACTCCGTACACCCGGCGGGAGGTGTCCCGGCTATCTCCGCTGATTCCGTGTACTCCACAGACATAATAAACAGAATATGGCATACCTCAGCCTAAAAAATCAACCATGATAAAAATGAAAAATGAAAAACCAACACACATATTCAATGAGTCCAATCTACAATGCTTGCAATCAAAACCAATAATACAAGCAAAGCTCATCATCTACCTCGCCTGGTGAGAACTTCTTCCCATTAAAATTGCAATAAAATCCGTCAGCTGTTAACTGGTTGGCAAGCCTTATCAAGACACTGTACCGATCCTCCATCCCATCGTTTCTAAGAAAATGCAAGAATTCAAAAAAAAAAAAAAAAAAGAATCAAATTTTGTGTACCCAAGAATAATCCCTTGGTAATGGCCCCCCAGGCCCTGGGTTGACCTAATAAGGCCATCTCGCAAGCAACACTACAATTAAGTCAGGCAGATCAAGCCTAGGCAATGGGCATACCAGTCCAGGAAAACAGAGTCTACACAAGATCATAGTCGGGCCAGGTGTACCTTAACGCACCGACGATATAAGGGAGCAATTGCCTAACGAAGTGGGTTCATAGAATCTAATCGGTGATTCCTAAACTCTCCCCCAATCCCGTGGAAACACTCCATAAAAGAAAGGGGAAGAGTCCACGCACTATTCTCTCCCCAAACAACTCTATGAATTTCCTCCCCTTCCTCACTAAGCAAACCCTGACTTAGCATGGGAGTGTTCCCGTCGGCTTCACGGTCACCCGCCCTTGTCATCCTCCCCTTTGCAGGTTCATCGGCCTGGAGTACAGTATCCGATCAACTCATTCTTTAAATTTGTTTCCACTTTATCATTTTTTCTCAGCGACCAAACACAGAAATTAGGATTGAATTGAAATTCAGATTCACAAATTGAATTACAAAACAGAACTGTGAGCAATTGGGGAAGAGCGTACCTGATGAAGAGGAGCTCGGAGACGTTGTCGATGCGGGAGCCGCAGAAGCGGATGAAACCGTCGAAGGAGAGGTAGTTGGGTACGGCAACAATGAAGAGGACCGTGGATCGGGAGCTAGGGTTCGGAAGCGACGAGTGAGACGCACTTCGGAAGAGGTGCGCTACGCCTCTGCGTTCGCTGAATTTTGAGCCAGGGTTAGGGTTTGATGGACTAGTGGTCGACCTGAATTCGGTGATTTCCAATGCGAGAGGGTGCTCGCTGTCCACCGAGTGGACTCGGAGGAAGAACATGCTTGCTTGGCTGAGTCGAATCGGCCAGCAGAATCGGTTGAGACTTGAGAGAGAGAGAGAGAGAGAGGGGAAACTGGCGGTTACAGTTTTGGTGAGTTTTTTAAAAAAAATATATAAAAGAAAAATATAAAAAAAACTCCTGGATTTTAGAATAGCCCGGAATATATATATATATATAAAACACAAAATAGCCCTGAATTTTTAGAGGGGGGATATGCACGGTACCTTGCATGCTCTTTTCAATTAAAAAAACAAATAAAATTAAAAAGTGTCACTTAATTTCAAATTAAAAGACACTTTTTGATTTTATTTGTTTTTTTTATTAAAAAGAGTTTAAACCGTCCCCCAAAAATAATTTCTGGAATTTTTAAGTTAACGTGACGTATCAAACTATCAAAATGTGCAAAAAAAGTTATTTTTGTCGAAATATTCCTATGACAACGATATTCTCTTAAAAATTAAAATAAAATAAGTTATTACAAAAATAAAGATTTGTTTTTTTAGAAAGAAAAAAAAAACTATTAATATAAAACTACAAAGTTAAAGAAATTAAAAACTTTATTTGTTACCCCATGTGATTCATTTCGTATCGTAGATGGTACATGTGCTATAAGAAAAGACAGACATGGTACCTACGTCCAAAATTTCGTCTAAAAACTAACGGTTGTCCATGTAAGTGACACTTAACACCCTTAAAAACTCGGCACCTGTCCCATATGCCACATAAGTCGTCACATCAGCATCATGTCACCGCCACATTTTTTTTTTTAAGATCTAAAAAAGAAGAAAAAAAAAAAACCCCGACTTGAGCCCCCCCTAAGCAAGATCGGGGTGGCTTGGTCATCTCTAAAGGCCAAACCCACTATTTTTTTTTTTTTCTTCTTTGGCCCTTGGGGGTAGCCGAACCACCCTTGTGACTCTTGCGGGTGGTTCGGCCACCCCCAAACCAGCCTATTTGGAGTGGCCAAAGTTATCCCATGCCAAATGGGGGTGGCCCCCTAATGCTCATGGAGTGGCTTTGGCCACCCCCATTTTCTCTTTGGGGGTGGCCGAACCACCCTTAGACCGGCGGTTGGGGTGGTTCGCGGCCAAAATGGGCGTGGGCACCCTCCATCTTGCCCAAAGGAGCGTCGTTTTTATCTTTTCTTTTCTTTTCTTTTCTTTCTTTTTTATTTTATATTTTAGAAAAAAAATTTAAAGCTTTAAAGATATGTGTGTGTGTGGCACTGATGTGACGACTTGTGTGTGTGTGTGGTGACTTATGTAGCATATGTGACAAGTGTTGAGATTTTAAGGGTATTAAGTGGCGCTGACATAGACAACCGTTAATTTTTTTACGAAAATTTAAACAAAAGTACAATTTTTGTCTTTTCTCATAGCACATGTACCATCTGCGATACGAAATGAACCATATAGAGCAGAAAATAAAGAAGTTAAACCACAAATATCAAAAAGGTGTTTAATCCTAAATTTTTTAATTAAACAAAAAAAGAAAAAACAAGAAGAAAATGGGTGGCTTTGGTGACGGCGTTTTTTTTTTTTTTTTTTTTTTTTTTTCCATTTTTTTAGTTAAAATTTTTAACTAACATGGCACACTAATATATTGATGCTAATATGACACATTAACAATATCCGTTAAGTGTTTTGACAGAATTTAACTGCAGTGAGTAATTTAATTTTATAAATGTATATTTTTAATATATTGATATTTTGTTTAGTAAGAATGACATATATCATCATTTTATTGGTGTTGATGTTGACACTAACAGAATCTATCAAGTATTTTGACGATATTTGACTACAATAACTAAATTGTTATTTTTTACCTACCTTGAAGTCCTTTTCACATGCATTGATTTTGTATTTATCCATATTTTTTTCCTTTTTTTTTTCTTCTTTTTTTTTTTTAAAAAAAAAAAAAAATAGTTTAGTTTAGTTTTTTTTTTTTTTTTTTTTTTTTTTTTTTTTTTTTTAAAGTTTTTAAGTGAATAGGTGTATTATAAGAATATTTCAACAAAAATAGCATTTTTGGCACACTTTGTTTAATAAGTCACATTAGTATATTTGAAAATTCAGGATACTATTTTAAAATCAGCTGTTAGTTCAGTGGACCTTTCTTTTTTTTTTTTTTAATATATATTTAACCCCGGGAAAAAAAAAAAAAAAAAAAAAAAAAAAAAAAAAAAAACTCCTCAAACTCTCATTACTTTTACAATCTTTTAAAGTTAAAAAAAAACTCTCAATTTAGTGTATCAAACTTTAAAAATTTTACAATTTTACACATTCGTTAATATTTTTCGTTAAATCTTAACGGAAGTGTAAGAAATTTCCAAAATACTCTCATTTTTTTTTTTAAAAAAAAATAATTGTAATTTAAAGGTAATTTTGCAATTTTATAAAATTTACAGGGAGATTAGGGTCATTTTACCATATGACTGTTTGATTTAACCCAAAATCATAAGAGTAGTGGTAAGATTGCAAAAAATTGAAAGTTTGATACATAAAATTGAGAGTTTTTTAACTTTAAAAAAAAAATATTGAAAAAATGATAAAAGTTTAAGAGGTAAAATGATGGTTTCTCTAATTTTATGTAATATTCACCCAACAAAATTCAACTGACACTTTTAACTAACCTTTCTATTAATCATTATAAAATATCTGGACGAATCTTAAAGGTTTAAACGACATCTGTTATGAGTAACTTATTTATCTTATAGTTTAAGTTTGATACTCAGTATTAGGGGTGAAAATGCGGATGTGGATGCGGTTATTAATAATATCCGTATACGTAAAATGCGGTTATCACTTTTAGATACCCGCATCTGTATTATATGATTACCATTCACATCCGCACCGTTATTATCCACTATCCACATATGAGGTAATCGGCATTTTAGATTATTTTCTAAATCTATATGCAAGATTAAATAATGCAGTTATTATTACATGCAAGATTAAATAAATTTAAATTTAAATTGTTACACAATTCATGATTATTAGTTATGAGGGTGATTGTCTCATAGAGTAATTGGGATTTAGATTACCAAAGAAAAAAAAAAAAGAGTAAATGTAATGACATATGACACTGAGATGATAATAAAAACAACTTAACATAATCTAACGGTCATAAATTTACTAAGTCGAAAACGACGTCGTTTTAGTGAATATAAAGGGAATGCGGATGCGGTTATTAACAGCTTCCGCATTCCCTAAAATTGTCATCCACATCCGCATATGCGAATATCAGATATGAACAGTTTTTATTTGCACACATTTTCACCCATACTGAGCGCTTGTCATGCTCTCCTTATTGCCATATTTAAATTTCCGAATTTATTTGTATTATATAACTATGATATAAGATTTAATTAGTTGATTCTCTTTCTCTATACATGTATTTTCTTATTACAAAATATCTAAACCATATTTTAATTTTTTTTTTTTTTAAAAAAAATCTTCAAATTAAGCTTGAGAAAAATACCACCAATTCAACCTTTAAACTCACGTATGCTTAAAGTATGTGTGAGAACAAATATTTATTTAATAAGCTGAATTAGAAACTTTTTTTTAAAAGAAATCAATTAAAAAAAAAAAGATTCTTTTCATAATTTTAAAGGTAAGAAAACAATTTAAAAAGATCCATTGTTCTGATTATTTAATTGTTATTAGTTAAATTCAGTTAGGAAATTAAGGAAATTCTTTTCAAAAAAAAAAAAATCTTTAAGGAAATCTCCAGAATTTTATTGAAACTTATGCATGAAGGAAAGGTTATGAAGGGCATTTCTAACATAATAGACAAATAGTTCATGATAATCAAATTTGACTATTATGAGCCATTTTTCATCTCTAACAGAAGAGGCAAAATAAATTTTTTTTTTCTTCTAATGTGAATAGTAAATAAACTATTATGTCTATTCACTATTCACACCATAAAGAGTTTTTTTATTATTTTCTCTATCTCTTTCTGTCTTTTTCTATTTTTTTGTACTTCTTTCATACTTTTTCTTACACAAAATAATATTTAAATATAAGTAGAAAGTATAATAGAGATTTTATTAGAGAGAATATAGAAAAAGTAATAGCTAAAATAGAGAGTTTTACTTTTTTAATAGTTACTTTGATTATTATCGCTAGAGATCCACTGACAAAGGAAAAAAACAAAATCAGAAAGTAGAAAATGTTCATCATCCATTGAAAGTTAAAGTTAAAGTTAAAGTTAAAAAAAAAAAACAAAAAACAAAACAAAAAAGAAGCACTAAACTCAGATTCCATTTGATCAGTGCCATTCACAGACGCATCCGGGGTACTTAATTAACACGCTTATTGTCGCGCATGCGTTACGTGTCGCTTGTATTCAAAGAACCCCCCAAAACGACGCCGTCTGTGTATGTTGGAATATGAAGCAAAAAAAGAAAAGTAGCTACCCCGTCAAAATGCTATCTAAAATCTTACCCGCTTTGCACTTCAATTAACTCGCGCAAACACAGAGGAGAGAGAGAGAGAGAGAGAGAGAGAGCCAAAAGAGACTTGGCTACCACTACCGAGCCCGTGCCCGTGTTTCTTCGATCCAGTACGGTCGCGTTAGCTTCTCCGATCGTACGGACACCATCTTCTCCGGTCACCAGCACTGACCCAAGTCAGCAGATCTCCCATTTTCTCCGCCAGATCCACCCCTGCAGGCCTGCAAATTGAGCCAAGAGCAAGGTAACCCCCATTTCCATTCCCAAATCTTGAAATCCCGAAAACCCAGTTATACTTTTGCATAGATCACAGCAATGGCACCCAGTACGATCCGAAAGGCTATCGGGGCAGTGAAAGACCAAACAAGCATTAGCATAGCCAAAGTGGCTGGCAACATAGCACCAGACCTCGAAGTCTTGGTCGTAAAGGCAACAACCCACGACGAGGACCCCGCTGACGAGAAGTACATCAGGGAAATCATAACCCTGACCTCTTATTCGAGAGGGTATGTCGGTGCGTGCGTGGCCACGATATCGAAGCGGCTGAGCAAGACCCGCGATTGGATTGTGGCCCTCAAGGCTCTGATGCTTGTGCACAGAGTCTTGGTCGATGGGCACCCGACGTTTGAGGAGGAGATGGCCTATGCAACCCGGCGGGGAATGCGGGTCTTGAACATGTCAGATTTTAGAGACGAGGCGCACTCGAATTCCTGGGATCACTCGGGTTTCGTGAGGTTTTACGCGGCGTATTTGGATGAGAAGGTCGAGAGCGTGGTCATTGAGAAGAGCATGAAAGGCGTGGATGAGAAGGATGATAGGTACAAGGATGAGAATGATAATGGAATGATGGGTAGGAGGACGAGGTCCTATGGGGACGTGAATGAATCGATGGGGAGGGAGAAGAGGAGAGAGACACCGATGAGGGAAATGCGGCCAGAGAGGGTTTTGGGGAAGTTGAACCAGTTGTTGAAAATACTTGATCGGATATTGGCTTGTAGGCCGACCGGTGCGGCAAAGACTAGTAGGTTGGTGCTGGTGGGTCTTTACCAGATCGTGAGGGAGAGTTTTGGGGTTTATGTGGAGATATGTGAGGCATTAGGGGTGTTGTTGGATAGGTTTATGGAGATGGCATATGCTGATTGTGTTAAGGGCTTTGATGCTTATGTTAGTGCAGCGAAGATGATTGATGAGCTTGTGGCGTTCTATAATTGGTGTAAGGATACGGGGATTGCGCGGTCGTCTGAGTATCCTGAAGTCCAGAGGATTACTGAGAAGCTTTTGGGGACGCTCGAGGGGTTCTTGAGGGAGATGGCGGGCAAGCCAAAGAGCTTGGAGAGAAGTAGGGAGGAGAAGGCGCCTGTGAAGGAGGAGGTGGTGGTGGAGCAGGATATGAATGAGATAAAGGCTCTTCCTCCGCCAGAGAATTATAACCCTCCACCCCCACCCCCACCTGAACGCGAGGCTAAACCACAACCACAGCAGGTGACTGAGGACTTGGTGAATTTGAAGGATGATGCAATCTCAGCTGATGAGCAAGGCAATAAATTGGCTTTGGCTCTGTTCTCTGGGCAACCGGCTACAAATACAGATGGTTCTTGGGAAGCTTTCCCGTCGAATGGTGAGCCTGAGGTGACATCGGCATGGCAGACACCTGCTGCTGAGATTGGTAAAGCAGATTGGGAGCTGGCATTGGCAGAATCAGCTAGTAATCTCTCGAAGCAGAAAGCTACATTGGCAGGTGGGTTTGATCCATTGCTATTGAATGGCATGTATGATCAAGGGGCAGTGAGGCAGCATGTGAGGACCACTCAACTGGGTGGTGGAAGTGCAAGTAGTGTGACACTGCCTGGGGCAGGCAAGACTGCTACACCTGTGCTTGCTCTGCCTGCTCCAGATGGGACAGTCCAGGCAGTAGGGCACCAGGATCCCTTCGCCGCATCGCTTGCAGTGCCACCTCCTTCATATGTGCAAATAGCGGAGATGGAGAGGAAGCAGCAGCTTCTTGTGCAGGAACAGCAGCTCTGGCAGCAGTATGGAAGGGATGGGATGCAAGGCCAAGTGGGTTTGGCCAAGATTGCTGCTGGTGGCTCTGGCTACTATGGCCCAAGCCCTCAACCAATGATGCCTTACGGGATGCCACAGCCAGGAGGGTACTACTACGCACCCTATTGAAATAGCTCTTGTAATGAATGGCTTGTTCTTCCCTTGATGCGGATAACTATTTTACTTCCTTGCACTGTTTCGGAAGATTTTCTATGCTCTTCATTGTTTGCCACTGTGTTCATTTCTGTACTTACTTTCGAAGCGAGTGAAAGACATATGGGGTTTGGAATAATAGAGAGTATATAGAATATAATGAAAGTGTTTGTCATCAGTTTCTCTGTCTGCAATGAAGCCATCTGTTTTTCTGTCCCTTTCTATTTCCTTGGCCATATTTTCGTTCAGACTCTTATCTCATCGAAGTCTTTTAATAGGCGGGACCTGGGGTTAGCAATTGGAACAGAAAATCCTGAGCTTGGCCTCTATCAATGGGAGATGTTCACTCCTTGTAATATACATCATATAGATAGGCTGGAGCAAAGGTATCAGATTTATCTCGCCATTCCATTAGGCTGCTCTAGCAATGCCTATCAGTCATTGAATGAGTCATTATTAAAAAAATAAAAAATAAATAGTTGATGGGCATTGCTACATCAATCTAGTAGCATTACTTTTATACAAAATTTTGCTTCACCTGGCATGGGGCAGCTCTGAATATGTTAGTGAAAACTATTCTATTTGCTTGCAACCAAAAACACTCACCTATCATAGCCGCAATTCCATCAAACCACTTGACTCACTTTCCCACATTACAACTCCACCACAACAAACAATGACATTCCCACATCAATCACCACTAGAAGAACAACCAACTTGCATGAAATGAGGCACGAATCTATGAGCTACCACCTGAGGTACAACCATTTGCAGTAGAACCACTTGACCCGCAGAAGGCCACTATCGTCCATTGCAACCTAGCCGCTTGGAGTGGAATTGATTAACCAAGATGAGGTGCCTTGCTCCCCGAGCCCATACTCCAATTTGAATTATGAGTCGAATCAATTGGGCAGTGTTGGGAAGAAAAGGATGGGCTCAAGGCAAGTCGATAGTCTGAAAGTTTGGGTTGTGGTGATTTGCTTGAAAATTGGCTTGCATAAAGAATGTATCTATTTGAAAATATATAGACTCCGAAGTAACCGCAACCAAACAGATAACCAACTATGTAAAGCAATAAAAAGAATTAACACAGATATTTGGTTATGAAATAAAAACTCTTTACACCAATGAGAAAAACCACTTTGGGACAGCTAAACCCAAGAAATTAACTATCAAAAGAAAAAGCTAATTACAAGGAGTTCGTACTCACAATCTTTTGCAGTAAGCACTCTCTTGAATTCTAACAAGCGTCTACTTGTCTTCTTCTCTCCCAAACTCATATAGAGAGTTCTTTTATTGACTTCTTTAACTAGAGCTCCTCTCCAATTAGACTTCAAAAGTTGAACGGTTACAATATAAATAAAACTCTAAGAGAAATACATACAAACATTTATTCCTAAATAATCTTTTCTTAGCACACTGAAATTCTCAACAAGAATTCTTAAAGAAACACTGTCTAGAAGCCTCTTCAAATAGGCTTTGAAAATCTTAATTCTACACAGACACGAATTTCTAGGTGGCGGTATCTGGACATGTATCAGTAAGTGAATATTTTGCTGAAGCACGTCCGGACACGTTGCCCTAGCGTCTGGACATCTGCATGAAAAATCTTCTCTGTCCGCAGTCTTCACTTCTGTGTTCGAACATTCTTGTAGATAGAGATTTTCTGTAACTTACGTCCACTGGGCCGTCCGGACATGTAGGGAACACAGACTTTTTGTAACTTGTGTCCGAACACTGCTTCTAGCTGTCCGGACAAGCTGTGGGTAAACCAAAACTTAAGGAGCATTTATTTCTTCAGAATATTTTCTACATCACTACTCTTGCCTTTCTTGATATATATTCTGCAAGACTCTCATTCTCAGCCCTTCCAATTCTTGAACAATATAATTGCAGGAATCTTCTATAAGTCTTATGAATAAACTGAGTCCCTAATATAGTAACTTTTTTATCAACAAATTTTAGCCAATAATAAAAACCAACTAACTCTCCCCTTAGCCATTCTAGGACAAAAATGGTTACAGCCCGAAAAATAAAAAATACTTCCAATTTTTGTCACAAAAAGACAGTAAACATAGTAATTTAAACTAAAGAAATATAAGTCACAATTATCATCCAAAAAAAACAACGAATATCCAAAAAATAATGCAGTCTAGAAAAACTAATTTATTTTTATTTTTTTAAACTACTACAGAAAGAAAGAAAAAAAAAAAAAAGGAGAGAAAAAAAAGAAAAAAAAGTGTCACGGCACTTGATCCCTCTGTTCTTCTGGAACGAGATGACGAAGAGTGTTCCGTACATTGATCTTGATCTGGGTCACATCTGCTTCCATGGTCTGAATGCATTGATCCATGGTCAAGAATCGATCATCTAAGGAAAGAAGGCGATTATCCATGGATTGAAATTGGTCAGTCACCCGGGTATTCATAGATTGCAGCCGATCAGTTATTTGAGTTAAAATACTCAAAACAGCAGCATTTGGTGGCTCAGTAGAAGAAGAGGAAACTGAAGGAGCGGAAGGAACTGGATCATCTTGTTCTTGGAACCGATGAACCTGAGCATTTGACTTCATTACGGTTAGCTTCCCAAAATTTCCCTCAGGCATATCCATTGGCTCATTGGCAGGGATGTTTGCTAGCTTTTTCTTGAGGATTTTCGTGATGAGTCCTCCAAAAGGCAGTGC
Source organism: Alnus glutinosa (assembly GCF_958979055.1). NCBI lineage: Eukaryota > Viridiplantae > Streptophyta > Magnoliopsida > Fagales > Betulaceae > Alnus > Alnus glutinosa. The sequence goes on along the minus strand of NC_084899.1, from coordinate 7,825,174 downwards.
AATCTGATTATCCTCCTGCATCTCTATCATCATCATTATCATGTGCTTGCACATGCAAAATGGAATCTGGTTGATGATGGCGAAGATCATACGAGCCCTGTTAAGTGGAACGTCACTGTTGCGAGAAATAGGCCAGATATTCTGCATGACTATTCTAGCCAACAGATGCTGAGGAGACTGTAGAAAGTCGATGGGAATACTATTCTTGCTTTCTTCCCAAACATTTGTTCCTCTAGGATCAAAACAGCCCATAAGCTCCTCCCTTGAAGGCTGAGTCACTGAGTCAGGAAAAGGAGTGCTGATGGCATAAGAGAGTGGGATGTCGGTGACTTCACTGATGACATCGACATCAATGGTTAGTGTAGTGCCGCACACTTTTGTCTCAAAGCAAGGAGTCTGCTTGTCTATGCTCACAACTTCCAAGTTCTTGTAGAACTCATACACGAGCCTTGGATAAATGTTCACTGCATCAAAGATGCTTAGCCATCCATTCTCATTAAAAATCCGGTAGATGAAATCAAAAGGAGCAACTCGAATGTCAGGCTTCAAGACCCCATGCTCAATTACTATAGTCCTGGAATTGATGGTTGCGACTGCATCCACCTTAGACCTCTTGTGAGTGTTAGACATATCCTAAAAAAAAAAAAAATTAAAATTTTTTTTTTAAAAAAAAAATATACCCAAAAACAGACAAAACAACATATAAAAGTATATGTTTTTTTTTTTTTTTGATAAGTAATTGTAATTTTATAAAAGTATATGTTAATCTCCTGCCGGGGTAATAAAGCAATTTGGATAAAAATAAATGCCAAACTTTGAAGAAAAATTCATTTAGGCATTTTGTCGAACACTTGGGGTGCATGAGTAAAAATAGAAATAACAATATCTTGTGATAATCTAATGTGCCCCAAAAATAAACATGCACAAACATAGAACATATTCCAACCTCAGCAAACAACTAAGATGAACCAAACCAAGAACAATAAAAAAAATAAAAATAAAAAAAAATGGTTTTGAAAATACCCAACAACCCAACCTTTTGCCCTAGAATTTCAAATACTCAATAATTAAATCAAGGAAAATTCAAAGCTTAAATCCAAAGTAGAGAAGTACATACCTTGATTTGGGATGCAGAGATGAGCAAGAAAATCAAGGGATAAGCACAAAAATCGGAGAAGAAATAACCAAAATGCAACAGCATTTTCTTTAATATCCAAACTTGATTAGTATTAAGCTTCAAACTTACATTTCCCACAGCATTTTTTTCTTCGATACACTTTTCCAATTTATTTTGGATGTCATGCATCTTGGAAGTCACAGCCTTCTCCACTGCTTCTGAAATATAGCTTCCCACTTTACTTTTGGTCTCCACAAGTAGAGATTCATAATACTGGAACAAAACAAATATTAAACAAATTAACTCTTAAAGGAAAAATTTGACATGTTAAGAGGGCATATAATCTATAAGAGCATCACATGGCCAAGGTAGTACATAAGTAACATAAATACATCTACGGAGAATAAGAATCCCTGTGAAATTTCCCAGACAAAATCAACCCAAGTAGAAACTCCTACCTGTTCAAGCAATTACATCCCCTTCCATAATGTATGACAGTGATATTTGGATTTATATATATATATATATATATATATATATATATATATATATATATATATATATATAAATATATATTGTGTGTTTGGGTATTTCGGAGATTTTTTTGGGGGGGAAGTCCAATTGGGCCTATGGGCTACACAGTAAAGGTAGTCCCAAGCCATCTAATTATGCTCCCCATCCCTATCCCCAGCAAAGACATAAAATTATAGGCATTCAACTGCATTTCCACCACAGCTATCATGTCAAATGATATATATATATATATGGAGAGAGAGAGAGAGAGAGAGAGAGAGAGAGAGATGTTAAATATATATAGAACAAGAAGAGCTCAGCCTAGAAAACAAAAGAAAAACAGGTAGAAATTTCATGATCTATTTATAAACTAATGAGTGAATATCACCAGTCACGTCCAGCAAGGGTTGGGGAGAAAAAAGAATGAAGGAGGAAAAGATATGGGATAGGGAGAGGAGGGTGGAAGGAGTAGGGATCAATTTGTTAACTTGTCTTTGATTATCCAGTTGAGTTGCAAGAAGACCGTTGTACTCATCCACAATCTGTTGTCAGGCACGTAAATTGAAGATTAGTGCATGCCTATAGGAAAAGAGGAAAAGAGGAAAAGGAATCTTTTTTTTTTTTTTTTTTAAGTAATCGAAATATCATTAAAAAGCAAAAAGTGCAACCCAAGTATATAGGAAATATACAACAGAAACACCTAACTAGGAGGAGAAAAAAAAAAAAAAAAAAAATCATGAAAACTAAACAAATTAGAAAAGACAAACGCAGTTGTCCAAAGGTAAAGAGTGTTGAAGAAAAAAGACTTAAGCTCCACCACTGTCTTCTTGCGGCCTTTGAAACTTTTATCATTTCTTTCTCTCCAAACTCCACAAATGCCCCCCCCCCCCAAGCAAACAAGTCTAGTACTCAATTATGCATAATCCAAGACAGCCTAGCAGGACCGAAGATACCATTCTATAAGGCACAAGCAATCTCACAATGGAGAAGAACAAGAAAGTTCATGGTACCAGACATGAAATAACCCATCGCCTCAAAATATTATGGATATTAGAACTTCATATTGAAAGGTCCAACTCAGTCCAACCACCCAAGTTGTACCAGACATGTACAAGCGTAGCATCACAGTTCTAAATACTCTATTCGAGTAATAATAAATTATTAGCATATCTAAAACTTGAGATAGTGGGTGTAATCCGAAAAAAGATTCATAAGTAACTTTAGAAAGCAATTATAATAAGAGAATCATACAGCATCAACTTTGCTACTAAAGAGGGTCCCACTTATTCCAGAATCCTCGCTACATCCACTAGTACCACAATCGCCTTCAAATGACATACAATGAGAGTTCGTCTCTGCCAACTCGCCATCAACTTTGGAATGACTCAGTCGGTGAACATAAACACTACCAACATAATCCCAAATTTTTTGTGTTTGCATATCAAGAGTGTAGCAATGCTGCGTATCCATCCAATGCCTCATGGCATGGCCTTCCGTATATCTAAAAAAAGAGATAAAAATTGATAGCTATGATCACGAAGACACCAAAAGAGTGTAGTCAAATATAAAATAAAACTTAGGTTTTAGTGCTTGATCACTTTAGAGTCTTGTTTTTTTTTTTTTCTCTTTTTTTTGGTGAGGATAAGGTAAGTATTATATCCAATAGGAAACTGTATAAAAGCACAGAGGCATACCCCAGCAGAATGAAACTCGTTTAAGAGGGCATGCCTCGTCGCCATAACTCAAAGAGACAAAATACCCAATAATCTATCTAACACCTCCTCCGAGAACCTTCATGATCATTGAAGCCATCTATTAGCTTGAGATGGTTCAATGAACGTAGAGGGTTTCGATTCTAACCCTACCAGAAAGAAAATATCCTAAATAAGAAGCCAGAGTTAGTTTATTACCTTCCACATCCCACAAAACCACATATCATGCACACCCAAAGGTTCTCCAATGTTCCACAGACAGAGCAAGTTGGTTTCTCATCTTGCTGCTGACAGAATCGGCAGACCTGAAAGTAAATTGAAAACCATTTTCAATATGGTTACCCCAGCATCCAGCCACTTCTATTGGAAATACGATTAAAGACATCACTAGATAAGGCAGATGCTAGGGCTATCAACTCAAGATAGCATGCACTATAAGCTGGGGAAAAAAAACTCAAGGTAGCATGCACCTTAAGCTGAAGCAAATGTCCGTATTGTACCCTAACTTCCATAAAATAATGCCAGTTAAAATCATGAGCATGAACTTGCATAATACATTTTCTTTTAATCCAAACAGTAATTTTAGCAGAAGTAAACATGATACTTTTGAGCCTAATTCCACTATAGTTGCACAAAAAAGTTGTGATTGTTTTTGTCAAATCTATATGGGGTATGCATCCCAACTAAAATACAGCATGACAGGGATGACAAATTGTGGGCTTCATGATCCTCAAAAGGCTCTAAGGATATTGGAGCTTCAAGATTAACACAAAACGGCCAAAAAGAAAAGATTCCAGATCAGAAAGGCGTCAAAGCAACAACACTTTTTCAGGCTGTATGATAGCATTTGAGAATTTGAGAATTCTCAAAGAAACAACATGACCCTGCCTTGTACTAACATCACCTTCTTGACATCCATAAAGCATTTGAGAATTCCCAAAGTCAAGATACCGGATACAATAAATTGTTGGAACTACATGCTCATCAAAAACTAACTTGTGTTAACAATAACTTTATTTAATTAAGTTCTCCAACCTAGAACATAACACCAAAGAGGAAATGTTCATGGAATCGAGAATCAGCTCACCTGGCAAGACAAATTAGTCCTTTTTGAAATGCAGGGACACTGAAACGAATGGTCACAAATTGTACTCAGTATTCCACTAGTGTCTGGGTCCAATCTCTCTAAAATTCAAACACCAAATTCAAAGAAACCATACAAACATCAATTCCCAAGAGTCTCATCATTCTACAAAAAAAATGTAGCACAATATGCACTCTTTAATACAAACCAAAACAGAACAGAAACAGAAAATGTAACTCACCAAGACACACTGGGCAAGTAGGTAACTCCGTACACCCTGCGGGAGGTGTCCTGGCTATCTCCACTGATTCCGTGTACTCCACAGACATCATAAACATAATATGGCATACCTCAGCCTAAAAAATCAACCATTATAAAAATGAAAAATGAAAAAACCAACACACATATCAATGAGTCCAATCTACAATGCTTGCAATCAAAACCAATAATACAAGCAAAGCTCATCATCTACCTCGCCTGGTGAGAACTTCTTTCCATTAAAATTGCAATAAAATCCATCAGCTGTTAACTGGTTGGCAAGCCTTATCAAGACACTGTACCGATTCTCCATCCCATCGCTCCTAAGAAAAAATTCAAGAATTCAAAAAAAAAAAAAGAATCAAATTTTGTGTACCCAAGTATAATCCCTTGGTAATGGTCCCCAAACCCAGTGTTAACCTAATAAGGCCATCTTGCAAGCAACACTACAGTTAAGTCAGGCCGATCAAGACTAGGCAATGGGCATACCAGTCCAGGACAACAATGTCTACATAAGACCATAGTCGGGCCAGGTGTACCTTAACCAACTGACGATATAAGGGAGCAATTGCCTAACGAAGTGGGTTCATAGAATCAAATCAGTGATTCCTGAACTCTCCCCCAATCCCGTGGAAACACTCCATAAAAGAAAGGGGAAGAGTCCACGCACTATTCTCTCCCCAAATAACTCTATGAATTTCCTCCCCTTCCTCACTAAAAAAACCCTGACTTAGCATGGGAGTGTTCCCGTCGGCACACACCGTGAGGTCACCCGCCCTTGTTATCCTCCCCTTTGCAGGTTCATCGGCCTGGAGTACAGTATCCAATAAACTCATTCTTTAAATTGTTTCCACTTCATCATTTTTTCTCAGTGACCAAACACAGAAATTAGGATTGAATTGAAATTCAGATTCACAAATTGAATTATAAAACAGAACTGTGAGTAATTGGGGAAGAGCGTACCTGATGAAAAGGAGCTCGGAGACGGTGTCGATCCAGGCGCCGCAGAAGCGGATGAAACCATCGAATGAGAGGTAGTTTGGTACGGAAACGACGAAGAGGACCGTGGATCGGGAGCTAGGGTTTGGAAGTGACGAGAGAGACGCACTTCGGAAGAGGTGCGCTACGCCTCTGCGTTGGCTGAATTTTGAGCCAGGGTTAGGGTTTGATGGACTAGTGGTCGACCTGAACTTGGTGATTTCCAATGCCAGAGGGTGCTTGCTGTCCACTTGGACTCGGAGGAAGAACATGGTCGCTTGGCTGAGTCGAATCGGCCAGCAGAATCAGTTGAGACTTGAGAGAGAGAGAGAGAGAATTGGCCCTGTTTACTAACTCCTTCCCCTTTCCCTTCTCCTCCCCTCCCCCCATTTCTCCTGACAGTAAAGCACAGTCCATGGGTCGAAAGCTATGCCTTTCGGCAGGAGGCTTTTTAGCCTTTTGATTTTAATATTCCGACGTCTCATCACTTTCCCATTTTACCCAAACGCAATGAAACAAGAGTTGCAGACTTTTTAGGGCTGAGAAAGTTCGAATACTGTGCATTTGTGTTTTGGCAGGACGGTATTATTCCATTACATTGGGGTAAAATGGAAAAATAATGAGACGTGAAGCTTAAGAAGCTTCACTCTTAAGCTTCCCCTCTCAATATTAAATAAATAAATAAAAGACTAAAAAGCCTCCTGCCAAAAGGCAGGCACATACTTCACTGTCAGGGGAAATGGGGGGCGGGGAGGAGAAGGGGGTTAGTAATCAGGGCGCAGAGAGAGAGAGAGAGAGCGGAAACTGGCTGTTAGAGTGTTACAGACTACAGTTACGGTGAGTTAAAAAAGAAAAAAGAAATTAAGAAAAAGAGAAATGCTATAATTATAATTTATGAAAATTACACTTAACTCCCTAAACTTTTATTACTTTTACAATTTATCTTCTAAAGCTTAAAAACTCTAAATTTAGTGTATCAAATTTTAAAAAATTTACAATCTTATACCTCCGTTAGGATTTTCCTTTAAATCTTAACGGAAAAGTAAGAAATTTTCAAAATACTTTCATTTTTTTACAATAAAAAATAAAAAAATACTGTGATTTAAGGATCATTTTGTAATTTTATAAAGTTTACAAAGATATTATGGTCATTTTACCATTTAACAATTTGATTTAACCCAAAATCATAACGGGAAAGATGAGAGTACAAAAAATTAAAAATTTGATACAGAAAATTAAGAGTTTTTAATTTGAAAGGAAAATTGCAAAAATAATAAAAGTTTAAGAAGTAAAATGATTTTTTTGAAAAAAATAAATAAAATTATGGAATATTCACCAAACGAAATTCACTTTGACATTCTTAGAGCATTTGTAATGAACTAGTCAAAATTTAAGCGAATTTTGGCTAAAAAATTCACTTTTGTTATTTTAGCTTCCTACTTTTCAAAAGCCCTAAATACTAGACTCTCTAAATATTCTCTACTTTAAATAAATACTATTTTTTTATTAGTTTTAAAATAGCCACTTTTCAACCAACCAAAATTGAATTACCCAACCCGACTCTTCGGTGGCAGCCTCCGACGGATCAGAGATTGGCAAAGATGGGCAAGAGAAACCACATCCCTCTCAGCAATTTCGTCAAACACTTTGCGCCCACAATCCAAAAGCTCACATTTCACATACATATCAATCATAGTATTGCCATCATACAAATCAGAAGCAAACCCACCAATCAAAATCGTCTGCGCATGAATTTGGTATCAGCATAAACATAACATACCAAGCAAACCCACCAAGGGCATCAACATAACATACCAAATCAAACTATCTCCGGTGAGCAAGCGCAAGCAATGGCGTCAAACACTGTGAGTACATAGTCATTTTCGACGCTGATTTCTGTCCTAAACTGGACTATCTCTGGCAAGCCATCCCCTTCTTGGTCCACAACCCCCAAATTGCGTTGGTTCAAGGACTGATTGCGTTGTCAAAGAGACGAGTTCACTACAAATGCTCTTAACTAACCTTTTTATTAACCCTTATAAAATATCTAGGCGAACCTTAAAGACTTAAACAGGATTTATAAAATATCTTGACGAACCTTAGAGGCTTAAACAACCTCTGTTATGAGTGACTTATTTATTTTATAGTTTAATGCTTCGTTTGTTTCAGCGTAAAATGTTTTTTAGAAAATATTTTCAGCATTTTTCGGTGTTTGGTGGGGGCAAAAATAATGATCGACGAAAATCATTTTCAGTTTAACCGTTAAACCCTCGACCAATGATGCCTTACGGGATGCCACAGCCAGGAGGGTACTACTACGCACCCTATTGAAATAGCTCTTGTAATGAATGGCATGTTCTTCCCATGATGTGGATAACTATTTTACTTCCTTGCACTGTTTCGAAAGATTTTCTATGCTCTTCATTGTTTGCCACTGTGTTCATTTATGTACTTACTTTCGAAGCGAGTGAAAGACATATGGGGTTTGGAATAATAGAGAGTATATAGAATATAATGAAAGTGTTTGTTATTAGTTTCTCTTTCTGCAATGTAGTTTCCATACGGGCTATGAAGGGCTGTATTCGATCCGAGTTGAGTTGAGTATTGAATGTTCAAACTTGGTTCATTTAATTTTATTTCGAACACGAGTTGAGCTCGAACTTATCACCAAACGAGATATTCTGTTCAAGCTTGACTTGTTTAATTTTATTTCGAACACGAATTGAGCTCGATCTTTTCACGAGCTGCTCAATTAGCTTATTCATTTTTTATATAAAGTAAATACCATGATTGCTTATATTTTCATAAATCCATACTAATCATTAATTAATTAAGAATTGTTAAAATTTTATTATTTGAGTTCATTAAATAAATTAACTTGAATCTTAAATAATATAATCTCGAGTTTATATGTATGTATATAAATTCATTATGCACATGCACAAATTACATGTGTGCAGGCACACACATATAACAATACATACTCACAAACACACTCATGTACACACAAATCTATAAAATTAAACTCACAACAATAATTCAAGTTATATCTATCATATTAGGAAGATTATTCATTTTTACTTAAGATGTTCTTATTACAAAATTAAATAATACGAATTTTTTTTTTTTGTAAAAATGAAGTTATATGAGTTTATATAAGATTATCCGAGTCGAACCAAGTTTATATGAGTATGTCTCATTTAATATTCGAACATATTATTGTGTTCACGAACAACTCATTTATTATTCAAACCGAGACCGAATTGAGTTTAACCGAACCGAACAGAGCTGAGTTCACGAACAACTGGCTCATCTTACACCCCTAATGAGGCCATATGTTTTTCTGTCCCTTTCTATTTCCTTGGCCATATTTTCATTCAGACTATCTCATCGAAGTCTTTTAATAGGTGGGACCTGGAGTTAGCAATTGGAACAAAAAATCTAAGCTTGGCCCTCTGTCAATGGAAGAATGGAAGATGGTCACTTCTTGTAATATACATCATATAGATAGGCTGGAGCAAAGGTATCAGATTTATCTCGCCATTCCATTAGACTGGTCTAGCAATGCCTATCAGCCATTGAATGAGTCATTATTAACAAATTAAAAAAAATAAAAAATTAAGGGTTGATGAGCATTGACACATCAATCTAGTGAGATGAGAGTGTAGTATTTAGCATTACTTTTATACAAAATCTTTGCTTCACCTGGCATGGGGCGGCTCTGAATATGTTAATGAAAACTATACCCCTTGCTTGCAACCAAAAACACTCACTTATCATAGCCACAACTCCATCAAACCACTTGACTCACTTTCCCACGTTACAGCTCCACCACAACAAACAATGGCATTCCCACACCAATCACCGCTAGAAGAACAACCAACTTGCATGAAATGAGGCACGAATCTACGAGCTGCCACCTGAGGTACAATCATTTGGAGTGGAACCACTTAACCCAGGCGGAGGGCCACTACCGTCCATTGCAACCTAGCCACTTGGAGTGGAATCGATTGACCAAGACGAGGCACCACTTGCTCCCTGAGCCCATATTGGGTTGCTCTGCCACTACGGTGAGGAGGTCGAAAACATTAGAGCTAATTGTGAGGAGTTGGGGAGGAAGGAAGTAGTTTGAAAATTTGAGAAAAACGAAACCTGTAACTGACGATAAGGCTGTTGAAAATGACTCGATTAAAGACTCCAATTTGAATTATGGTCGGATCATTTGGGTTGTGTTGGGTAGAAAACAGTGGGCTCAAGGCAAGTCGATAGTTTGAAAATTTGGGTTGTGGCGATCTACTTGAAAATCGGCTTGCATGAAGAATATATCTATTGGTGCAATTTCTGTGACACTTTTCCCATGAAGATCTGTGACCACCACAGTTACCAGATGATAGAGCTAAGATGGAACCTTCATTGAACATTGTTGGTTCTATTCCTACGAAATAGGAAGCTCGTCAAAGAATCCTTGGCTGGAGCCGAAGACACTCTGATGCGTAAGTTAGCATGTTAGTTTTTTGAAGTATATAAGTGGAAAATTTTTCTTATCTCTCTATTTACCTCGGTTCCTCCTTTTCATATACTGTTCATATTGCAAATGAAGTTTATTCCTCCATCCTACAAATTTTGAAATTGGAAACATGATGCAGCCTTTGATGTGACTAGATGCCACTTGTCGACAAAAAGAGAGATTCCCATACCTTGTGTGTAAGGATTTGTGTGGGCTCGAGGTCTACTTGGACTGATGAAACGTATACTTTCCTTAGCATTTGGAGGCTCAAGGAAGGGTGGTTTGAATTGCTTCGATCCCCATTATGGCGAACGCAGTCGGCAAACGTGGGAGATGGAATTAAGGGTTATTCCATTATTCTGTTGTGATTAGTGATCGATAGCCTGATTGTGCGACTAAATGATAAGAAGACTGATGTCAAGTCTCGATCTTTAAAGGGGCTTCGGACACGGTCTTCAACTATTGATGGGACAATAAATCACTAACTCGTTAGTTAGAGAGCAAAAAAAAGTCTATATATACATTATTAAAAATTGCATGTAAGGGATGTAAAAAACTTAAAGATCCATTAGGAGGTGTTAGGTGAGGTTGATACGTTTACTTGACTAACTGAGCTCGAGATATCTAAAGGCTTTTTGGCAGTAAGCATATATATATATATGACTTGCTCCTTTCGGTTTTGATCAGAGCCCTTTTGTAGTTTGTATGCATATATATACAGTTTTCTAAGCCTCACACGATTTTTTTTAGGGTGACGAAGTTTTACGTGTTGAATTTGAAAAAATTGGCATGGAATGGGTGGTGTTACATGCTTTCTTTGCATATTTGAATGAGTTTTCAAGAACATCACTTTGTCACCATTTCTTGGTTATTTTATTGTGATGGTGGTTGTGAATATGACCCAAAGAGACCAATTGATATATAACTTTTAAAATATGCATCCAAAATTTCAATGCCTATTTGAAAATGGAGTTTTTGTTGGGGTTTTCATTCTTAGCTAAGAGCAAACCTTTGAATTAATTGTTATTAAATTAAATAAATTCAATGAATCAACCATTGTTGAATGAATATCGAATAAAATTTATAGAATTATAGAATCAAATATGTTACTACAGTTTTCGGTATGACGTAAACATAATACGTTCCTTAAGCTTTTCAAGATATTTGCAAAATAACAAACACTAAGAGACCTTTTCGAGGATCTCGCTTCGATGCCTAAGTCAGTTTATGAGAGAAAAAACCTGCTTAATTGCCCAAATTCAGTCTTAGTTTATACCTGGAGCTTGGACCTATTTATAGGCTTTTTGATGTGGTTGGAGAGTGCTGAGGATCCCGAATTTTTCGGGATCCACGATCTCCTCTCCAAATCTCTCGAGATTCTTTCATTCTTATCCTCCAAGCGAGATCTCTTCTTGAATATCCGAAAATTATCTTCAATCCCGAATTTTCAGGGGCTGGGCATGATCTCTGAGTTATAATGTCTACCTTAGTTCGTGGGATTCACATCTAGAATATCTAGGATGCGGTTTGAAAAATAATAATTGAACCCTAATTTAAGTGTGTGTGTGTGATCAACAATTCACCAAAATATAAATGTGGAAAAGTAAATAAGAGAGATATTTTGGTGACGAAGTGAAAACTCTTATCTAAGAGAAAAACCGCTCTGGGGCAGCCAAACCTAAGAAACTCACTATTTAAAAGACAAAGCTAGTTATAAGGCAGTAATATTCACATAACCTGATGCAGTAGTCGTACCTCTAATTTTGACACGTACCTATACATGAACGCTCCCCAACTAGACCTCTTGTCTAAAAGGGTCTTTAATGGACTCTTTTAACTTAGGGCTCCTCCCTAAACTAGATTTCAATGGGTTGATCAAATCACATGAATAAAACTCTAAGAGAGTTAATTGATTTCACAATCTCTGCCTAAACACCATCTCTTAACACAATGAATTCAGTACCGAATTCTTACAAAATGGTAGCCTAGAAGTAAATAGACTTTGGAAAACCTAATTTGACACAAACTCGAATTTCACTAGGCGGCGTCCAGACTAGGACAGAGGACGTCCAGACGTCAAGCAACAACCGACTTCAAATAACACGCTTTTCTTTAGAAGTCTTTAGTAGCGTATTCAGACGACGTAGCCTTAGCATTCGGATGGTTGCATGCTGTCTTCACTGTTCATAGCCTTCAGTTTGTTGTCCGGACACCTGTGCGAACAGGTGCTCTTGGGAGTTGATGTCAGCTGGGTTGTCCGGACATCTGTGCGAACATATGCTCTCTTTGATTGGTGTTTGCTGAGGTGTTTGAACACTTCTTCGAACATTGATGGGTGTTCGGATGCTTCCTTTGGCCATCCGGATGGTCACAATGAAAATCGCCTTTCTTGATATTTGTGACACTGAACTTGTCATATTAAGCATTTTCCATATTGGAGAAAATATTCTAAATTAACTCGGAAAAATTCTTTGAATTACGTCTTTCTTGTTTCAGTAGTACCTTAATATGGTAGTGATTATGTCAACATAATGTAGCCAATAAACTAACATGGTTGATGCCTGATTTTCCGAGACTGGCCTGTCTCAGGCCTTGGCTGGCTAACTCGAATCTCGGTCTCGGGATGTCTGTATTCCCAGGACCCAATCTGATCATACCTCTTTCCTTATATTCTCAGGAATATCTGCTCGATGTCTACCTTTTCGGATTGGACTATCCCGAGAGTCTTGCTATCTTTGCTGCTTAGTACCTGTCTCTTGAGATGGGATGAGACTTTCCCAAAAGTTCTGTTGTTTCTCAATTTTTTAGGTGGGTATTGACCCGAAGGCTAATCTGAACAAAATCATTCTCAACAAAATATAAACTCCTCTCTTTCTTATTTTCTTATTTATTTATTTTTGGTAAGTAACGTAAACCTTTCTCGTTCGACCGAAAAAGAAAGAAAAAAGCAAACCCATTTCATCCCAAAATCCCTCTCCCTCGTCAGGCCATGTGGAACCCTGTGGTGGTCCTGGACAACGGAGGGGGCCTCATCAAGGCCGGCCTGGGCGGCGAGCGTGACCCCACCGCCGTCCTCCCCAACTGCCTCCTCCGCCCCGTCTCCTCCAAGAAATGGCTCGTTCCCCCCTCCACTTCCTCCTCCCACGACGACTCCTTCGACTTCACCTCCGCCGCCGTCCGCCGCCCCCTCGACCGCGGCTACCTCATCAACCCGGACCTCCAGCGAGAAATCTGGGCTCACCTCTTCTCCTCCCTCCTCCACGTCAACCCCTCCCAGTCCTCCCTATTACTGACCGAGCCCCTCTTCGCCCTCCCCTCCGTCCAACGCGCCACCGACGAGCTCGTCTTCGAGGATTTCAACTTCAAAGCCCTCTACGTCGCCGACTCGCCTTCCCTCGCCCATCTCTACGAGGCGAGCCGCCGCCCCCATGTCGGCTCCCGGGCCGCCCAGTGCAGCCTGGTGGTGGACTGCGGGTTCTCCTTCACCCACGCCGCCCCCGTGTTCCAGAACTTCACGCTCAACTACGCCGTCAAGCGCATTGACCTCGGCGGCAAGGCCCTAACCAACTACCTCAAGGAGCTCGTCTCCTATCGCGCCGTCAACGTCATGGACGAGACCTTCCTGATGGACGACGTCAAAGAGAAGCTCTGCTCCGTCTCCCTCGACGTCGCGCGTGACCTCCACATGGCCAGGTTCGTATGTTTTTTTGATTTGCCGTGAAACATTTGCGGTGGCTCGGAGTAGTTGAAATTTCGTTCTGTGTAGGAAGTCTGGGAAGGAAAACTTGTTGAGGTGCACGTATGTGCTTCCAGATGGTGTTACGCACACCAAGGGCTTTGTTAAGGATCCCGACCAAGCACGGAGGTACTTGTCTGTGACGGACGGCGACCCACCTTCAGAATTCGGAACTAAGGGGGACATGGATCACTTGGAGGTTACAGAGAGGCCTGAGGACCGAAAGAGAGTTGATTTAACAAAAAATGTACCAGTGTTTCCCATTTCCTTGGACAAAGTCATTTCCTGTCTCTTTTTTTTCCTAATTTTGTTTTTATTTTTTGATTGTGTGCAGGAGTTTGAATTGACAAATGAACGCTTCCTTGTCCCGGAGATGCTCTTCCGTCCTTTGGATCTGGGTCTGTATCATGTTCCAATCTCTGTAATGGTAGACTATATTTTCAGGTTCTTTATGTGAAAGCAAATTGTAGAAACTTTGTTGGTGGTGAGATTGCTGGATGGTTAGATTTCTGTCTGTTTTACTAATTATAGTCTAGGGTAGTGACTATCTTGATTGTTCAACTTTCTTTTACATGCTTCCTTGAAGGCGTAGAATTGGAAAGAAATTGATTGGGCAAATTTTATTGTAGAAAATTTGTTGGTGGGATGGTTATGAATGATTAGATTTCTGTCTGTTTTAGTGTTTATAGTCTAGGGCAGGGACTATCTTGATTGTTCAACTTTCTTTAAGTTACTGTTACGTGCTTCCGTGAAGGCATAGAATTGGAAAGAAATTGATTGGAAATGTTGTGAGAAACAAAATCTTAATCGCCTTGGAGGTTTGCCTGGTCTTTTTGATGTTGTTTTAAGAGTTGCTGACTTGAACCTGTTTATGCAGGAATGAACCAAGCTGGACTAGCTGAGTGCATTGTTCGGGCTGTCAATTCTTGTCATCCTCATCTTCACCCTGTACTCTATGAAAGGTGTTCTTACAAAGTCTTGGGAGCTCTTAAACATCTCAATATTTCCTCCCCTTTCTTTAATTTCATGTTCAAATACCAATGTCTGTTTGAATTTCGTGTTTGGGCAGCATTATTTTAACTGGTGGAAGCACATTATTTCCTCGATTTGCTGAGAGACTGTAACTTCTAAAACTGTGTCATTTCTTTATAGCCAGAATTAATTATTTAAAGCATCATTCAGATTTTAGTCTTTAATATTATTGATTTACTGAATTTCAGAGAGAGGGAGCTCCGGCCTCTTGTCCCTGATGACTATCAAGTGAAGATAACAACTCAAGAAGAGTAAATTTCCATCCTTAAGAAGTATATAGTATTTTGATTTCAGAGGTTCTACTGTATCCCATTGGCTTAAAACTCTCCATTGCTTGTTCAGTCCCATACTAGGTGTCTGGCGAGGGGGATCGCTTTTGGTATCTAGTCCTGATTTCGAAGCAATGTGTGTCACTAAATCCGAATACGAGGAGCTCGGATCTGCTCGATGTCGGAGGAGATTCTTCCATTGAGTAGTTGATATCTGAAGGTTTGTGGTCTCGGTGACTATATTTTTTATGCATGTGAATTAAAATATGTGCATGTG
This sequence comes from Alnus glutinosa, assembly GCF_958979055.1. Classification (NCBI taxonomy): domain Eukaryota; kingdom Viridiplantae; phylum Streptophyta; class Magnoliopsida; order Fagales; family Betulaceae; genus Alnus; species Alnus glutinosa. The sequence goes on along the minus strand of NC_084899.1, from coordinate 7,809,691 downwards.
AATTAAAATATGTGCTGTTTGGTCGATTATGGGGGGTTAGAGATGAAGTCTTGTTCAAAGCTTTTTCAAATTTCAGATTGTTTTCAATTGGCAGAGTTAGAAATTTTGTTGATTTTCCTATGCACTTCTTGGCAAGCAAATGATGCATGACAAAAATTTCAGCCGAGTGTCTGACCATCTTATTGGCATCTCTCAGTACCACTGAACCAAAGAGGTAGAAGTTTCTTTAGTGGCTTATTTGCAAAGAAAGCAATCTGAATGAAGTTGTTCAATTCATTGGCACAAATCCATGATATTTTGGCTTCTTGGATCTGTCAGCTCAAGGATGCCCTGGGGTGATTTGAGCAGCTATCCCTCTGATACAGAGTCAGTTAATGCATGCAAATCCAGGGGAGCCATAAATTGTGTGAAAAAGGTTTAGCTCAAGTAGAAACTGCAGGTTGTAAATGCAGGATAGCAAATTCTTATTTTTGATTAGAGAAATGATACACATATATCTTTTACACATTTCCATACAACCAAGTTTTAAATCCATAATTGAATTTGTGAGACTCAATGTGGGTCTATAAATCCAATGATGAACTTGAAAATAAGATGTGTAAGAGACGTATTTATATCATTTCTCTTGTGATTAAGAAGATCCTGCGGAGATGGTGATATGCTCCTTAATGTTCTTAGAAGTGCTACCTGATATAGGCTTGCTGCTGCAGAAATTCCAAACGATGAATCATGTGTTTCTAAATCAAGGATGTTACGTTAAGAAATGTTCATTCAACTTCAGTTTCTGGTCTCCAACTGTTTGTTGTTTTACATTTGTTCGTTTGCCTAAACAAGTTATGTCTGTTTTTTTGGGCTAAGCTCCCACTGCCAGTGAACAAAGGCAGTTTTGGGTTGGAGGTGAAAACCGAGAGAGACCAATTGATACATAACCTTTTTAGCTTAGAGCATTCTTAGTAGTCTCATCAAAATAGCTTTTTAGTTATTTTGGTGAGCTAATTTGATGAAAATACTAAAAAACCACTCCCACCAGCCTCACTATTTTAACCGAAAAGTTTTAATGGGTGAAATTACTCACCAATTCTGATGAGTAATATTCACTCACCAACCCACTCACCAAATTTTGTTTCACATTTCTCTTTCACATGATCAACACACTTTTTTCTTTTTTTTTCTCTCATTTTCTTCTCCCATCTCTCACACACGATAATGTCCTTATTTTATGGATACGAAGGATTCTTTGTAAAAATATTAAATAGAGAAATAATAAAAAAATTTGAAAAATTATTATTTAAATGGAATAGTGAATATTGACTAGTTAAAATGGTGAGACTGCTAGGAGAATTTTAATAAAGTGGTTCACTAGAATAGAAAAAAGTGTTTTTTAGTTATTTTGGTGAGTAAAATTTGGTGAGGCTACTATGAATGCTCTAATCAAGTATACATTTTTAAAAGCGATAATTGTTTTGTAAAAGTTTGCAGTTGAATGGACAAGAAGATAGAGAAATAGCTTTCTATTGGCAATTGCCATACAAAAATACTTTGGGGGAAACTTTATTTAACTTTCTTTCGCTTTTGTAATTATTTTTTTAAATTTTAAAAACTCTCAATTTAGTGTATTTGTTTTTTAATTTTCACCCATTCGCTAGAATTTTTTGTTAAATTTGTAATATTTTCAATATTTTTTTTTTTAGAGGAAAAAATTCAAAGATTTATATGTGGGTATTTTTAAATTTCGTTAAATTTTTGCAATTTTTCTCTTTTATTTTTTTTATCCTAAAGAAATGGAGGGTATCTTGGGAATTGACACTTATTTGTTAGAATTTAATAGAAAATTCAAACGGGTTGAAATTGAAAAAAATTGAAAGATGAATACATTAAATTGAGTTTTTTTAATTTAGGGAGGTAATTACAAATTTGATAAAAGTTTAGGAGATTAAAAGTGAAATTTCTCCAAAATATTATTACAAAAGTTTTGACTGATCAAACCATTTCTCTTAAACCAGTTAAAGCCATTGCTTCTACTGCCATACATTTTCTGAGGTCGAAACATTTCACTTATCCAGAAAAAGAAAAAAGGACAAGAATACAGTTGTTAGGTGTCCAAATATTAAAATTAGGAAAAACCCCACAAAATCTCCTTTTAACTTCTACATGATTTGAATTAATCCCTCTAAAGTTTAAAAACTTTCAACTTAAATAATCGAACCTTTAATTTTTTGTAATGTCTCCCTCCACCAGGTTTTGGCATTACATCAAACGGCAAAAAGGGTCAAATGACCATTATGCCTCTGAAACTTTTATAAAATTTCAAATTAAAAATTTTAAAAAGTTGAAAAAAAAAAAAAAGTGACCCATGCTGGGCAGGGGTCTCGCATGACCCATGGGTCAACCCACATTTTTTTTTTTTTTTAAAATTAAATGAAAGAAAACAAAAAAAAAATGAGGCATTTTGGTCATTTTCGAGGCATCCATTTAACAAAAAATCCTAATAGATGGAGCACATTGCAAAAAATTAAAAATTTCATTGTTTAAATTGAGAGTTTTTAAACTTAAAAAAGATAATTTTAAAATGTGTAAAACTTCAGGAAGGTTTCGTGAATTTTTTTTCCCAAAAACTTTCGTAAGCCTGGTACAAACGATAGTATAGAGAGAAGGTTATAATACATCTTATGTTCGTTGCGCTCTTGCTAATATTTCTAACTCAACAATTGAAATAATATGCCCCTAATTTATGCTGATAGCATTTGAAACAATATTAAAAGGAAGGGAAAAAAAAAAGGCGTAAAAGAATAAATCCAGAAGATATCATCTTTTCGCAAGAAGGTGGCCACAGATAGGAATTTATGATTTGATGTAGTCTTGTTCAAAATCAAACAATATCATTTAAGTTTTCCGTAAAAAATAATAATAAATAAATAAATAAAATGATACACCTAAAATATTTAATGTCGTCTTGTACAAAATCAAGGAATAACACCGATTTTTTTTTTTTTTCCTGTGAAAAAGTGATATCACTAAGCATTCCTACCGCCCATATACTGAATATGAAGATTCTTTGCTGACAAAATTTTCTACATTACTTTTACAACTCTGTAATCAACCTTCCTGTAACACTTTCTACAAAAAAACAACTTTCCCAGAAGCCAGTCGGTTCAATTTTTAACTTAATACACTGGCTGGCGAATCCCCTCTCAAGTTGCTCAAGATCATCCGCCACCAACTGCCTATTATTGTACCGAGTAATGTTTTCGATAGTGAATCCGGCAGGTAGCACATTCGCTAGTCTTCTCGGTAAACATACTTGTAAGAATGAGAAACTTGGAGGTATAGGATGACGCCAAGTCCTTTCAGTCAGAGAATGGTTGAGAGTCCATGCACAGGTGCACCAATTTTCTCTGGTATTGCCCATAAAATTCACTTACTGCTATAACGTCTTCATTCTCTGGGTCCAAGCCAGGTAAGTTGTGCAGCTTATCCTTTGTCAAAGAACTTGTTTCATCGTCTGAATCTCCTAAATCAGCAGTTATTTCTGCATGGATTTCATGACAAGCGAGGATGAACATGGCGGCCGTGTCTGGTTGCTGTGCCTCACGAAGCGCTACCAATACCTCTTGAAGCGCACCAGCTGCTACATACAAAATCAAAGCCCTGCATTTGGCCATGTTAAGCTCAGAACAAATCCGATGAGAGAATAATATGATAAGGAGAGCTGCAGGAGAAAGATGGTGATACCGCCAAATGTTGTGTTCTGCGTGAAGAACGTGCTCAGCCCACCTTTGTAACATCCTGGATAAACAATACATAGATTCAAGAGAGGATACTAGGGCACTTAACAATCTTCTCAATAAAAACTATCAAAACAAGATTCGAATTCGAATTTTAGAATTTATAGTAGTTCATTTTTCGATGAGAATCTACATTTAAAATCCCCAGGGTCCTGTTTCACTTCTAATGAAATTGATTCTTGGCAAAGCATCTATATTTGAATGCTTGAATGTTATAAGCAAGCTGTTATTCAGCACCCTTTCATAATAAATCACATTTAACATCAGCTATAGGGAAGAGAAAATCTTAGATTTGAGAAGAAAGACTTCAAAACATGGCTTCCCAAGTGAAAAGATGATTGTGCCTATAATAATTATTACAGATCTTCAGTTATGCTTTTCCACAATATTGTTTATTATCATGAATTCCTAAAAAACAAATAGAACCTGATTAGCGTAAAGGGAATTCTTTTAAAAGGAAAAATGATTGGGCTGAGTAGGGGATGAAAATCTTGAACCACACTACTATGTGAAAAAATAAATTGTATTAGTCAGATGTCAGCATGGGTGCCCACACAATAGAAAAGCATACTAGAGATGACTATTAATTGATTGTGTACCCTACTAACACTTATCAAATCATGAAATGTGGTAGTAAAAGGTTGAGATACTGTTCCTGATATTGTGTGATGCTGTGCTTGTTTTGGTTGTGATGGCTGTGGTTTTTTTTTTTTTTTATTGTTAGCTCTGTTGTTGAGCTTTGTGTTCTAGGTTGCTTGCTGGTTTGCAAGCTTCCTGCTTGTAGTTTCCTTCTGGAACTTTGAATCCAGTTTTGACTGGAGTGTAATTTGCTGAGTCTGGTTATAAAGTTTTTAGTTCATCCAAAAAGAAAAAAAAAGGTTGAGATACTTGCGTTACACCACATACCACTAAAAAATGTTACAAAAGAAGAAAAAATCAGGCTTCTTTATTAATACAAAGGCCAGGAATCAATTAAAATAAAAAATAAAAAAGCATACTCCTGCATGTATGATGAAATATCCTATCCATAAACTAGATAGGTGCTAGATTTTGGGTTTTGATGGCCCCCATGAGTGGGAGGGGAATGTTTGAGATAACTACCAGGATTAAAATTAGAGACAAGATCACAATAAGGTCAAGGAACTAGTTTTGAACTCATCTAGTCAAAGGCCATGTCACTAACATGGAAGACAAGCCTGTGATATCAAATGAATGCACATATTGAGCTACCACAAGGAGTAAGTAACAGAGCATGAAAGGAAAAATGATTAATAAGATAAAGAAAAGCAATATGCATGACAAAAAAGCAACCCCGAATTTTTCAATGATAAGATTAAGTTACAAATCAAAAGAAGAAGAAAGAAAACCTTGAATAATCAGACCCCTTCAAATGTGTAGCAGCTAAAGTTGCAGCATCTGTCCAGCATCCAGCATCTTGTAGCTGTATAAGAGATTATATAATTATATGTGAAGCCAAAATCAAGTGTAGAATGTTGTCCACTTCTAATTGTGCTAGTATTTTGGAAATAATAGCATTTTTCTTGCACTCAACAAATTATGAAAAATTCGTCTCTGTTCCCTAGTTGCAAGAATCTTTCCTTGTATCTTTGGACGGTGGCTTTTGTGTCTCCTTTGTCGCTTAGTTTTAGCGATTTTCATATTCGTTTTTCGATTTCTAGTTAGGTGCTTTTTCTTGTATACTTCCGGTGTACTTCGGGGTGCCTTACGCTTTTAATAAGACCAGTTTACTACTTATCAAAAAAAAGAATCTTTCCTTGACCTGCAGGCGTGCTTTATATTCTGCTTCATCTTTTTCATTTTTTGACTCTGTTTAGCTAAGCAAATGTGTGTTTATAAAAGTGTAAGGTATCACCTCATAGCAAGGGACACTACCATAATAGCATTCAAGGAAACCTTCAACTTGTGTTCACTAATTGTCATCTAGGTTGTCTAATTCTATATCCAATAGCATCAGACGTTATGAATATTTAAAAAATTGACACTTACTTTCTGTGTTGACAAACAGGATCAACTCCCACTCATGAAGCACCATGATGTTCATAGATTTCTATGGCTTGTTCTATCATTTAACAATTTAACTGTCTTGTTTCTCTTATATGCCAAATTGCACTTAGTTGGATGAATCTAGGGTACACGGGGATGCAGGGTCTTCTCATCTTAGGTATTTAGCTATTTTATGCTCATGTTCCTTTTTTTCCAGATAAAATGACTCCATTTGTAAGGTCTCTCTCTAATTTAAACAATCCAAGTAAAGTAAAAGGTGTGGAGAAGGGAAAAGGAGGGGGGGGGGGGAATGATTCTTCAAACAAGGCCAACATTCTGCAAAGTTTTATGAATATATCTTTAGAGCCAACGGAACTTTGATTGCTAGTTTTAAACATATGGAGAATGACTAGAGAAAATTCCTGCAAGACAAGATCCTAACCTGAGAACAAGCTTCCTGATACCTTCCAACAGCACAGAGAAGATGAGTGCCCGATAGTGACCTATCAGTCCTGACCATGTTGGCTGCAACAACCTAATTGATAATATGACAGTAAATTAGTAACTAAAATATGTGGAAAATTATACCATTTTATTCCCATCACCACTTGTGATTTGATAGTGAGCAGAAGCATAAAACCCTCACCTTAACAGCAAGTTCAAGAAGAGACCTTGACACAGCAGAAGAAAGAGCAACTGCACGTAGAGCATTTGCATAGAAGTAAGAACTCTCTGGCGGAGTGGAAAGCAATAAACTAACTGCAGCTTCCAAGTTTCCAACTGAGACAAGCCTGATCATCAGGGATAATAGTACAAGTATCAGAAGATGCGAATCTACAACTAAAATGCAGGAGCCTAACAGAGACAAGCTAGAAGTAATATGATGTTAGACGATTCACTATTTGTAGCAAGAATGTAAATGTCATGTGTAATAGGACCTGCATGTAACGGGAACAAAGGCCAAAGCTAGTACCTATTATGAGGGATGCTGATTATCTAAAGCTCTAACTTAATTTGCAGATATCCAATTCAGTTGAAAGACATGGCCCCTTTTATTTCAGATTTCACTAGTTCATTATTTGCTAAAATTCTCGAAGCCAGTGGACACAACACAAAAGAAGCTCATGCAAACAGGAAGCATGGGCTACTAAATTTAGGAAGTCCAGGTCTGTTTGTCAAAATATTCTCCAAGAGTTTTCTGTTTATAGTTTGAAAAACACACTTTTCTCAAATACATTAACAAACAACTCAAAACACAACGCTCGGAGAATATTTTGACAAACAGCTCTGGACTTCCTAAATTTAGTAAGAAAATTTATTTTATGAAAATTTTCACAACTTCTTGCAGGAATATTTTGAGAAAACAAGTGCTTAACTTTGCCTAGGTAGGAACTAACTCATTTTTAAAAAATAATAAATTTTATATTTTAAAGAAAAAAAATAGAATGGCGTGTGGCCACCTCTCTCCTCCATTGAAGGTGGCCACACAGCCACTATTTATTTATTTTTTTAAAAAAAAGAATAAAAAAAAAGAAAAACATTTATAAGGAGTCAGCTCTACATCCCTCTGCTTTTTCTCGAAATAAGCAAGTGTACTCCATAGAAAACATTTTCTCAAATGTGGACCTCACCAAATAACACTTCCCAACCACCGAAAAATGTTTCTCACCTTTATGTCACGTTAAAACACTTATTAAGAGTACCCTTGCCAATGTGCCTACTTACTTTTTGTCTCTGTTCCATCTCCCGAGGAGTGTTGCTGCTCGTTTAGAGAAGCTTTAACGGGATTTTCTTTGGGGTGGATTGGGTGAAGAATCTAAAATTCACTTGGTGAGGTGGTTGAAAGTCTGTTCCTCAATTTCAGATGGAGGGTTGGGTATTCGGAATTTGTTGTTGTTCAACTATGCTTTGTTAGGTAAATGGTTGTAGCGGTATGAGATAGAGAGAGAAGCTTCGTGGAGAGTTGCGGTGGATGCTAAGTTTGGTAGTTTGTGGGGTGGGTGGTGTTCACGCAAGCCGGTAGGTGCTCATGGGGTGGGGCTGTGGAAGAATATCAAGAAAAGGTGGAGGATTTTCTCTGGTCTCTCTAGATTGGAGGTGGGGGATGGGGCTAGGACAAAATTTTGGCATGATCTGTGGTGCGGGGATAGGGTGTTGAAGGAAGCATTTCCTATTCTTTTTGGTATAGCTCGGATGAAGGATGCTTCCGTTGCGGATAATATGGAGGTTTTGGGCAGCTCTATCCAGTGGAATGTGAGCTTTGTTAGATAGGCGCATGACTGGGAAGTGGGTGTCTTTGCATCATTCTTTCATGTGTTGCATTTAGCCAGGGTGAGTAGAGATCATGCTGATAGGCTTAGGTGGGTCCCTTCCAAGAAATGGGTGTTCAAGGTTAAGTCCTATTTCAGCTCCTTGGCCGGCTGTGAGGGTAGTCATTTTCCTTGGAAGAGTGTGTGGAAGACTCAGACTCCTTCGAGGGCGGTGTTCTTCGGGTGGTCGGCAGACCTTGGAAAGATTCTTACAGCGGATAATCTCAGGAAGCGAAAGATCATAATTGTGGATAGATGCTACTTGTGCAAAAGAGACGGGTAAACTGTAGATCATCTTCTTCTTCATTGTGATGTGGCTACTACTTTGTGGAATCATGTCTTTTCTAGGTTTGGTATGTCTTGGGTTATGCCTAGGAGAGTTGTTGATTTATTCGCATGTTGGTGGAAGGCGGGTAGGTCAAGGAGTGCTGTAGTTTGGAAGATGGTGCCTATTTGCATTCTTTGGTGTGTTTGGAAGGAGATAAATTTTAGGTGTTTTGAAGACTTGGAGAATTTCATGGAGAATTTTGTTGCTTCGTTTTTTCATACGTTGTATCTTTGGATGGAGGCTTTTTTGTTTCCCGTGTCTATTAGCTTTTCTGATTTTCTTGTTTGTTTTTCTTTGCCTTCTTAGGCGTTTCCTTGTGTATCCTTCCAGTGTACTTAGATGGGCGCCTTACGCTTTTATAAAATATCATTTACTTATAAAAAAAAAAAAACACTTTTTCAAACTAAAAACAAAAAACACCTATCCAAATATACTAACAGCCCAGAATTCTGCTTTCTTCTTTTTTCATTTTTAATTTTAGAATGTGTATATGTGTTGGCAAAGTGGGGGGACAGCTGATGGTACTCGTAGGCATGCATTGATCTATCCTTGAGATGCATGTCCACATGAAGCATATCCTTGTAGCATAGCGAGTGATGGGTAATTGGCCAGTATATGCATGGTCTTACTAACTACTCAACTTAAGGCAGCCAATAAGAAGCTCAGATAGCTAATGTTGATATGCATGATTCTCTGCGAAACGGAGAAAGATTTAGAGATATGGTTACTTGAAAAAAGTGCATCTCTGCCATAGAGATAGGAGTTCAGCTCTATGCTTAGTAGTGAGGATCTTGATGCAAAGTCGCTTCAGAGAGATTATTGCATCGCTCAGGATAAACTTCAGGGAAGCATTATTGTGAAAGATGGGTCATGAGATGGTTGCTATTTTCATTTGGAATCCTCGTAAGCTATCCCTATGGTTTCAACATTTAGGCTATGTTTGGTACACTGGAATAGTGATTTCTTAGGAATAGGAATGGGTATTTCTATGAATACAAGAAGCTTGAATGAAATGATCATTTTTATTTTTTCATTTGGTGACAACACAGGAATGACCAAATTTTTTAACTGGAACCGAATCATATTTTTCCCAAATTTCCTAAAATACCCTAACTTTAAAAATTATTTCTCAAAAAGTCTAATTTATTTATTTATTTTTGAAGAGGAAACAATTAAATGGGTGGCACAACCACCCTAATTGGCACAAGGGGTGGTTGGCCACCCATCGCGATCACCCCTGTTTGGCACAAGGAGTGGTCAGCCACCTATGGAAACGTTTTCTTTCTTTTTTCTTTAATAAAAAATTAAAAAAAAAATGGTTTTAGTGGAAAAAATAAAAATCAGGGCTATTCTATTATTGGGGAATAGCTATTCCTAGGAATAGATATTTCTCAAAATGCGGAATAGCCATTCCTCCCAGGAATAATAAACAGACCAAACAACAAAATAGCTATTCCATTCTTTGACCCACTCCTATCTACCAAATGTGACCTTAATGTCAAATTGCATCAGTCAGGATAAACTTTAGGGAAGCATCATTAGAATCCTCTTAAGCTATCCATCTGGTTTCAACATTTAATGTCAGATGAGTTGAGAAAGATAGAATACAGACTCCTACGTGAATCATAAACAGTTGGGTAATGGCCAGACTGTTTTGATAGACGAACCCTACAAAGCCATTTTTTGATAATATAGTCATATATCCAAGATGTGAACTTTCTTGGTGGTGTTGATCAAAAGTGGAGGTGGTTTTTAGACAAAAAATATATTTTCCTCTAGACAGTATACCTGAAGTGTTGTATGAAAAAACAGATCAAGAAATCATCACTCAGAATATGTCCATGCGAGGCTACCTCACATGAAATTGAGTGTCCATAATTTGGATAGACAAACCCTACAAAGCCATTTCTTTGCATTGGTTACCACACATTTCATCATGATTAAACCAAAGCATATAGCTGTGGCTTCAAGTTATCTGTTCAAAACCAAGCATATAGCTACCACCCAATGAAATCTTGGAAGATGTCCTTGGTTGGCCAGATAAACTTTTTTTTTTTTAATCAACAAAAGGTAAGCTCCTAGCCATGGTCTGGCCCAAAGATTAATCGAGCGTAATTTTTTAAGTCTAGTCCTGCTTGCTAGACCTGAAATGTGAGCTGAATCCCATCCAAACGAGGACAGGCTCTTATGTGCTGGGCAGACCATCTGGCCCATGATCAGGTTTAACATAGCGTAACAAGTTTAAGCAACTTGTACTAGCATGTTGTGGGCCCAATTGGGAAGATAGGGTTACTGCAATTGGGGATTTAGGGTTACTACATTTGGGGATTTTACTTGTTGACTGCTATTAGGGATTTGGTTGAGTCCTAATAGTGAGGTGGTAGAGTGTTCTAGAATTTTGCATGTCAGCATCTTTTATTTGTTGTTTTGTTTCCTTATTTTCAGCTAGTTTGTTTTTGGGTGGTTTAGGCGTTGGGAGGAAATATTCTGCTGCTAGGGAATGTAATGAGTTGGCATTCGGTTAGAACTAATTCTAGAAGGGTAACTCTATAAATAGAAGGGCCAGAGGGAAGTAAAAGGGAGAGCAGAATATCTATCAGTCCTTACTTGTAACCAGGGGACCGAGCTTCTCTAAACGCTCTTTTATCCAATTCTAGTACTATTCAGCAAAAGCTACAACTTCTTTTCCCTTTTAAATTCATAAATTCCCTAAAAACTACTGTGCACTCTACATTTGGTATCAGAGCCCTTTCCATTCTTCTACCTCCCGGCTTGATTTTTTTTTTCCTTCCTTCTCTCCGTCGGTTTTGCTATGGCCGACGGCACCCGTCTTCACCAGCTCGCAGACTCTGTTAAGGAGTGCCAGGATGCCATTTCTCGCCAACACACCCACAATGTTTCCGTCCAGACCCAGCTCACGGAGGTTACTGATATGCTCCGTACCTTGCTGTCTACCTGTCCACCTGAGCCTCAGAATTTGCTTGCTGGTTCTGCTGATCGTCGTCCGCATCACCCAGACCGGAGGGATGATCGTGAGGATCGCAATGATCGACGCCAGTTTCGGGAGGAAGATGACTTGGACGTTCCGCCTGATGACCATCGTATCCAGGCTCGCCCCTTGCGGCTGGATTTTCCCCGCTTCGATGGTGATAATCCGTCCGGTTGGTCTTACAAAGTCAACCAGTTCTTTGACTATTACCAGACGCCCCTGTATCAGCGTGTTCGCATGGCTTCCTTCCACATGGAGGGTGAAGCTTTGGTCTGGTTCCAGGACACTGATGAAGCTGGCTAGTTTCCGATGTGGGATGCTTTTCTTCAGGCCCTTCTCACTCGTTTTGGCCCGATTTATGACGACCCAATGGAATCCCTTATGAAGCTCCGGCAGTTGGCGACGGTGACAGAGTATACTACTCAGTTTGAAGCATTGTCCAATCGACTCCGGGGTATTTCAGATAAGAATCGTCTGAGTTGTTTTCTCAGTGGCCTAAAAGACGAAATTCGTCTTCCTCTGCGGATGTTGAGTCCTGTCACCCTGGCAACTGCTTTTGGGCTGGCCAAACTCCAGGAGGAATATATCCTCAGTACCCGCCGTTCCCTGCGGGCTCCTTCTCCATCTTACTCTTACAGTAAGCAACTTCCATGGAATGCTCCCGGGGGGTCTGCTGCTGTTCAGTCCGCCCTATTCCCTGGGCCGCGCTCTTCTTCAGGCGTTGCCATTCAGAAATTGTCCCCTGCTCAGATGAAGGAGCGCCGAGACAAAGGCCTGTGTTACAATTGTGACGAAAAGTGGAATCCAGCACACAAATGTAAGTCTCCGAAGCTTTTTCTCATGCATGGTTGTGATGTTTTAACTGATGAGAAATTGGATGAAGTCTTCTGTGATGACTCGGTGGATGGTGGTGACAGCCAACCTGACCCGATTGTCACTGAGGTGCCGGATCCAGAGATCTCCTTGCATGCTATAATGGGTGCTCTTAACCACAAAACCATGAGATTGTTTGGGATGTTGCGCACTCACAAGGTGGTGGTTCTGCTGGATACTGGCAGTACCCATAATTTTTTGGACCTAGCAGTATTGCGGAAGGTTCCTTTGCAGGTTGATTCAGGTGTTCAGTTGCAGGTCTGAGTGGCTAATGGCGCCACTGTGCTGAGTTCGGGTTTCTGCTCGGATGTCTCTCTTAAACTCCAGGGTCATTCATTTTCCTTGGATTTTTATCTCCTTCCCTTGGGCGGTTGTGATGCTGTGTTGGGTATGGATTGGCTCCGCACCTTAGGCCCTATTTTGTGGGATTCCCACGTCCTCACAATGGAATTTGGTCATGGCTCCACTCGCGTGCTTCTTAACGGTATGATGCCCTCTGATGTTTCCCTCGAGGATGGGTCTCATTTCCTTCGTTCTTCTCATTCGGGCAAGAAAGGTTTCTTCCTTCAAATGGGACCCCCTTCTTTGCCAGCTTCAACCCCTGCCTCTTTTGGCTCACCTCCTGCACCTCTCCAGGTCTTGTTGCGATCCTTTGAGTCCATTTTTGCCGAACCTAAAAGGCTTCCTCCTCCACGTTCACATGATCATCAGATCGTCCTCCATGATCCTCAGCCAATCAGTGTTCGGCCGTATCGATACCCGTACTTCCAGAAAACAGAAATTGAAAAGATCGTCAAGGAGCTACTGGATTCCGGGGTCATCCAGCCTAGTCTCAGTCCTTTTTCTTCTCCGGTCTTGCTGGTCCGGAAGGCGGATGGAAGTTGGCGTTTATGCGTTGATTACAGAGCTTTAAATCAAGCTACAGTCAAGGATAAGTTCCCGATTCATGTGATTGACGAGCTCCTTGATGAGCTGTGTGGGGCTCGCATTTTCTCCAAATTGGACCTCAGTTCAGGATATCACCAGATTCATGTTCGTCCGGAAGACGTGCCGAAAACTGCCTTCCGCACTCACGAAGGCCATTACGAATTTCTCGTAATGCCATTTGGCTTGACAAATGCCCCGTCCACATTCCAGGGGCTTATGAACGATATTTTCCGCCCATTTCTTCGTCGATTTATGCTGGTATTTTTCGACGATATTTTGGTTTATAGCAATAACCTATCTGACCATTTGCTTCACTTACAGCAGGTTTTGGAGGTCCTTCAGTCCAATCAGCTTTATGCCAAGCTTTCTAAATGTCAGTTCGGGGTTCCGGAGATTGCCTATCTTGGCCACCTCATTTCTTCTCATGTGGTCAGGGCTGATCCATCCAAATTAGCTACCATGGATAACTGGCCGGTTCCCCATAATATCAAATCCTTACGAGGATTATTGGGTCTTACCGGTTATTACCGGAAATTTGTCCAGGGCTACGGTGCTCTTGCCGCCCCTTTGACGGCCCTGTTGAAGAAAAATGCCTTCGTTTGGACACCTGCCGCCACTGAGGCCTTTACTCAACTCAAGGCTGTGGTAACCAGTCCCCTGGTTTTGCGCCTTCCAAACTTCACCAAAGATTTTGTCATTGAATGTGATGCCAGTGGCTCGGGTTTGGGGGCCGTTCTGATGCAAGAAGGGCATCCTATTGCTTTCTTTAGCCATGCTCTAAAGGGCCGCGCGCTATTGCTATCCACTTATGACAAAGAGCTCCTCTCTTTAGTCTCGGCGGTTCAGAAATGGCGCCCATATCTTTTGGGCCGCCCATTTTTGTAAAAACAGACCAGCAGGCCTTGAAATATCTCTTGGAACAGAAGGTTGCCACTGTTCCTCAACAACGATGGATCTCCAAGCTTATGGGCTATGATTTTATTATCGAATATAAGCGGGGCACTGAGAATCGGGTGGCCGATGCTCTATCACGGCAATTTGATCTCTTGACGGGTTCTCCTGAGCTCATGCTGTCCTTGATTTCATTTCCAACCCCTACTTGGGTTGAGGAGTTGAAGGCCTCTTATGCCCAAGACCAGGTGGCTCATTCAATCCTGCTTAACTTCTAGCAGAACCAACCGGGTCCCAAAGGCTTCTCGGTGCAAAGGGGGCTGTTGCTAAAGAAGGGTCGATTGTGGTTAGTCAAAAAATCTCCCTTCCAGCGCCAGGTCCTGGAGTTCATTCACTCGAACCCCACGGCTGGCCATTCGGGTTTCCATAAAACTCTCCAACGGGCTAAAACGAATTTCATTTGGCAAGGCATGCGTCAGGACATCAAGACATTCGTCCGCGAATGTGCTGTTTGTCAGGTTTCCAAACCCGAAACCATCCATCCCCCTGGTCTCCTGCAACCTCTTCCAATTCCCACTCGGGTTTGGTCGGATATTTCGATGGATTTCATCGATGGTTTACCCTCGTCTCATGGGTTTTCGGTGATAATGGTGGTGGTAGACCGTTTTTCAAAGTATGGGCATTTTATTGCCCTTTCTCATCCTTATACGACCTCGAAGGTGGCTTAGTTATTTCTGGCCAATGTACTGAAACTCCACGGCATGCCCACAACCATTGTGTCGGATCGCGATCCTGTATTCACAAGTTCGTTTTGGCGGGAGCTTTTTCGGCTTCAAGGGATCTCTTTGGCATTTAGCTCAGCTTACCACCCTCAGTCGGATGGTCAAACGGAAGCTTTGAGCAAATGTCTTCAGACATATCGGCGGTGTTACTCGGCTTCCAAGCCTAAGGAGTGGAGTTTGTGGCTGCCCTTGGCTGAATGGTGGTATAACACTAACCACCATTCCTCCACTGGTCTTACAACATTTGAGGCCGTCTATGGATATCCCCCGCCCCCTCTTTTATCCTATGTTCCAGGGACTTCAGCTAACCTTGCTCTTGATGTCCTTCTCAAGGATCGTAGTGCTATGATCAACCTTCTCAAGGAGAATCTTCACAAGGCACGCAACAGGATGAAGGTTCAGGCTGACAAAAACCGAACTGAACGGGTGTTCCTTGTTGGTGATTGGGTGTATTTGCGTTTACAGCCCTACCGCCACAAATCCTTGGCTTCTCGGAAGAATTTGAAGCTTTCTCCTCGCTTCTTTGGGCCCTTTCAGATTCTGCAGAAGATAGGAACTGTCGCCTATAAATTGGACTTGCCAGAAGCTGCCCGCTTACATCCTGTGTTCCATGTTTCCTGCTTAAAGAAGCAGCTTGGACAGCACTCCACTCCTCTACCCACCTTGCCACCGGTGGATGCCCATGGAGAACTCTGCCCAGAGCCTGAAGCAGTTTTGGATTGCCGCACAACCAAGTTTCGTGGCCGCTCTGTCACTGAATTTCTGATCCATTGGTCTGGCACCTTGCCAGAGGATAATACTTGGGAAAAAGCTTGGAAATTGAAGGCCCAATATCCGCACCTTGTGGACAAGGTGCTTTAAAGGGACATGGCTTGTTGTGGGCCCAATTGGGAAGATAGGGTTACTGCAATTGGGGATTTAGGGTTACTACATTTGGGGATTTTACTTGTTGACTGCTATTAGGGATTTGGTTGAGTCCTAGTAGTGAGGTGGCAGAGTGTTCTAGAATTTTGCATGTCAGCATCATTTATTTGTCGTTTTGTTTCCTTATTTTCAGCTAGTTTGTTTTTGGGTGGTTTAGGTGTTGGGAGGAAATATTCTGCTGCTAGGGAATGTAATGAGCTGGCATTCGGTTAGAACTAATTCTAGAAGGGTAACTCTATAAATAGAAGGGCCAGAGGGAAGTAAAAGGGAGAGCAAAATATCTATCAGTCCTTGTAACCAGGAGACCGAGCTTCTCTAAACGCTCTTTTATCCAATTCTAGTACTATTCAGCAAAAGCTACTACTTCTTTTCCCTTTTAAATTCATAAATTCCCTAAAAACTACTGTGCACTCTACATAGCATTACGAAGAACTCATGATTATTCAGCAAATATGTTAACCGGCACAAGTGAAAAAAAAAATAATAAACTTATGGAGCACTCACTCATGTACACGATTCTGAATAGCCTCTTCTCCCTCTAATTTCTCATGCCATGGCAAACGCTCATTAGCAGTTTCCCACAGCTCTTCTTGCTCAAACGCCATCAACCTAAGTTGACCCTGACTCTGACCAGATAGCACAATTTATGATAGAGAATATCAGAACTTAAAATGTAAGAAACAACTTACAAAGTTGTTTGAGATTTAGAAGATGACAAGTTGCAGTAAATATATCAAGTAGAAACCTAACTAAAATCCGTAACGTCCATGTATGCTTTGAAAGAAGACTACAATACTCTAAGAAAGCTGAAAATAGTTATACAATGGTCAATACACAAAATGACTTACAAGTGCATCCTTCTTCCCTGTGCCTGGCATCGATCTCTCCTTTGATGTTATCCTCTTCAGCATAGCCGTGTCATCAAGTTCTGAATTTGATGCTGCTACATGGGCTTTTTGTGCAGACTTGTTTACTAACTTATTTATCAAATATTTGAGAGCATGAGGCAACTGTAGCCAGAAAAGTGCTTCAGAAGATTCACCAAAAATCGCAGCTGCAAAGGCAAACCTTGCAGCACAACCCTCATTTACCACCTTAGCATATAATTTTGCCCTCTCATCATCAAGTATGCAGCCTTGGACAAAGAAGCATTGGTAACAGGTAAGAAAAAGCAAATACTATTATCAAAAGCTCAATTGCATAGTTCTTCATAATTAAAAGCACCACATGTAAAACAAATGATCTACCTTCTTTTCGATAAGGTTCTAATACTTTTAGGAGCATCTCTGGCACCACAGAGTCACCAACAGGTGGTAACTCAATCATGTAACTGCGAAGATCTCCGGTGTATGAAGCAGTTCCAGGAATTAGGTGAGGCCTTTTCTCTATAGTTGTACTGCAAGTATTAAACCATGAGGGCTTTACACCCAATTGCAAAATCATTCGCAGTGCCTGTAGTGAAGAATTAACAATGAAATTCAGTTAGTCACAAGAACTGGGCATCCATTCTCATTTTCTAAATTCTGATTTTATTTGAGACAAAGCATAATTTGCATTCAAGACCACACCATTTTCTCTAATATGTTTCTGCCCTGCAGAATAAATAAATGAGATGAAAACCTTTTCAGCAGCTCTCTCTCTCTCTCTCTCTCTCTCTCTCTATGCATGTCAATTTTATTAAAAAAAAACTATTCATTGATTATGCTTTTTCTTTTGGTTTGCTTCTTAAAATGCTACAACTCTCCTCAAATGTTGTACCTCTGTCACAGACCTGCCAGATATATAAAGCTACATGATCTACCATTGAAAACTCAACCATAATAGGAATGTATATGATATTGGTTTGACACATTGAATCAAGAAGTGGGAACACAGCACACAGTATGATTATACCAGGGCATGTGGTGTAGGAAGTAGAATAGGAGAACATATAGGCATTGGCCGGAATCTCTCTTTAATATTTCTCGACTGGGGTCCATAGACAATTTTTTTGTCATTTCTGCATGAAAAAGAAGAAAAATGAGTTAGCAAAGCACAAAACATTTCCATATTCATGAGAAGTTACCAACCTAAAGCTTTTTCTTCTTCTTTTATTTATTTATTTATTTATTTTATTTGGGGGGGGGGGGGGGGGGGGGGATCTTTTCCAGTTAGAATGACATTAGATATATCAAAATTATTGAAAAGTAAAAGTAATCGAAATTTAAAAAACGAGAGAGGGTGCAACCCGGATACACATGAAGTATATAAGAGAAACACCTAATCAGAAAAAGAAAAGAGATTAAAAAAAAATAAAATCATGATAACTAGAAATATGAAGACAATCATAGGCAGCTGTCCATTGGTGAAGGGTTTTGAAGAAGAGGGTCTTTAGATCCACCACATATCTCTCACAATCCTCAAAGCTACGCTCATTTCTTTATCTCTAGATACACAACATCAAGCAAGACGAGATCATCTTCCACACGGCTACCTTCTAAGAAGAACCTCAATACCCTCTCCAACATGCAAAGAGATCCCCTAACCTCTGAGCCATAACCCACTTTAACCCATAAAGGTCAAAGATAGAACTCTAAAAGGCATAAGGAGTCTCGCAATGGAGTAGGAGGTGATCTACAGATTCCTCCGTCTTCTTCCACATGCAACACCAATTTACCACTATAAGATTTTGTTTTTTTAAATTGTCCATGGTAAGGATCTTTCCTAAAGCGGCCAACCAATTAAAGAACACCTCTCGAGAGAACCTTATTTCGTCAAATACTCATTCAAGGGAAAAAAAGATCACTATCATGGGTGGTAAAGGCATTATAAAATGATCAGACATCAAACAATCCTCTCTAGGAAGGGCCCAACACAACTTGTCTTCTCCACCCCATCTTAGTTTGATGGAGTACAAAACATCGAAGAATGTGGTAACGAAATCCACCTTTCAATCTTGTGCCGCTCTATTAAATTGATATTCCATTGATGAGTCACTTGCAAGCTGTAAATGATCTGCCACAAAAGCATCTTTGAAGCTCAACCCAACCCTTGTGCCGCTCTATTAAATTGATATTCCATTGATGAATCACTAGCAATCTTGTTCCGCTTTATTAATCTTGTTCCGCTTTATTAAATTGATATTCCTCGAATCTAGTGTATCTAGAGAACTCCCCCAACCCTTTCTGGTGAACTTCCAAAGCTCAACCCCCATATAATCGATTAACCTCACAAGAACTCCATCCACCCCACAAGCTGACATATTTACAATCAACTACTACTCTCCACAAAGCTTCTCTCTCAATAGCATAATGCTATAACCACTTTCCCAAGAGAGATCCGTTAAACAAACTTAACTTTCTCACCCCTAGCCCCCTTCCGAACTCGGATAACAGGCCTTGGACCAACTTATCAAGTAAATTTGAACTCTTACCCAATACGACCCTACAAGAAATCCTTTTTTAACTTCTCAATGCAATTGGCAACGCCAACAGGGATGGAGAAAAGAGACAAGAAGTAGGTAAGCAAATTCAACAAGGTGCTCTTTATCAAAGTAATCCTACTACCCTTGGACGAATACAACCTCTCCCAACTGGCTAAGTGGCGTTATATCTTCTCAATAATGTCATCCCATATAGAGCTGGCCTTAAAAGAAGCTCTCAATGGAAGACCTAGATACTTCAAAGGCAAAAAAGAAATCCTACAACCCAAAATGCGAGCCAAACCTTCTAAATTACTGACAGTACCAATAAAGACCAACTCTGATTTAGCCAGATTGAGCTTTAAACTTGAGACGGCTTCAAAACATAAGAACAAGCAACACAAATAACGGAGGTGACCAGGGTTTGCCCTACAAAAAATCAAAGTGTCATCTGCGAATAGGAGATGGAAGTTGTTAAGCCCACCAACGTTCCTAGACCCCATGGAGAATCTTGAAAGGAAACCCCCATTCACTGTAGCTGAGATCATTTTGTTTAAGGCCTCTATAAAAATCACAAACAGCGAAGGAGACAAAGGGTCTCCCTGTTTCAAGCAACGAGAGTTGCTAAAGAAGCCCATCGGAGAGTTGTTCACCAAAACGAAGAAACACACTGAAGAGATAGACTTAAAGAATGTTCTCACGAATTCTTTTTCTATAGAAACTGAAAAGCAAGAACAAAAAGGATGAAAATCCTTTAAGGAAATGATCATTGTACAAAATGGTGGAAATGAAATCTAAAAGAATAATTTTAAAAAATTATTATTTTTTTGTCAAGCCGGGCGGTGGGGGGAGTGGGTAATGTCCACAGAAATCCTTCAACTATCATACTTATTTTTGATAAATAATTCATATCAATGAAAAGAGCAGATAGGCGCAACCTTAGTACACAAGATGTATACATTGAGAATCCCCATCAAATACTAAAAGAACAAAAAGCCACAAATTCATAAAAGTTAGATACATGAGAGATTATACACCTCAATCCAAGTAAAAAGCGATTTGACCAAGATGTTCTTAAGCTCTTCCATCGACTTCTTCCCATCTACTACTTATTTGGAACAATGCTTGTTCAAAATGGTGAATAAGTTGAATATAGAAAATTATTTTTTATAAGTATATAGAAAATTATTTATTAAATAGAAGCAATTTTGCTCTTGAAAATAAGCACTGTCTCAGATGCTTTGTTTTGCTTTCCTGACATATAATAGATAAAAGCAGTTTCAGCTCTTTACTCAACTGTTTTAGAACCTGTACCATATCATAGGGTGCAGAAATTACATAAGGACCCCGATTTGACACCAAAACACATGCAGAGAAGAACTGTAGCAATGTGAGATTCTTCATAATAGGTCTAAGTGTCTTAAAATTTTCTAAGTGTCTTCATAATAGGTCTTAAAATTGTCATGCCATTCTTCCTTATCGCAAGCAGAATAAGCATGTTAATGTCACTCTCATCAGCATCATCAGTGCTCTGATTATTAGCCACTCAAAACCTTCCACACCTTCTACTCTAAGTAACCAGAACCATAACAGAGCACCATTTAACCTCAGCCAGATCTCATCAAGAACATCTTGGTCACAATTACTCTTGCCATATCAAATATATAATCTTGACATTCTTAAGCATATAAAGACAATAAGGACATAGAAAAGAATCCAAAACTCAAAAACAGTTCTGGCACATACATATTAACCTCAACAAGGCGAAAGCTACTATCAGCTCCAGCAATGCACAATACCAAAGGGTCATTTTTATCGGTTCGCGAAGGCAACCAGTCAAGCTCCAGTACAAGGGTCCCCGGAAATTGAGGTTGTAAAAGAGAATTGGCTAATGGGTCCTGTGAATCCTGCATGCGAGAAACATGAAGAGAATCAGCATCAAACAGAAGAAGGATCCTCAAAAAACATTTATTTAAACAAAACAACATTTATGTCATTCAACAGAATATGTAGCATGTACATGCTGGGTTTTGAAAATCACCCAGGTAAGAACTCAACAGGAGTCTGAAGCAAGTACATACAAAATGCACTACTAGTGACCAAATTTTAGAAAACACATACTACATGGACAAAAAAAGTTGTCTGCACATCAGAGAAGTTGTGGTTCATTTGTAACCTAAATTACACAGAAAATAGGCCAAAGAAGTCCACTAACATGCACAATGAATCTTTCCTTTTCAAGTGGCTTATAAGAATTATGCATGGTATTAGCTCCATTTGGCAATCTCATCAAGATTGCAAGCACCAACTACAATACATAGAAAACTGGCATTGTGGCTGAGTAGTACTTCTCCACTTTCACAGGGTGGAGGTCTGAGATTGGACCTGTTATCTGTGCGAGTTTAAGTTTTGTGGAGTTGGGGAACTTTCTATTGTTTGGCTGTTTCGCCAGAAAAAAAAAAAATGCATTACATCCACCAATATTACAGTATAACAACATCAAAGCACAAATTGAACAAGGAAACAAAGTTAACAATCTCATTTTTCATACTCACAAGATCAAATACAGAAAATGTGTTATCATAAAATAGTACAGCAATACGCCCTCGGCTACGGTCTCCAGCAACAACAGGTGAGAATTTTATCCGCCGGATTCCATCTCTATGAGTGTTAAATGAGGAAGAATATCCAGTTGTTACATCCCACCACCGTATGTTCCCTGACCTGTCCCCCATAACCTGAAAAATGAATTAAGCAGCTGCCACTTAGTAGATATGTTGAAATGATCAATTTCCTCAGACTACCAATGAGATCAAACAATTCCAAAAAGATATGATACATACCACATGAGGCAAGCGGTAGGCCATGGCTGTAATCAATCCATCAGATGATACAAAGGAGGAAGAAGGCCATTTTGGTCTAGAGACAAGTCACACAACCTCTATGAGATATAAAAACAGACCAAATCATAAATTTAAGTATATGTACACAACATAAGTAGTCAATTCAAACCAATGTTTAATATGTCATTTCATTGATCAAAACTTTGTTGAACGATATTTTTTGATAAGTAAGAATAGTTTTATTAGAAAAAGCGTTAGGCGCTCCTAAGTACACAGGGAGTATATACAGGAACAACCAAAGCCAACCCACAAAAAACACCCAACAAAACCCTAAAGCCCAAAAGGAGCACCTGAGAACAGCCCACAAAAGAACCCAACAAAACCCACAAGGAGGTAAGCCATAAAACCCGAAAACCCTAAAACCTCAAAACCCACGAAGGCACAACTATAAGAGAATTTTATTTTATTTTTATTTTTTTAAAAAGAATCAAATTATAAGGAAACTATGCACGAGTAGAATAAGAACTATTGAAAAGAATTGATACCAACATCCCGCCAAAGGAAACATAACAATACAACAATCGTTTTTATGACTATCATATTCAATCTCCATATTCATCTTTGGACAACAGAAAATCCTTATGCAGCAAGGATGCTGCCAAATGCAGGTTCAAGCGCAACCACTTCAAATCCTGACTTACAATGTAATAACAAGGACTCAGACATGGGCACAGACGTCCCATTCGAAGAACACATACATATTAGGAGAAAACCACGAATGTAAGATGAATTAGAAAGTGATTCCGCACAAGTAAAAATATTGAAAATAAAAATGGGCAAGAATTTCAAAAGAGCGACAAAATCTTTCATTATGAGATATGCTGCCCCAATGTGTGATAGTTGCCTCCAGAAAACAAGGATTTGATTTTTTTTGGATAAGTAATAAAACTTTATAAATGAAAGCGTAAGGCGCCTCTAAGTACACAAGAAGTATACACAGGAACAACTAAAGCTAACCCGCAAAAACCCAACAAAACCCACAAAACCTAAGCCCCAGAAGTTGAAAAAACACCCAAAAACAAACTACAAAAGGATCCAACTAAGAACAAGACAACCCACCACCCGCCAAGTCACACTAGTCTACGTCATGTGTGCCTTGCCTTTCCTACAGTTTCAACGAAAAATCAACCATTATTGAATTAGCGATAATGTAAAATTTTATATTTATAGATCAAACTCGAGGGATCTATCGCGTCACCATAATTGATGGAGCTATGCAGATTCAGTAGTTCCCTCTTTCCTTTAGACTTTTGGCGCGCAATCATCTTATCCTGCTAGAATTCTTCTTTCATGGCATCCCGAATTGCCATGGCCTCCTCCACAAAAGCCCCATCCAACGCCCAATCCAAGGGCAATCCATCCCAATAATCATCTTCCTCCTCCCAAACCACAATTTTCTTGTTATGATTAAAACCGACATGCCAATTCTGGGATTGGGAGAACCCATTTATGCAACCGCTCGGAGGGGAGGAAGGTCCTGCCACCTCGGCATTGTTGACCTCCCGAGGCGAAGCGGGAGGGACTAAAACTATTGGGGGAAGGTTGAGAAACCCCTTCCTAAAAAGGCCTTGCTTCATTGGAGGTTGTCTTCTTTCTCGCAGAAGGCTCTGCAACGTTCTTCGCTGGCGGCTCTGCAACTGTAACCTTCTTAACAGCACCGCCAACAATCATCTTCGCGGCTTCCAAGGAATCAGAAAAAAAAAAAAAAAAAAAAAAAAGCACAGCATTCCACTTCACAGATTGCCCTTCCCTTAGTTCCTTCACCCTCCTATAGTAACACTAAAAAGGCTTAGAAACCACCACGGGGAGGGGAGAACGCAGCTTCTCTCCCAACACAGCCGCTCCAACGAGAGACGAAGGGGCAAAACAGGGTTGAGGAATATGAAGTGTGACCTCAATGGAGTGAACTTAAAGACGGGAGCCGTAGAAGGAGCCAGAGCGGCCGAAAAAATAAGTTCCGGTGCCAACGAAGGGGGAAACCCAAATTCTTTAGAGGCTGGAAGCCGGCTTGGAGACACTAGAATCACCTGCAAGTTGCTAGACCCACCCCCGAAAGAAGACAGGAACGGAGCTGTCCCAGTAACTGACGATGGCGAGGCCTCCGGCCAAAGAGGACAACCAAAAGAAACCAACGGCGCTGGACTCGCGTCCTATGTGGCTACCAACGCATCAACCTCCAAACCCCTAGGAGGAGGCCGAACCAAAAACATCCCAGAAGACAACTCTGGCGTCGTCTCCCCCAAGGATCTCGACAAACGAGAAGCTTTAAGTTTCGGTATGAGATGGGCCATGCGGAAGCCTGAATGTTTTCGACCTAGCCCTGACCCGACATATTGGTCCAAAAGCTTCCTTATAGCCTGGCCCAAGGCCAAATTAAACTCGGTACCCAGCTTACTCCACATTCGCATTTTCGAATTTTCAAATTTCAAATTTCAAATTTCAAATTCGAACGAGAGAGAAGCTTCTTACCCTGCGGACAAAGATGTCGGTCTTTGTCCAACAGATCAAGCGGAGGGGACTCCATCGAGAAGCAATCCACCGCCGATCTCAGTTCAATCTCTGCATGCCACACTGTCGGAAGAAGGTCAAGAGCACATTGCTCCGCCAACGAAGCCCTCCACCCGGAAAGACGACCCCCCACGATGGGCACCTTCTTCACAGCAGAGACTGAACTAACCTCAGCACCTCCACAAAGGAGGGCCCCTTCCAAAAAGGAGGCAAACCCGGCCTTACCTCTTCTTCCTTCCCATCTTTCTTGACCAACGCAAGCGAGGACCCAAACCTGCAACCCACTTTGGTAGAGAGGTAAACTGCGGCCTTTCTCAGCTCGCTGAAGAATTTGTGCCAACCCCACCCTCCACGCCCCTTAGGGGTCCAAATAAATCCTTTCCGGCCACCCATCCCGAATGCTGTTACCTCTAAGAAAAGGCCAGCTTGGTTACCACCTCTCCGAGCAATCAAGACTTTCGACCCTTCCCTGAAGGATTTGATGAAATCTTGATCTTCCGGAAGACCCAAGAGAATCTCCAATGTCGATGCAAGCCACTTAGAGCACTAAGAACTGATGATAATCTCGCCGGAAAAACTATTTCTCTTCTCCCCCACCCTCAGCATCGACGCCGCATCCAGAACTGAGAAGACAAAAATCTTCGACTCCACAATAAAACTTTTCTCCATCTCAAAACACACCCAACTCTCAAGCGGCTGACTCAAAGAAAGATCACATTGTCGCCGGAGGAGAGAAACCCATAAAGAGAAGCCACCGGTTGAAGCCCCCTACTCGCAAAACAAGCGAGACCCAAGAACTGGAAATACGGAACTTAAACCCCAACAGCAAAACGAGAAGGAAGTGAAGAGAATGGATCTCCTACCTTGAAGCGCTCTCACGCGCCAAAGCTAGGGCTGGGAGGGAGTGAGAGAGAGAGTGTCTAGAGAGAGAGAGTTTCAATGACCTAACAAGGATTTGGTTTTTGAAAGTTGCAGAACTACAGTCAACAGAATGTTAACCTATAGCACAACCGTTTCTCTATGAACCATCTGGCAATCCAAAAATCATCATCTATTCATACTTATCAGAATAAAAATAGAGAAAAGAAACCTAAAAATCATACATATTAAAATAACTAACATGTAGACCGAATGCGATGATACAGACTCCAAGTGCACCTATTTGCACTTAAGAAGTATTATACCTGAAATCTCGAATCCTTCGCCCATGAACCTCAAAAACTCCAAGTGCACCATTTACAAG
Organism: Alnus glutinosa; assembly: GCF_958979055.1. Lineage (NCBI taxonomy): Eukaryota > Viridiplantae > Streptophyta > Magnoliopsida > Fagales > Betulaceae > Alnus > Alnus glutinosa. The sequence goes on along the minus strand of NC_084899.1, from coordinate 7,783,825 downwards.
AGCAAATGCAAAACTTTCGGATGTGTCATCTTGAGATCCATCGGAGCTCATTGCCTCTGCATATTAAATTTACCTTCATTTACATACAATTAATTATCCAAGAAAAACAAAAGCAATTCTATAGACCAGATACTGTCTAAATCTTTGCAACTAAAAAAGAAAACACTGTAAAAAATATGTAAGCATATCAAGTAAAGATGCTCACTAGAATCCGAAGATGATGTCATTGACGGCATAGATGCCCCATCTGATGCCACAGCTGTACGATCTCCAGACAATAATGATGATTGTGTAGAAGGCCCATTTTGAACAGGCCGCGGAACTGATGGAAGAGTCCATTCCAATACCGTAAATGGAAGAGCTAATGATCTAAGCTACATGGAGATATGAAGTATAATAAATATGTATGTGTTTAATACATGTACATATTTTATCTAAACTGAAAATATTTAATTAGTTTTAGATTATAAACTTTTTTTTAAAAAAAGAAAAAGAAAAAGAAATTTGAAAGCACAGTAAATATCATAAGGAAATAAATTATAAATAATAATAACATAATAAATAATTATAAAGAAACACCTAGCTAGCACCTTTTCAATTTATTAGATGAACGTGTACAAGATATGTGATGACAGAAAGTATGATACATATGTAAGCATTAAAACTTCCTTGACATAATCAGCAGAAAAATATAAATGGGGTCCAGAAGATAAATTTTGTATTCCACAAGGTAATCTCAATGATAGAGGATAAATAAATAAACAAATACTCTGATATTAGATTCAGAAACATCCAAGCAATTCAGAAGGAAATTTCAGGGCCAGGCATAATAGGTAAAAAGAAAAAGAAAAGAAAATTAACAAACTGGAAAATAGATGAGTGCTTAGGATGACATGTTCCAAACTTGGTTCTAAATTTTTTATCATAAAATTTTAATTAGGTCGCTTGAAACCTAATAAGACCATATTATAACATAAATTTTATGAAATCTAATGAACTCATCCTGAGAATTGTGAGAGCCACTCCACCTCCATCTAAAATTGAGAACCGCAAGATAAACAAGCAATTACTTAATCCTTTTGCTATCTAGCCACACTCACAGGTACATGTATCACAGACCTCTATTGACACAACACCTTCCAGATGTTTCATACACCAAAACCCATGTATCTCTCTATATTATACAGGCTTCTTTTTTTTTTTTCTTTTTTTTTTTTCCCCGATAAGTACTCTATATTATAAAGGTTTAAAAAGTACAAAAGGCGCACACTTAAAAAATTACATTAAATCCATTAATGTCAAAATGGTGAAAAGGGTCTAATTGTTAGTTAAAAACCAAAGAAAAGAAAAGCAAAGCAGAAAAACTTTTAACACCCTTTTTTTTATAAGTAATCCACACATATCACTGAAAGCATAAGGCGCTCCTAAGTATACATTAAGTGGTTTTTTTTAATAAGTAGAAACACTTTTAACACCCTTGGCTAAGGAATCCTGCAAGGACTTTCCACGTCCACCTCTCCCCACCCATGTTGACCCAAGTATGAAATATATAAAGCATAATATTGTGACTGAGATATACATCCTTCATGAGTATAAAAAACAAGAAAATATTAATTTTTCAATCTTAACAAATCTTGATTCTCATGCTATTGTGACTCCAACTGTTATTTTGTGAAGCTTATCTCTTAGGAAGAAGGAAGTCTTAGATGTAATAGGTGCCAAATACCACAACCAAATGATATTAGTGCGCCCTCATACAATAGGTCCATGTCATTCATACATCAAATCTTCCAAAGCAAATTACCAAATAGGTATATTTTCACAAACAAAAGTAGTTCCGGAATTGTATAAGGTCATTGACAAGGACCCATAGTCCCACAGTCCATAGATGACAATTTCAATTATTTGAAAATATTTCAAGTAGGAATGGGGAAAGAAAAGGTAGCTGACAGTTTACCATAATGGGAGTTTTCGTCATTGCCCAAACCTCTACAGGTGCATCACGAAACAAAATTAGAAGATACCTGCAAGTTTGTTAACATGATTGGAGAGAATGTTATACCTCAAACTCTAGATGAAGTTGCAAAAACCAAAAATCAAGCACAGGATCATTCAAGAAAGAAAAGAGAGAACACTTTATGCAATAAAATTCCAAAGAAATTTCAGCTCTATGAAAACAGGCTGTACAAATTAAAGAATATCAATAAAAATTTCTCTATGGGAACTTTTTCAATGAAGCTATAGTAAGTACTGATAATTATATATACCCCATACAGCTATCTTAAAGTAACATAGATTTTTGTTGAAAACATTTTCCATGAAAATTCCTTTTTCTCAATATTCTCCAAGATCTTCATTGAGCAACTTACCCCATACTACACACATTTTTTGAAAACATTTTTTAGTGTATCATAAACAGTCCTTCCCAAATAAACATGGCCTAACAATTGCTGCTCTGAAAGAAAATAACCACACTTGCCAAAAAAGTTCTCCAACATTTCTCAACATTCCTTTTCCTTTGTCACCATTTCTCTTTGTTATTGTGATGGAGGCTTTAAGCAGAATGCTTTCTGCCACTGTTAATGGGGGCCTTCTCTCAGGATTTTCCGTGGGGTCTAGGCACTCTGGTGTCGTTGACATCTCACATCTATTTTTTGCGGATGACACTGGTTTTTTGTGGGGCTAAGCCTGAACATCTTCACTTTCTGTGTGCTTTAATTTTATGTTTTGAAGTTGTCTCCGGTTTGAAGATTAATCTGGATAAGTCGGAATTGGCTCCAGTGAGTAATGTGGAGAACGTGGATGGGCTGGCGGGTATTCTGGGTTGCAGTGTTTCTTCTTTGCCTTTAAAGTATCATGGTATTTCATTGGGGGCCTCCTATAAGGCCAAGTATATTTGGGATCGGGTTATTGAAAAGAGAGGGCGTTGGTTGGCTAGTTGGAAAATGATGTAATTGTCTAAGGGTGGTAGGGTTACCCTTATTAAGAACACACTTTACTATTTGCCAACGTATTTCTTGTCCCTCTTTTCCTCTCCCTGTGGGTGTTGTTAATTGCATAGAAAAGCTTTATCGAGATTTCTTATGGGGTGGAATAGTAGAAGAGTTTAAAATCCACTTGGTAAGCTAGTCCAAGGTTTGTTCTCCAATTACTGAGGGAGGATTAGGAGTTCGGAACTTACTAATGTTTAATCGTGCCCTCTTAGAAAAATGGCTTTGGAGTTATGTGCATGAGAGAGGCGTGGTAGAGAGTTGTGGTAGACTTTAAATCTGGCAGCTTGTGGTGTGGGTAGTGCTCTAATAATCCACTTGGGTCGTATGGGATGAGATTATGGAAGAATATCAGGAGGGGTTGGGGGTCGTTTTCAGATGTGGTTTTAGCTCTCATTGTGCCTAGCTTTCATGATTTCATTGTTCTTTTTTCTCCTTCTAGCTAGGTGTTTCTCTTATATACTTCTTGTGGACCCGGGTTATGTCTTTTGTTTTTAATGATATTTCGATTATTAAAAAAAAAAATTCATTTCTCAACATTCCAATTTTGTTCTTTTTCTGTTTCTTTATGCCCTTCATGGGGCAATCCGTTCCAGATTTGTTGGTAGAAAAGTCCAACAACATTTACATTTAGATCCATGCCCAAGCATCACTAATTACATTCCTAGCTACCTAATCAAACTATAATTTGAAAACAATTACAGTTTTCATCAACCAAGATAAGCTGGCATGTAATTGTTGGCAAACTGTGTAAGAAGCATAAGCCTTTTACCCTCCAACCTAATCCCTTAAAACTGCTACAGCAACAACTCTCAATCCTCCCCCACCCCAGGCTTAGTGATGCAGACTGGAAATTCAATAGAAAAGGGATTGCTCTGCTTTAGTATTTAGTTAGGAGTTTATCGTTTCAGTTATTTATCATTTTAGTGGCTTAGTCTTAGCTAATTTTATGTGTTGCTTTTGGCAGGATTCTAGTTGTTGAATGACTCTTTTTTATAAAATGATGTTATTGTTCTTTTTTCAATAATGAGAGAATGATTTCTTTTCTTCTGATATCTTTGTGAAATGTGAGGTGTGACTCCTCTAAACCAATAGTGGTGAGACTCCGCTATCATCTTTGCCAAAAGTTTGAGAAACTCAGGCCTAATGGTGAGGCTTAATTTTATTTTCTTTTCTTGTATTGTTCTGCATCAAAGTGAGACTCCCTTTCTATTCCTATTGGTGAGAGACTAGTATCATTTTTTGTGTAAGATTGGTGTGGCTCTGATATTTGCAGAGTTGTTTCTTTAATTGTTCTCTTTATTTACTTGTCCTACATCAAAGTGGTATTGAGCTAGGTTCTTTTATTGGGAGTTATTATTACGTGTGTTGTAACTATGAGTACGAGAACTGGACGATCCTACGTAGGTGGAAGATTATCTCAATCCCAGAGAGATAATCTCTTACTAGAAGTTGTCAACTAAATTTCCACTCATACGCAATGCCTGAATCCAGATTTATATGAGATCTATCAAGCTAAGTACTCGTTGGAGTCGATTTCTTTTAAAGAGGGGGGGAATTGATGGGGGCCTGAAAGTTCAGAAGAAAAGGGATTGCTCTGTTTTAGTATTTAGTTAGGAGTCTATCATTTCAGATGTTTAGTCTTAGCTAATGTTATGTGTTACTTTTAGTAGGAGTCTAGTTGTCTAGTTTAAAATTTCATTTACTTATAAAAAAAAAAGGAGTCTAGTTGTCAATTACTTTTTTATAAAAGGATTTTATTGTTCTTTTTTCAATAATGAGAGAGTGATTTTTTTCTTCTGATATCCTTGTGGAATGTGAGGTGTGACTCCTCTAGACCAATAGTGGTGAGACTCCACTATCATCTTTGCCAAAGGTTCGTGAGTATCGGGCCTTACAGTGAAGCTTAATTTTATTCTTTTCTTATATTGTTTTGCATCAAAGTGAGACTCCATTTCTATTCCTATTGGTGAGACAGCAGTATCATTCTGTGTAAAATTGGTGCGACTCTGATCTTTGCTAAATTGTTTCTCTTTATTTACTTGTCTTGATGCTATGGGATTGATTAGAACCCCTTTTGAAATTTTAATAGCCTTCTCCTTTACCTTCAGAATCAGTAAAGAGCTTCCATTGTGTTGACAGAACCTATGTGAAAATAAGCCAACCATTATGTTAACTCATTCATGAGCAACCTAAAGACCTTTTTCGACAAAGTTAATATGGGTTACCAAGATTTCTATTTTCCCATAAACATAAGTATCCCATTGCAATACATCAACTACGGCTCCAATTTTTATCAAGTTATACACATTGAAGAACTTTAGAACCCAAAATGTCAAAAACCAGATTAATCAAAACACCTATAAGCTACCAATGACAAGCTTTGAATATATTTGACTACTTTTTTATGCACAGAGAGACCAATGAGAGCACACAACATACAATGTACGTTAAATGATAGGCATGAAAATAAAGATGAGAATCAATGGTTGAAAGTCAACCTTCCAGATGAAGAAGCCCTTAAAGCTCTTATAGGCGCACGTTCTGGTTTTTGTAAAACCCGAAACGTTTTGTTAAGACCACTTCTAAGACAGGTCACTACAAGCCTATTGATGTAGCCTCCAGATTTTTCATTTACCTGGATCAACAGAAGTGCCAGTACAAATAAGCATCAAGTGTAATAATGGAAACGGAAATGGAAATGTTTTAAGAAAAAAACACTAATTCAATATAACTACTAGAGAATGAGAGGAATCGTCAACCAAGATCCCTGACAATAACACAGAACTGATGCATGCAAATTAAAAATATAAATATAATAAGCAAGTAAAGGAAAGCATAAAGAGAAAGATGGGAATTTTTTTTTGGACAGCGGGGGGGTTGGTGAAAGGAACGACGTATTTGAACAAAAAATAACATCCTAAATCAAACAACATCTGGCTTTTATAATAGTTCTCGTGGGTTGCGACAGGGGGATCCACTTTCACCTATATTGTTTGTGGTGGTTATGGAGGCATTGAGCCAGATGTTGATTGTGAAAATAGATCAGGGTCTCTTGACAGGGTTTCAATGGGGTCTAGGGACAACGGCGGTTTAGTAGTGAATCATTTATTGTTTGCCGATAACATGCTAATTTTTTGTGGTGCACAATCAGAACAAATTCGACATCTGCAATGTATCTTCTTATGCTTTGAGGCAGCTTCAGGGTTGAGAATCAACTTAGGATAATCAGAAATTGTTCCTATAGGCAAGGTGGACGATGTCGAAGATCTGGCTCTACTCCTTGGATGTTGGGTTGCTTCATTGAAAATGACATAGTTGGGTTTGTCGTTGGGTGCTTCTTATAAGGTTGCTTCTATTTGGAATGGAGTTATTGAGAACATTGAACGGCGGTTGGCTGAACGGAAGAAAATGTATTTGTTTGAAGGTAGTTGGTTGACTCTGCTTAAAAGTACTATTTCCAACCTACCTATGTATTACTTGTCGTTGTTTCCTATTCCAGTGAGCGTGACTAATAAACTAGATAGACTTCAAAGATTTTTTTATTGGGTGGCATTGGGGATGAAGTAAAATTCCATTTAGTGAATTCGAAAAGGATTTGTACTCCAATAAAATTAGGTGGGTTGGAAGTTCACAACTTCATTCAGTTTAATCAAGCTCTTTTGGGAAAATGGTTGTGGAGGTATGCTATGGAGAGAGGCTTTATGGAGATTGGTGATTGAAGCAAAATATGAGAGTTTGAAGGGTGGTTGGTATTCAAAAGAGGTTTTTGAGACTTTTGAAGTGGGAGTATGGAAACATATTAGAAGGTGGTGGGAGAAGCTTAACTTTTTTCGTTTTGAGGTGGGGGTTGGGTCTAAAGTCAGTTTCTGGCATGACCTTTGGTGTGGGGATAGTTCATTGAAGCTATGCTATCCAATGTTGTTTAGTATTGCTCGACATAAAGATGCGAGAGTGGCATATCATTTGCTTGCTCAAGATGGAGTTACGCAATGAAATGTCATCTTTATGCAATCAGTCCAGGATTGGGAGGTGGAGATAGTACTCTCTTTTTTCGAGCGGCTGTATTCTATTCAGGTTCGACATGGAAAGGAGGATATGTTAGTTTGAAGCCCTTCCAAGATGAGTAAAATTGAAGTGAAGTCATTTTTTTTTTATATAAATGTAGTCTTATTGAAAGCGTAAGGCGCAGCTAAGTACATTGGAAGTATACAAAATGAAACACCTAACTAGGAATAGAAAAACGAACAAGGAAATCAGCAAAACTAATCAACAGTGGGGACAAAAAAGCCACAATCCAAAAATACAACGTATGAAAAAATGAAGCTAAAATATCCTCCATGGAACTCTCTAAATCCTCAAAACACCTAAGATTTCTTTTCTTCCAAACACACAAAAAAAAAAAAAAAAATGCAGATTGGCACCATCTTCCAAATCGTAGCACTCGAGGCCTTCCAGACTTCCACCAACAAGCAAACTAGTCAATAACTCTTCTAGGCATAACCCAAGACATACCAAAACGAGTACAAATGTTATTCCACAAAGCGGAAGCCATATCATAGTAAAGAAGAAGGTGGTCGACAGATTCTCCATCTCTCTTGCACAAGCAACATCTATCCACAACAATGATATGCCTCTTCTTGAGATTGTCCACAGTAAAGATCTTGCCTAGGGCTGCTGACCACGCAAAAAAAGCAGCCCTCAAAGGAGCTTGAGTCCGCCACACACTCTTCCAAGGGAAGAGTCTACCTTCAGAGCAAGCCAATGAGCTAAAGAAGGACTTGACCTTGAACAATCCTTTCTTGGAAGAGACCTACCAGAACCTATCTGCACGATCTCTACTCACTATGGCTGAGTGCAATACCAGAAAGAAGGAAGCAAAGACACCCACTTCCCAACCATGCACCTCTCTAACAAAGCTCATGTTCCATTGACGTTAAGTCATTTTATGAAGTGATAACTAGACAAGATCCTTGGAAGAGTATCTAGCGTGTCAAGGCTTCATCGAAGGTGGCATTCTTTGTATGGACAGCAGCATTAGGAAAAATCTTGACGCATGATAATTTGCGAAAGAAGAATGTCATGGTGGTTGAGTGGGGTTGTAGTGTAAGAAGAATGGAGAGTCTATTGAATATCTGTTACTTCACTGCGAAGTTGCACGCGATCTATGGAGTTACATTCTTACTTTGTTTGGGGTAGAGTGTGTTATGCTGAGACGGATGCTGGATTTGTTGACTAGTTGGAGCGATTCGCTTGGGTGTAGTCTAGCTAAGGAAGTTTGGAGGTTAGTTCCATAGTATTTAATGTGGTGTCTTTGGCGTGAGATGAATGCTCAGCATTTTAAAGACATAGAGACATCGGTGTTGCAGCTACGGAAGCTTTTGCTTAACACGTTACATATATGGATAACGGCATATCATAGCTTGAGTGTTTTTACTTATGTAGATTTTTTGAATTTATCTTCCATTCCTACCTATTAGTGGTTCTCTTGTATACTCCCAGTGTACTAGGGTTGCACCCCTCTATACTTTATTAATGAAATGACATTACTCATAAAAAATAAAAATAAAAACATCTTAAATCAAACGTAATATACCTGAGAGTAAGAAAATGAGACCAATCTAGAATTCCCAAGCCACCTTAGTCCTCTAACTGTTCCATTATGCACAGAAAAACTTGCAGTAACAGCATTAGCTGAAACATCAACGACATCAATTATCCCACTTTGAGTTCCCAGAGCAACCAGTGGAACAGCTACAGAAGGATAGTTTCCTCCACCTTCAATAAAGACATCCTACTAATCAGCCTAGAAAGCAATATATGTCTATATATGCATGTGTGTGGATCTATACATACATACATACACGCATTTGAACGCGTGCACACACATATATGTGTATTAAATTACCACTTATCCCAAAAGTTTAAGCTGATAAGAAATATTGATCTAATAATTTAATTAATATTTTAACACTTCCCACTCACATATAGGCTCAAATTTTCCCTTAATAAGTGAGGCCAACATGTAGAATATTTAATTAAAATGGAAGGTAAATGATAGAGACAAGGTTCAAACTTATGGCCTTTGCTCTGATACTATGTTAAATCAACACTTATCCCAAAAGCTTAAGTTGGTAGAAAATTGTGAATTTACTCATTTAATTAATATTCTCACTCCGCCCTCACTATGGACTCAAACTTCTCATCAACAAGTGAGACTCAACATGTGGAATATTTAGCTGAAATAGAGGGTAAATTGCGGAATTAAAGTTCAAACTTAGGATCTTTGCTCTGATACCATGTTAAATCACCAAGTACCCTAAAAGCTTAAGCTGATAAAATGATGAATTTAATCACTTAATTAATATTCTAACATGTTAAATCACAAATTATCCCAAAAGCTTAAACTGATAAGAATCGATGAATTGAATCATTTAATTAATATTCTAATACTCCCCATTTTGTATGGACTCAAGCTCCGCCTCAATAAATAAATGTGAAATATTTAATGAACTGAGGGGTAAACTCATGACCTCTAATTTAATACCATGTTAAATTACCACTTATCCTACAAACTTAAACAGATAGGAAATGACTGATCTAATCATTTAATTAATATTCAAACAATATGGATATGTGTTTGTGTGTGTGTGTGTGTGTAGATATGGATATAGGATATATTTTCTTCCAGATGATGCTAACTCCTAATAGATTTAGGAAAAGTAGAAATGTTACAGATATAGTAAATTAGTGACATTAGGAAACTAACGGGCCAAAGTAGCTGTTAAAGAAGGCGATGGTACAGCCAGCATGGTCACTGTTGAAGAAAGAAGTTGAAGCTGTCCAACTAAGCTAATCTGCATGAATGATATGGCTAGTAAGTATGGATGTATGACGTAAAGAAAATATTCAGAACAAAAATAATGATATTCAGCAGTGTATGTCATTGTTCAATGGATAAACAGCTAACACCAGAAAAGAAAAATATAAGGTGCTACGTCCACTCTTGCATTCTTGACATAGATAGGAAGAAACTCCAAACACCATAGGCAAATTATACCACAACAAAGTAACATGTGCATATCAACATATCATCAATCAGGCACCCCATAACCTCCATTCTAGTACTTCTAATTATCTGACTACAGATTACCAAAACCAATGAATTACTGTTCATTAAATTCTGTCAGACTTGGTACAAATTATGTGTCCAGTTCAAAGAAGTTCCAGAACACTGTTCTCCTGTATTGCATGGTCTTTGGCCCTGCAACTCTTCAACTTTCTCTTCATTCTCTCCAAGAGAAACATATTTTGATAAAAAGTGCTTAAGTGCTCCATGTGCGTGTGTGTGTGTGTGCGTGCAAGCAAAAGAGAGAGCCTATACTGACTAATTTGGGATTTTTTTCCCCTTTGTTCATGTCATAATGTTACTGCTTTCAATTCATTAAAAAAAAATAATGTTACTGCTTTCAGCCAACAAGAGCATCCAGGAAAAAAAAAAAAAGCCAATAAGTGAGAGCATTGAAAATTATGAAAAAAAAGATCGTAGAGGAAAATACTTATAAACAAACCTTAAATGACATATCTGCCAGGCTGGAGGTAGAGCTTGATGGGCGGCTTCTGCCACCACCCATATTCTCTGGCTGCTTACCGACATTAGCATCGATCCCTGGAACTGGCACTTCCCTGACATCAGCAACCAAGGCCAAGTTTGTATCATCCTTCTGAATGCTTTCAGCTCCTTCAGCAGTCAAGAGCCAGTTCCATATTTTTCCATCATCAGAAATGGAGATTAAATGTGTCTTAGAAACAAGAAGAGGTTCATCACAAAAATCAAAAGGAGTTTCAAAATCCACATCCGGGGAAGGAGAATTAGGTACATCAGAAAAGAGCTTGCCAACATTTTGGAAGGTAGAATCTGATTGGCAGATGGTGGCAGCAAGAATTGAAGGAGAAGGGACAGATGTGCCAATTGAGGGAATCAACTCTTCCATTGAGCACATTATGTGCACCTGCTCTCCTCTGTGACAATATAAAAGTAAGTATATTCCCTTGGGACCAGAAAAACATTTCTGGTCTAATCAGCCTTAAAAGTTAAAATTATGTTAGAGAATATAGAACTTAAGTTCAAACACCAGCAGAAAGGAAGCATTAGCACTTAATTTAAGTTGCAAAAGCTTCTAGTTGCAGAGATAAGCATACACCTATTAACGTAAAGATATTACAGTGGAAAATGTTGCCAACAGTTATGGTAACCATAAATATAATCATCTAGTCTCTGGATACGTTCAGAACTCTAGTAGCCTAAAGGATAAGAGCCCACTCTGCACGTCCAAGATGCCCTTAACCAGCTTAACAAGAAATCTCCAACTTACTCTTAAGGAAAATCACAATGTCTGGTCTAGCTTCTGTAAGTACCTCGAAAATATTTTCAACAAAACCACATACACTTCCAACTTAAATTCAATTAAGAAAGACGTGCCTTAGGAAACCTGAAGTCCGGACAAAGAAATTAACCAATCGAAATTGCGACATTTTTAGGATTACTCAGCTATCTAGAAGCCTTAAAGTTTATTCCTTAAGGGAACTTGGACTCTTTTAAAGGAATGCAAGTTCACGTATGGAAGAAAGACAGGAATATATAGTACACAGCTCTTCTAGCGCAAGATTCATCTTATGCAACAATTCCTTCAGTTATTTTAGAGGTAAAAAATCATAGATGCTAAACCAACTTCCCCAGGTTGCTAAATAAGAGGTGAAGCAGCATTTGAACTAAATGCCCCCTCACTGCTCCACTACCAGACCCTAAACAAGAAGGGAAGTCACGGGCAGCTGAATGAACTAAACAGGGATGAGACGTAATTGAGGTTTTAAGCTTATACGATAATCTTCTTTCAATCATTGCTGAAAAAAATACACTTAGTAGTAAAAGTTCCGGAAGAAACAATGAATAGTTAATACGGTTGCAAATTAAACTAACCCAGCCATCTCCGGAATTGTCAGAAGTAATGCTTCTTAAATTATACTGCACTTCAATGTAAAACTCAATAGTTTTTCATGCATAGCTAAATTCCTTGACTTTCAAACAATGTATAATGGCCCGAAATTGGTATGTCAAAATTTCAAGCATGGCACATCAGAAAACGGAAGGCTACAACAGAATAGAATCATAGTTTCAGAGAAAAAAAGGTCCAAATAACGCTTACTCTTTGCGTCGCCAAGTGCTGAGTTTCCCATCGAGGTGAACGCAATAAAGCAACTCCTTATTCGGATCTGGCAACACGTCGAGAAACTTGCCGCAGCCACGAGGCAGCGCGGTGCTGAAGAGCACCGTCTCGTACTGCAAATCAAACACCACTAATTCCCTCGGGAACGTCACGTACACAATGTGCCTCCACAGCGGCGAGAACGCGACCCTCACCATGTAAAGCGGGAAAAGCGCTGAGGCGGGGGACGAGGAATTGGAGCCCGTGGAGGAGGCGGCGGCGGCATCTCTCTCCAGTCTCTGCAATTCGGCGTAGTCGGTGGGGATCTGAAGCTCCTTGAGGACGATATCGTCCTCGGTCTCGCCCAGCACCTTGACGGACAAGAGGAAGCCCTTGAGGCCGAGTACGCAGAAGTGGCGGGAGTCGAAGGGGTCGCGGCGGAGGCAGGAGAGCAACTCGGGCGCGGCGTCGTATTGGAAGACGCAGCGGGCGGAGGAGGTGCTGTAGAGGGAGAGAGTGGAGGGCCCGTTGATGGCTGCGAGGAGGCAGGAGTCTGGCCGGGCCTGGACCCAGCAGAGGTCCTGGACGCCGGGTTTCGATGCGGAGTCGGTCTCAAACCAGAGAAGGGGGGATCGGGCGCGAAAGTCTAAGAGGGAGATGCGTCCCTGGCGGTCGGCGGCGGCAAGGAGGAGATGGGACGAGGAGGGCTCGGTGGAGAGGAGGTCGCGGCGGGGGGGGAGAGGAGTCCAGCGGACGGAGGTGACGAATGGCGAGAGAGAATTGGAGTTAGAGGGGCTGGGAGAGGGGAGGGGAAGAGTGGAGATGAGCTGGAGAGAGCGGGAGTCGACGACCGAAATTGAGCTGCCGGAGGCGAAAGCCAGGAGGCCCGAGGAGCTCAGGTCCGCCGATCCGAAGTTGTTGCGGTTCGGTGGCCCCGGGAGCGTGCAGTCCCACGAGTCTTGGCCTGCTGCTGCCCGTGCTGCTCTCGGGCTCGACATTGCCGCTTTTTCTGTCGTCGTTGAAATTCCGAGTGTACAGAGATCTGTCTGATGGGTATTGAGTGGGCCGGTGGGGAGTAGTTTTTTTTTTTTGTCAACTTTTCCCTCTGACTGAGGGAACGGCCGGTTTGATCACTGGGTTGGGTTTTCAACGGTTGGTTTTTTGGTTGGAGAAGGGACTCGCTCAGACACAAGAGCGCTCGCTTACGAGTCGTACGTTCCGACTTCCAAGTTATGGGTCGGACTGTTTTTTTTCTTTTTTAAAAAAAATGTTCCATATATTTAAATTTTTATAAAAATTAAGTCTTACTAAAGTGATGTAAAACTTATTCATTAGAAATAATTAAAACAATTAATTAAAAAAATGCTACGAATACTAATTAATAAGTTTCACATCATCTTAGTAAAATTTTCTTTATAAAAATTTAAGTACATGTAACATTTCTTTTTTTTTTTGAGGTTGCTGATTTTAAGTCATCTGTGATCTGTCAGTACAACGTGTAGCTTACGGAAATTAATTTCTTTTAAGGTTAAATGCTTTTTTGCCCCGTGTACTTTAACAATTTTATTTTTTTACTCGTTATGGTTTATTTTGTATAGTAGATTGTACCTCAATTATGGCTAAAAATAG